>NC_133577.1:118901808-119232826 GCF_964106895.1 Numenius arquata | reverse complement strand
AAAATACATGATAGGCTTCACATTTAACAAAACTGAAACATCCCAGCCCCAGGCTCTGCTCATAAAGCATTTCTGGAGGATCAGCAGCCTCACTCCCAGTGGGCAGACTCATTGAGCAGCCTCTGCCCAATTCCCCTCCCTCTTCTCTCATCCTGTTCTCTTTGTATTGAACGTTTTTCATGCTGGCATACAAATGCAAATGCAGCCTGAATTGATCCCTTCCATACCTCTGGTCCCCTGAGGTTAACAAGTAGGTCTCTACTTCATAGTTTTATACGTCCATTATGTTCTTTGATTAGCAGCTCCTTCCCAGACTAAATGGCTTTGAAATAAATTCAGAAGGTTTGATAGCTAGTGTTTTTAAGGCTGATTGTTAAAGTGTTTTGCAAATTACATAGAAATTATTCATATTTCAGCCTCACTTATAAGCACTAACATCCGTGAACTTCATTAGCTCCAGCTAAATGCCAGCAAGCACCCCAGCAGTGGGGCTGGAGTTGACAAGGCACCAGGTGCGTTGAGCCTGGATACCTCCGGAGCTCTCTGCTCTCAGTCAGACCTCCCCACTTAGGTGTCCACGCTCTGCTCTGCTCTGCAGGACCCATCAATCCCCATTGCTCATGCAGCAGCAGAAGTCCAAAGGGTGTAAATGATGGACCAACCCAGTGACAAATCCCGCCCATTCATTTCAGGCATTTTCCTCACACCAGCAGGACCCAGTAAATAATGTGCACAGCAGCATCCAGCTCGGTCACCATCAGCCCAAGAGCAGGCTTGCCTGCAGCAAACGGCTCTGGAGAATCAGAGGCTGATTTTCACCATCCAGGTCTGGATTGCCTCCTGGTGACCCGGCCAACACAGAAAAGTTGTTGGGGACCTCTGATCCAGGACTGGTCATGTAAACATTGTGGGCTCAGACAGAATAAATGGGCCCCGGGAGTCAAAGCAGGGTGGTATGAGCTGTCGCTATACAACAGCAGCAATTATTCTCACATCAAGCTACCAAGCATAGTAACATTGGCCAGCATGGCCTGGGGGACAGCAAGGAACTATTACATCTTTTTTTATAAAAGAGTGTGTTGAAGTAATAGATAAAAAAAGCAAAAAAGGCACTTGTAGCATGTAAAATTTGAAGTATAAATTGACCCACTGATTTTAATGGCATCTCTTACTCCCTCTCCTTGCAGTTCAAGACAGCCTTTGTATGTAGAAAAGCTGTCCCTGGCCAGCTTTTATAGGATACAGGAATGATGGGAGCTGCTCTATGGGGAATAGGGGAAAGTTAAACGAAGGGGGCTGCTGCTGACATTGCTCTGAACACAGCGCAGGCGCCCATAGACGCATCCGAAGCAGAGAGAAGCAGGCAGCTCTGTTGCTGGTGCAGACTCTTCCTCGCCACCTCACCGCTGGGAAAGGACAACCCAGACGTGTGATCTTCATGATCACTCCAGCCTGCAGCAGGCTTGCTGCTGGGCTGCTTGGGACCATGCCACTGGGCATGCCATCCATGCTGGCACAGCCCTGCTAAAGCTCTTCCTCTCCCTATACAGATTTATAGGCAAGAGGAAATAGACTCTATAACCCAGTGTTGATCTTCTGAGCTTTAGCAGTAAGCATTAGTAGCAAACATCATATTTTCTACTGAAGTCTTTCAGTAGAAAAGTGATTCACCTGCATAATAAAAAACCCATAATACTTTAAGAGGAAACAATTTTGTCCTTTAAATCATAAATAATATATATAGTCATAGAATTCTTATAATTAGCTAATATCACACCATTTTAAGGAATTATTGCAAATTACCTTCTAAGTATGTAACCTTAGGGAACTACAAGATATTTTATGACGTCTAATGGAGCCAAGGCATGAAAATGCAGAATAAAACTGACACAGAAGAAACTATTAAGTCATGAGAACTCAAATCACAGCAACACAGTTACATAGACTGACCTACAGCCTAAGTAACTCAATGGATACAATCTATAAACAGTAAAGAAAACTACAACTATATAAATCTATAAAAATAGGATTAGAAAATCCAGTTATAAAAAAACACTCAAACTTTGAGTCTTTGTCCTCCCCCAGACTGGTATCTGACTGGTATCTGATCAACCTAATACCAGCTGGGCTCAGCTTCACAAGGATAAGACTTTTCAGCGAAGAAGTTCTATAATTTCTTCTCTGTGTGTTCATTATGCAATGACTTTTTAATTAGTTTTCCAGTCTGAAACAGACTTTTTTGAGCTTTCCTATTGCTTCCAGCGTGACGATTAGCTATTTTGTAGTGGGTTACAGTCAAAAACTCAAAGGACACATAGCCTTAATCAATATCATGAATTGGTAATCAATGGCTGGCTGTACTATACAACAAGAAGCTCTGAAAGCACAAATGTAGGATGGCAGCAGAGGAACTGCCAAAGGATGCGTTATAGGAACAGGATGACATTGGGGTCCCAAGGTCACAAACACAAAGCACAAATTACCAGTTAGCGGGCCCAGAAGGAATGCAACCTCAAAAGCTGGGAGAAACCTGATTCTAGTACACAGCAAAAAACATAATATGAGATATTCTGCATAGGGTGACAGCACAAACAAGCAAGAGGGTACAAAAGACAGTTATGGACCCTACAAGAACAGGATCAAAGGAAGAAGAGAGAAAGGAATTGCTCCAGCACCATCTCCCTTTGTTAGAGACTCTACCCCCAATCAACATTGCTGCATATCTGCAGTGGTTGCTCCATCACCTCCGGCAGAAAAAGAGCTCTCTGTTGGATTTCCCGTTTGCCACATTCTGCCGTTGCAGCTCAGCAGTCGTCTCTATAAGGTTATCACTGGGTAAAGAAAATCAGGATTTTAAGAGCAATGCATGTGTATTTGTGCATGTGCTTTCTGCACCAGCTTTCCTCCATGACACAGCGATGCTGGAGTGCTCAGATGCACAACTAGACATTATAGATTCTCTCCCTGTAAACATTTATATGATATAGATCATGTGAGACTGAGACTACACAGTAGCCCAATGGTTAGGAAGATGAATGTTAGCGTCCCAAGCTCAGCCCCTCCTCCAGAGACCAATGGGATACAAATGCAGAGCAGGATTCATCTCATCCAAATTTAGATATCTACATTACTGTTACTCTCTTCAGGCTTTTTACAAAGGAGACCAACAAGCACTTTTACAAAGAGATTTGTCCAACACCTTTAAGATGAAATTAATTGTCCTGCAGACACATCTAAATCTTTCCATTGACTGGAAAAAGCGTGCACAGTTACTACCTCCAAGTCATGGCCGACGTCTCCATTTCTGAAGTCAGGATAGATAAATCCATGCCAAAATGTTCCCAGATGCTTTCAATTTCCGACATGTCCTGAGTGTATCTGTAGGATCAGGCTGCATGAAGGAGATAAGCAGGGAAACCCTGAGGGTTCAGACGGAGCTATTAGGTACTGTGTGTAACATCTCTGCTCAGGTACCCACAGCTGAGGCAGGGACTCAGCCCCACGGGCAGTGAGGATGTAGCTGAGCTGCAGCTCTGCTGGTCTGGGGCAACCGAGAGGATTGCCACCGGCACTGACGAGGCAGGAAGGTGACCAGGCTCTTCTCAGAATCAGGACCTTCCTGCCCAGAGAGTCCTGCTGAAACCAAAACTCCCAGCGTCTGTAATTGCCCTCCCTGAGCTGCCTGTGCGGCCACTGCCCCAGAACACGCGTGTGACACTCCAAAAGTAACAAAAAAGTGAGTAACTGTGGAAGTCACGGGTATGTAAGAATGAATATTTTGCAGTGCATCTAACTAGCAGGTAATTACTAATGTGTTTGCAAAGGTGTCATGTTGGTAACTCAAAGTCGCTCTTTCTGAAGTTCACATTTGCATCGCAGACCCTGTGTCCTCTTCCCAACGCAATGACACTGCTGTTCACCATGGTGTGCATCCAAGTGTCTAGAGACAGTGGCTCAGGGTTTGGTGTACAGCTGTTAGAGAAAAATGCGTGTTTCTAACAGAGCACACACACAGTTTCCCTCAGAGTGCAATTCCTGCACGGAGCATCACAGCTCCTTTCTTTCAGGTGCTTCTGCCTAGAACCCATCAACGCATCTGTCCCTGACACATAGTCCACCATCCCAACTCTAGCTACCCCAGACTTGTTTATCTTTCCTTTTTGCAGGCCTCCTGAATTATTTGATTTGTTTGGTCTGCTTTTTCCCCCATACCTTGTCCTTAGGATTTTTTTTTTCTTTTTTTAAAAGAATACTGGATATTTTAAAAATCGAAGCCCAGATCTCTCAAAGAAACAGGAGCAAGTCCTTCCAGAATATGGAGGAAACCATTACCTGGGTATTCCCTTCTTCCTTTGGGGACATAGAAGCAGAAATTGTTTCTACCTCATTGCACATGTGTTATGTTTGGTGAGGAACAGAGAACGAAGCAAAACTTTCCTGCCCAAACAGGGCACAGCAAAGAGGACCTGTACAAGCCCACGCGCACACACACATTGACAAAGCCACATCCTGACAGTCACACAAGCAGCTCTGCTCAGTCAGAGTTTTGCCAGTAAAGTCTCTATAGTCATATTCAGGCCTGAAGCTCTCTCATTCTAGGATCATTTTGGCTTTCTTGTCACGAAACCTGAATTTTGCATTTGACGTTATTTTTCTTAGGTTAACCATGTACTTGTATTTATGTATATCAAATTATTTTTTTATTCTCAAGGAAATAAAAGGTGTCCCATATGAAGGCAACGAAGTGAGTGTGCTTACTGAGACCTGCCTGCACCCTGCCTGAATCCCGAGATACTCTTTAACTTCCTCAGTTTTCTGAAGGACAGATAGGGGCTGGTTAACAGGACAAGTGATTAAAACTGTTATCCTCCCTGCACCATGCAGTAGCACTGGTAGAAGAGTAGAATATTATGGTCGCTATATGCTGAGCACTGTACCTGAACCATTAGTCCCATCCAGGATTTTTCATATCATAAGAAAAAGGAGATTGTAGTACAACCAAGCAAAATCCATATATATTTGCACCGTTCACAGCTCAGTTTGACACTCTTGTTGCTACTGAGCAGGTGACATAAGAGTACTGTGTGAGTTGGGACACCCGGAGGTAATTTTTCTATTTCTTACCTAGGTGATATCTTAACCAGTTGTGTTTGTAGCCTAGGGATTTTGAGAATAGGAATTCAAAAGGACTTTTTTTCTTAATCCCTTTTACCAACTACAGAATTTTTATTTCCTTCTAAATTTTCCTCCAAGGAAGAAAAAACCCTTTGAATTAAAGTAACGTTAGTTGTCTATTACTGGATAGCACAAAGAGAGACAGAAATTAAGAACTAACAATATTCTGAAACTAGCGTGACCTTAAATTACGGCAGGTTAATAAATCACTTCAAATGTGAATCTCTGTCTGCGCTCACCTTGAGTTCTGAATACTTTTAATCAAGTAGCATAATAGAAATTTTGACGATCAAAAGGCTGTAACTACTGGCGGAGTGAGACTACAAGTTGGAGAGACAGCTGGGACTTAAAGTTTGGACTGTTCAACAAAAAATGCTCTGGAAATTCAGCCTCTCAGGAACCTGTAAAACCTAAAAAAGTGATGGAAAAGGTTTCAATACTTAACAAAAGACATTGTAAAGCCCAGCATGGGTGATGCAGGTGGGAACTCAGAGACACCAAGGAGATAGGAAGGGAAGAGACTTTGGGGTGAGTCATAAGATCAATGTCCACAAGCACAACTGTGGGATGAGTTGTGGCAGCCTGTGTCCCAGCAGGGCTCTTCCATAACGCCACTCCCCTGGGACAAGAATAGTTGACACCACCAGAGTTTGGACCACCTGCATCCCTGTAGCTCAAGCACATACAATGTATAGTAAAGCTAAGCCTCGCAAACCTCAGAGAGCCAATGATAAATGTGGGGATTCTGTCCTGCTAAGGAACCTGAGAGTAGCTGCAGCACCAGCATCCTAATGCCACCATCCCGTAGCAGCTCTTTGTGGAAGCTGAGGCAAAAGATCCAACGTCTCTCATTCTGCAGTCTTTTTTAACATGAACACAAAAAAAGACTTGGATCTATCTGGGGTTTTTCGTGTTTTTAACCTATAAATATACCAAAGATCTGCAAATGTAAACAAGCGGAGTTCATAAGCCTTCAATCTGAAAATCTGGGAGAGGACAGACATAAGGGCCGATTCAAGACAGAGAAGAAAATTCAGAGTGGCATTCCCTGACTCACACACCTCCCTCCCCACCTGGAATTTGTACTGGGCGGCTAAATTTGAGGTGTTCACATTTTTCTGAGCATGCTCTCGTTTATGTATTTACACCCTATTGGGGTGCAAAGCAGCATAAGGCTGTCATGGTTTTCTCCCTGTTTCTCGCTGTTACTGCTTACAGTCACAAAACCACTCTCACCTTAGAGACATAATTTGTGGGTCTGCCTGTCTCTCCACACTTCAGAAGCTTCTAAACCAGCAAAAAAATGTATCCTTACAAGAATAATAAGTTTTATAAAGCTCTTAATCATATAAATCAGAGCAAACTCCCTATGAAATAAAAATGAAAGCTTGGCTCCACTGAAATCAAACATAAACCTCTGATTTCAGGGTGTACAGAATTTCATATAACACCTGGAAGAGAAATTGGCTGTCATGCCCAGTTTATTACAGTGCAGGGAGAAGCACCCCCAGCTGAGTACCAGGCTACTTGAGCACTTCAAACCTTTTACGAGGAATGTAAAAGCCAGGTGCTGAGTCCCCTCTCTCCAAATTCTTACATGTCCTACAAGTTTTCAGCACATTCTGGGATGCAAATATCTAGATTTGCTCCATCCAAAGTGAAACACTGCCTGCAGGCGTGCTGAGTGCTGCGGCACCACTCTGGCCTGCCGCAGAGAAACCCGGACACCTCCAGGCAGAGCCACCCAGGTGGCTTGGTCGTGCCTTTCCACATCATCTCCAAAGCTGAGCTGGCCTGGGAATATGCATAACCACAGTCCCACGGCACTCTACCTCAGCTGAGAAGCGTGATGCACAGCAGCCATGCCTGATTATCGGTGTAACAAATGCAAGCTGGATCATCTGCAGCCCAAACATCCCATTCACAGAGAATCAATAGCAGGCTTGCCAAGCTGCCTTTCCCTGCTGCTTCACGGCCCAGTGTAGGTAACATGAAGCACGCTTCAGCCATGGTTTTGTTTATCTAGCATTTTCTATTTGATATATAAAACAGAGCATACTAAATTCATATATGTGTACGTGTGTGTATTTGTATGCAGTTACACATGTTTGAGCCAATTTTTTATAGCAGTCTGCACTGATAAATTATATCTATTGCTGGTCCTTCAGGTTCCTTCTGTTTTTCAGCAGAGGACCTGGGAATTAAGCTCAAGGGGAAGGACTGCTGCTCTTTAAACACTGCATTCCCCTCTTCAAGAAATGCGGGTCTCAGGAGGAGGTAGAGCCTGGCTTGCCGGGGATGAGTAATTGCCTTCTGGAAGCGAGCTGCAACGTGGCTCGGTGTAGCTGTGCCTTCAAAATGCAGTTTTCAGTCCCCATCTGCAGGCAGGATGGAGCAGAGCAGCTCAGCACCCCAGCTGGGCTGGGGGGCACTGGGCTGAGCGGGGGTAAAGCAGGGGTGGATGAGGAGCAGCCCTGCCGTGCAAATCATAGCAGTGATCTGCAGGTAAAATCCCATCCACCGTTCATCGCTTAATCACCTATCAGCCAACACTCTGAGGGTCTGGTCTCCTTACATGGCTGTAAATACATTCTGCTGTTCTGCCAGAGAGTCTGGGGGATAGGTACAGGTTTGCAATATGCATATGCACCCACTTTAGTAAAATGGCAGAAAGTAGGAATTTTAAAATTAAGGAGGAAAAAGCTATTCAGAGGCACGTACCACACTTGTGCACATGCTGCAGAGCAGGGTGGCAGCGTGTAACGCTTCGGGGCAGCACCAAGGGTGCAGAGAAGAGCAGAGCAAAGCCCTGCAGAAAAGGGGGACTGCATCGAGGGCTCAGGACAGCACTTTGCTCCGGTGACCCAAAGCACCCCCCAAACCACAGCAGCTTCCCAAGACTCACACCAGACTGGAACTCCATGACAGCTGAAAGAAGAAAGCGAACTACCTGCTCAGACAGCAACACACGTATCAATTGCATGAGCAAAACCAGATGGATTCCCAGATTTCCAGCTCAAGGACAGGGCTACACACATGAAGAATTTGGAGAGAGACGTTCATACAGTTGAGCTGCGAGCTCCATAGCACCTGTAAGGCGGCTCACTGCTCCCTCAAACACAAAATCACCAAGCTCCTGCCTATACCAAAAAATCTGTTTGCTTGGTATATTGGTGCCCAAGCCCTAAGGCAGTAAAATCTTAAAGGCAATTTTTCCTTGCTCCCTACTTTGGAAAGCAGTGATTGAGAGCAAGGTTTTTAGCTTCAGCTCAAGGCAATAGGAAAGTACAACTCAATCAGTACTTTCAGGTAAGAGAATGTTCCCTTCAGCTGAGGAAGCACAAGGAATCCAGAGGTTTTGATTAAAGTCCACCTTCCAGCCCTTCCTCGTGTTAGGAGGTTTCACCATTATCTAAGCACTCACTTTCACCTGCTGACGGACAGCTTGCTAATATATAGAATATTATTCAAACTTGTCAAAAGTCATTTAAAATCCCATCAACATCAGCAAACCAAAAAGGAGAGTATTAACCCCTAATTCCAGCTAGTCAAGAACTGCATTTTCACTAGTTTCTAATGAAAACTACTCTGTAATAAGTTTGTCTTCATTTTTTGTTGTAACACAGTCCTTTAATTAATACATTTTTACAGCCAAAGTAATGAGTTTTCTCTATCATATCTGTCTGATAATACATCTTCTAAGAAAAATGAGATTACTCATTATTTTTAAACATGGGCTTCATGATTTTTTTCATTTCATTTATGATATCTGCATAGATAAATCAAAAAAAAAAACCCCAGTTTCTATCACCCTCGCAGAATGGGATTAATTTACTATAACGAAAATGGATGGGAGCATCAGAAGTGTTCACTCCAAATATGCTCACAGTGAGTAATACCATGAATATGAAAAGCTATCTTAACCGATTCTAAGTTGCAGATGGATCTTGGCAGAAAGGAAGCCAGAGGAAATGAATGTGATTGCTGCAAAATATGTAAAAATGACAGAGAGAAGTAAAGTCTAGACAATGTGAGATGATTGCCATGCTCTCCGGCTTGGAATGCAAAGCTCGTCTTCTGATTGTTCTGGGGTTTAAACTGCCGAACACACATCGCTCTTCGAACCCATATGGGCAAGTAATTTGCCATATGTTTTAGTACATGGCACGAGTACCCAGAGATGTACTACTGAAAACAGAAAAAAAGCAAGAAATGTCACGTGTGTGTCTCTGATACTCTAACAAGGGGGTGGAGCCTTCTGGGGCTGTTTTTAAACCAAATACCAGTCCTTTATACGGTATCTTCTCCTTCTCCATGCTCATAGCCATATGAGATCTCCCTGACTCCCAGAGCCCTGGGACCACGGAAGGAGATCCGGGGGTTTGGGTTGATGGCAAGTTGAATATGAGTCAACAGTGTGCCCTGGCAGCAAAAAGGGCCAACTGTGTCCTGGGGTGCATCAAGCACAGCACAGCTAGCTGATGGAGGTGGGGGATTGTCCCACTCTACACTGCATTGGTGCAGCCCCACCTCAAGTACTGTGTGCAGTTTTGGATGCCTCAATATAAGGACATCAAACTATTGGAGTGTGTCCAGAGCAGGGTGACTGAGATGGTGAAAGGCCTCGATGGCAAGACTTACAAGAAGCAACTGAGGTCACTTGGTTTGTTCAGCTTGGAGAAGAGAAGGCTGAGGGGTGCCCTCATCGCAGTCTACAACTTCCCCACGAGGGACAGCGAAAGGGGAGGTGCTGATCTCCTCTCTCTGGTGATCAGCAACAGGACACCGCGGGATGAAGCTGCGTCAGGTGAAGCTCAGACTGGACATTAGGAAAAGGTTCTTCACTGATAGGTTGGTTGGTCACTGGAGAAACTGTATCCCTAAGGGTCTGAAATGTCTTCTCAAATGATAATTGCTTTTGATAAGTAGCATTGCAGGAAATCAACAGCCCTGCAGTCCTGCTTGTTGATCTTTGCTGTTTTTTATCTGTTGGCTTACTTTTTATTCTGATACAATGGAAGTCTTTGCATTTTCAGAACATAGGTCTGTGTATGCAAGGAAGTTTTCCATGGCTGAAATAGGCAATTTGTACCCATTGACCCTTGTCTTCTCCATATGGCTCCTTGTGAATGGAGGTCCTTGCCGTGAGGTCATCCTGAACCTTCTCTTCTCCAGGGAGAAGAAACCTAACTCCTTCAGTCTTTCCTCATAGAGCAGGGTAGGATGGTATTTTGATCATCTTCATGGCCCTCCTTTGGATCCTCTCCAGTCTATTCACATCTAAGGTCAGTAGAACTTTTTTAATGTTTGATACCACAACCACTATCCAAGCTGTCTAATCTACATCATTTTTCTTGTACTGCGATGACATCTATTAGTTTTGTAGAGCCAGGCTGGTATCTTGATGAGTAGAAGTCACATCTGTTGTTAGAAGGAGCTGGTTCAAAAGGTCAGATCTGGAGGAGAGTGCATTGTGGTTCTCAGTACAATCCCCACCTGTGAGCTCCAGGTGTTAAATCTGCATTATCAGTAGTAACTTCAACAAGGCATCAACCTTATCTTCAGTGAAACTAGACTTTTTAATTATTTTTTTTTTACAACCAGATCTTGGGATTTTCAAGCATTAATAATCTATTTTGCTTTTTATTTCAAGAAAGGTTACTGGTCCAGTTAAGAAAATTCAGAAGAAACAAAATATAAAGATAGAGGGAAAACCTGCTACACTAGTCCCAGTAGTGCTTCCTTTGGCTGTGCATTATTAAGCTAACACAAAGAACATTTTGAGGAATACCGTTATGCTGCTGCTGCACAGAGAAAAATGTTTCTGATTAGCATGTACTCGATATGCTTGGAGAATTAGTTCTCCTTCAGAGAGTTCCAGCAACAAGTGAAACATCTGTTGCTTCCTCCAAGTTATAACAATTATTTCACAATTATCCTTTTGTGTACTTTGAATTTTTAATTTTTTATTTTTATCTAGAAAGCCAGGATTTGTGGTGCGATTGAAATGCACGATGTGCCCATGTGTGGGGGAAAGAAGAATAGGAAGTAATTGCGGTCTCTAACTGCAGCGTTATGTCACCTCTAGGCCAAAATTGTTGGCTGTCTACGTTATTTGCATTCACTGTATTAATTCCACTCTAAACACAACGGGAATTAATCCCATTTCAAGAGCTTCAATGGCTCCTATTTATTCCAAGGTTGATGCCAGTGATCACTGTTGCGTGTCGCTACACAATACACTTTCTGCAGCCAACAAGCCAGGTTCAAGTTTCTACCCCCTCACCGCTGTGCATTGCTAGCACGGCTGTATCAGTACCAATGCTCATGGTATAAACACCACTGAAATAAATCCTGTTAAAAGAAAACCCCAACTGGGTTGGAGTAGCAAACAGCATGGCAGCAAAAATGCACAGCTGCACTCAGGAGAAGAAGAATCACAGAATCTTCAATGGTTGGAAGGGACCTTTGAGATCATCGAGTCCAACCACAACAAAAAAAAAAAAACACCAAACCAAAAAAAACCACACCACACCCACCCACAAACAGCCACAAACCAACGATCTCGGGCACTAGAGCATGCCCTGCAGTGCCACGTCTACATATGTCTTAAATACCTCCAGGGATGGTGACTCCACCACCTCCCTGGGCAGGCTGTTCCAGTGCCTGACCACTGTCTCAGTAAAGTAATTCTTCCTAATATCTAATCTAATCCTCCCCTGCCACAACTTCAGACCACTTCCTCTGGTCCTGTCATTATTCGCTTGGGAGAAGAGGCCAACACCCACCTCTCTACAACCTCCTTTCAGGTAGTTGTAGAGGGCAATGAGGTCCCCCCTCAGCCTCCTCTTCTCCAAACTAAACGTGCCCAGTTCCCTCAGCCTCTCCTCATAGGACTTGTTCTCTAGACCCCTCACCAGCTTGGTGGCTCTCCTCTGGACACGCTCCAGCAGCTCAATGTTCTTCCTGTAGTGAGGGACCCAGAACTCAACACAGTTCAGTTCTGAACCAGAACTCAAGGTGAGGCCTCACCAGTGCCGAGTACAGAGCCACCATCACTTCCCTACTCCTGCTGGCCACGGTATTCCTGATACAGGCCAGGATGCTGTTGGCCTTCTTGGCCACCTGGGCACACTGCTGGGTCATGTTAAGCCGGCTGTCCACTAACAGTCCCAGGTCCTTTTCTGCCGGGCAGCTTTCCAGCCACTCTGCCCCAAGCCTGTAGCACTGCATGGGGTTGTTGTGACCAAAACGCAGGACCTGGCACTTGGCCTTATTAAACCTCATCCCATTGGCCTTGGCCCATTGATCCAACCTGTCCAGATCCCAGGGAAGGGATTTCTTCAATCAGCTCCACGAGCAGTGAAAACAAGTCATAGCACAAGCCAGCAAGAGCTGCGAACAGGCAGATCCCTCATAAGCACAGAAGTTGAAAGACTTCTCTTCTGGGCAGAGAATGGATTGAGAGCAGCCCTGAGGAGAAGGACTTGGGGTTATTGGTCAATGAGAAGCTCAACATGAGCCAGCAGTGTGCGCTCACAGCCCAGAAAGCCAACCGTATCCTGGGCTGCATCACAGGAAGTATGGCCAGCAGGTCCAGGGAGGTGATTCTGCCCGTCTGGTCTGGTGAGACCCCACCTGGAGTACTGCATCCAGCTCTGGAGTCCTCAGCACAGGATGGACACGGACCTGTTGGAGCAGGTCCAGAGGAGGGCCACAAAGATGATCAGAGGGCTGGAGCACCTCTCCTATGAAGACAGGCTGAGAGAGCTGGAGTTGTTCAGCCTGAAGAAGAGAAGGCTCCGGGGAAACCTTATAGCAGCGTTCAAGTATCTGAAGGGGGCCTAAGAAACCTGGAGAGGGACTTTTAGAAGGGCATGTAGTGATAGGACAAGGGGTAATGACTTCAAAGTGGAAGAGGGTAGATTTAGATTAGATATCAGAAAGAAAATTTTCACTCTGAGGGTGGTGAGGCACTGGAACAGGTTACCCAGAGGAGCTGTGGATGCCCCATCCCTGGAGATGTTCAAGGCCAGGCTGGATGGGGCTTTGAGCAACCTGGTCTAGCAGAAGTTGTCCCTGCCCATGGCAGGGGGGTTGGAACTAGATGATCTCTAAGGTCGCTTCCACACAAACCATTCTATGACTGATCAGAGATATTGTCTCATGGCAAAATTCACATTGATAAGACTAGGGACAGGTTCGCCTCATTATATTCAGTGCTGGTTATCTACCATCAAGAGCTACTACTTTAAAAGGCAATGAGCACATGGGAGATGAGAAATGCAGGTTAAATGTGGTACTTTGCTTTTCCTGCAGTGTTTGCCTGCACGGGAACAGCACAAGTGCCGGGGCCACAGCCTGGTACAGAAACAGGGCTCCAGAGTCAGCCCCTGGTTGTCATCGTAGGGTTATTTCAGCCATCCACAATAGGGCAGATGAATTAATAACTCACCAAATACACTTAGAAGCAGTCTAACTCCACAGCATGGGTTTGGAAAAGACTGGAACCTGCATGCCTTGCTGGGGGATGGGGGTAAAATGTCGTGGCTCCCCCTCTGCAAGCTGGAGATTGTTTGGGCAGCCAGTGAAGGCCTGCTCGGAGTATCTTTGACTCAGCTGCAAAACTACAGCTGGAAGATAAGGCAGGAGACATACGGAAAGCCTTGTCTCTCTCACCTCTGCTCCTTTCGAGCACAGGGTGCCCCTGGTTCCAGCTGCCGGGAGGAGGCAGGTGGCAGTGTCTGACCCGCACACAGGATCTTTGACAAGCAGGGAGGGCTCTGTGCCTCTGGATGGGCTCAGAGCTCTATGGCGTTGCACCTTTACATCTCACACACAGCAGGGTTGCCATACGGGATTTTCAGCGTAAGAGGAGAAGAATGAAAGCAACATTACCCCTATGACTCCCTGCAAATGACAGAAGCGGCACATCCCCATGAGCGGGTCAAGTTTAGAGCTGATCTTATCCGGCCTTCAAGTTACTCATCTTAGTAATACAGAAGCAGATCTCTTCAGGTACCTGAGTGTTATTCCAGCGCCGCGGCTACGCCTGCGCCCTGCCGCCTGCAGGCTGCGGAGCAGCGAGATGTGCAGGGGCGGGCAGTTGACCAGCCGGAGTACCGCAGCTTGGGGAGCCCGGGGGAGACTTTCTGAGCACTGGTGCAGGATTATGGAATTTGCATTTGGAAACCTTTTTTTCCTAGAAGCAAATCCATAAAAAAAATTTTTTTAAAGTCTTCCTTTCCAAAAGCAGCTGAACTAAT
Organism: Numenius arquata; assembly: GCF_964106895.1. Classification (NCBI taxonomy): domain Eukaryota; kingdom Metazoa; phylum Chordata; class Aves; order Charadriiformes; family Scolopacidae; genus Numenius; species Numenius arquata. The sequence continues at coordinate 119,218,385 of NC_133577.1, read as the reverse complement.
TACACAGCTGCGAACACTGAAGGCTTCACTGCAGAACAAAACAGCAAAGGAGGATTAATCTGCCTTAATTTAGGTAGCTAATAGTTTCACATCTGACTCCACACAATATTTCCCTTTTATACTCAACACAGAAATACCCCAGAGGATCACCAAAATTAGTGTCAAAGATCAACTGAACAAATCCCCCTCTGAAGGTCACCGCACGTTTCTAGCGACTGCAAAGGGAGCCTTGGGTCGGTTGAGCAGCTGACTCCAAGACACGTGAAGCCCAGGTCAATGAACCCTACACAAAGCGTATGACCACGGCCATAGGTATGGCAAGAGGGCAGGCAGAGCTGCTGGAGCGTGACCTTCCATCAGGGTCAAACCCTTATCCTAGACTGGTTTAGCTGGCTTTGATCCCAATCAGCACTACTGTAGAGATGGTTTAATGAAATATTAGAGCGCTTCTGGATACACCAAAGTAAAACAACTATTTCACCTAACCTCGCTGTTTTGGTGGCCATCTACCACTCAGGTCCCATTTGTTTAACTGCATTTTTCAATTAGCCAAGTAATTCACTTCCCACCCATTCACACCTGTGAGACAGAGCAAAAGCATAAGGTCACACTTAATTTACAACCACGTGTCTAGAGGCTTGGGCTTGGATCGTGATATCGTCAGGAGGCTGCCACCTAATCCCTGACAAATTCCATTAGCAATAAGATTGTGCTCGAGGGGCAGGAGCTGTTTGTAAGTAAGGGCTAGAATCCAAGAGGGCTGGGTGGATGTTTAAGGATACAAGGGGGCCTAAACATAAAGTACTGTCATTTTTAAACATAAAGACTAATTCAATAAATGAAATGAGTAACAAATGGAATAATTTTAGAAGCTTGTCCCTAAACTGAACGTGCTTTCTTTTGCCTGAATTTATTAATCAAACCTAGGAAAAAAAGAAAGCAAAAAGGACAGATCTTTCTGCAGCATGACCTTATTGCTTACTCCAGATAATAAAAACCTGTACTGGAAAAATTGAATCTGACCAGCAATCGGTGCTGTTCATTTTATCACAGGTGCTTGTGTCCATACTAAAAGTTGTAGCTTCCTCTCTCAAGGGCTAGAAAGGAAAAGGAAAATCCTCTCTTGATTTCTCTCTCCAGAGAATCCTGATACCAGTAGCAGCAGACATGGCATCACTCACAGCTCAGAAAATTGACTTTTTATCAGGAAACCCAATCTGCAGCAGTTTCAGAAATTTTGTTAAAGATGGCAAGTGTCATCTCAAGTGTAAAATGATTAAAGAGTGGAAAAGAATAGGAAAAGAAAATGTAAAAATATAAAATTTTAAAATTAATTTTACATTATTTCATAATAACACTTTGGGAGTTATTTTTAACTTGTTGAGGTTACATATTGGCTCTCTAACATTTAATCTAAACTATCTCTATAGGGATATGGTACACTTACATAATTAAGACATTCCATAAGGACATGTACTGAAGGTGACAGCAGGAAGTTCTCAAATGATGAGCTCATACTGGCAACCTGACAGTTAATCCAGCCAGCATCATCCAAATAGTTTTCTGTGCTCTTTCCTATTTTTTTTCCTATAGTGCAAACTTTCCCTGGTGAAACCAAGATGGGACTTAGGTTCTGGCCTGAGCTTTTTCAGCAATATACGACAATTAAAATCCACGGTCTTACATACCTGCTTAGAAAATCCTCCGTTGCATCTTTGGCATGATGCCACTAAAGCAGGACCTTCTGACATCTTGTTGCCAGGCGGCCCCATCTGCCTTAGACCTGGTGGAGTCCCAGCTGAAGCGCAGAACAGCCAGCAGCCTCCAGGCTGCTGTGGTGGTAGTGGTGTGTTCCACCACTGACCCCAAGAGAACATCTCTGCAAGGGGCTGGCCTGGGGCTGAAGAAGCTGATCTAAGTGGTAAACTAGGGGTACAGTCAGAAGAAGGTTGACACATTTTCCTTCACATAGAACATCCCCTATACAAAACATCCAGTATTATGCAATAGTCTGAAGCGTCCTCAAGACTGCAGTTCCCCATACTTATAATAAAGTCCATGAGGATTCCACAGTATTCATGAGGATTAAAATGACTAAAGAGCAAAAACGTCTGGTGGCAATAGTTGACCAACCTCAACACTGGTTGCAGACGATCTTCTACATTTAGATCCAATCTCTGCACATGATTTAGTCTGATGACACAGTACCTACCGCTGGGTCAACAACAGTCTTGAGCCTGCAAGATGACCATCTTGCCATCCACAGCAAGAACAAGTGACAAGGGATCAGACTCACAGACTCCTTGCTGACTGCTGTAGTTTTCTGTTAGTATCACTGAAGTTTCCATCACCATCCACTGCAAATTCTGTCTCAATCCTAATCCAGGGAGCTAGAAACACACTCTTGAAGAAGATCTTGGAGCCCCTAATGGAGGGACTGTAGAAATACAACTCTCCCTTTAGGAGGTACCAGGAGGGTGGTGAGGCACTGGAACAGGTTGCCCAGGGAAGTTTTGGATGCCCCATCCCTGGAAGTGTTCAAGGCCAGGCTGGATGGGGCTTTGAGCAACCTGGTCTAGGGGGAGGTGTCCCTGCCCATGGCAGGGGGGTTGGAACTTGATGATCTTTAAGGTCTCTTCCAACCTAAACCATTCTATGATTTCCCAATCATAACAACCAGTAGAAGACAGAGGACATATGAAGCATGTGCTGAATTTCTGCCTGAACACTGAGAGCTGCTTAAGTTCCAAATAGGATTTTATACTGGATCAGGCAGTTTTAAGACGGTCAAGATTGATAAAAATGGGGCACTATTTGAAGCAAGAAAGTAAGCAACAACGCACCAGTCAGACCCTGTCATCTTCAGCCCCATAACTATTTTTAAAGGTACTTAGACAGGATCTATACTAAGGAAACTTGCACTATGCATAACGTTTTCTAGCAGTATATTCACTCTTGGGTGAGAATTCTGGGACACTAGGGTGTCAACTAGAGATGGAAGTTAAAAAGAATGGCTCTCAGAAAAATGTTAATTTCTCATTGTATGTAGTGTCTTTCATGACCATCAAAAGAAATTTTAAATTGTAAATAGCCTACATTTGGAGTAAGTTTAGAAAGTGAGTAAATGAAGTGAGGAGTGTAACCCACTGCCCAGTAACCAGCGGTCGTGGGGATACCACTAGAAGAACACATTTAAATTCCAAAGACTAAGCTTTGGAAAAGCCAAAATTAGGCTAATAAAAATGGATGTTTGAGAGCTGTTAACAGAACGCTTTTCTGTTGAAAAATATTTCACTAATCAGTAGACAAACAAATAAAATACATGTTATCACACATTAATTCCGTCCAAATATTCCATAAGATGTTATTGAAACATTTCGCTTTGATTTTGCTTGTATTTTTATTTTTACATGGAAGTGTATCTTGTGACATAATGAAACAGTCAAAATGGTGATTGAAATGAATCCCTTAAATCCTGGTGAAATAGGTCTGAATTTTGTTTCAATGTTTTTCAAATAGAAACAGTTATTTGGAAGCTGCATGCCCAGTAGTCTCAATAAAATTGAACTACTTTGAATAACTAAAAGTGTCTGAAAGTTTCTTTTCTTGCAATAAAGTGCACTTCTAACAACAATTGTTTGCATTCCATGTGCAGGATTTCTCTCCCAAATATGCTTTCATTTAAATAGAATATATGGATTTAAATCAAAACAGGCAGACTCAGAAATACGCTGGATATCACTAAAAGATAGAGCTCACGGCCATTGGTTTTTTCTTTTTTACCATCAACCATAGAAAGCTTTATTCCAAGCCTGATCACACTTTCAGTTACAAAACGTGGCAAAAAATAACAGTTAACACGCAAGATCTGCCATATTTCTACTTGCCTCTATTCTCATACTGGATTTTCCATATTGAGGGATGGAGAATAAACCTCTCCCATTTTTAACATAATGAATATACCTAATGGTAGCAAATAAAGGTTTTTTATTATTTTTAATTTCATTTCACAAATCTTTTGCTCTCCCCAAGCCGCCATTTGTTAGTGCAACAATCCAGCACAGTGCTAGTTGCTGAGGTATATACATGGTTAAACTAATTTCACTTTCAACCGGAACCACAATGTTTTCCCTCCCTCCCCCCCCCCCTTTTTTTTTTTCTTTTTTTTTTTTTCAAGGTACTGAAGACCATATATTCACCATTTTAGATTTTTAAAAATAATTCCATTCTAAAGAATGGTTTTGTAATAGTGACAGGCTTTAAAAAGCAATAGCCTTAACTTTTATCACCCATAGAACTCCTGCTGTACTTTTTTTCTTAAAATATATTTTGTGCAAAATTAAGTTCTGTGTAGGTCTGTACCATAATCTGGAAAAAATTGAGTATAAAATGTACTTAATTTCTAAAAACAATCCCAACATCAAACAACAGAGAAAGAAGAAACAGATCAGATGCAGCTGAAGTTTTCACATGAGAAACTAAATATAGTATGTTCTTAAAGCTCCAGTAATACATTCTTTGAAAAACCAGAATGCACTTTGGTTATTATTAAACATTAGTACAGAGGCAAATAAAATACAAAATGCTTGTTTGTGTTGCTTTATATATAAAAATATTTTTATACCACATAAGTTTAAGATCCATTACTTCAAATCTTTCAAGATTCTGAAGATTAGCAAACACAGTGCAATGTCCAGATTCTTGTCACCTAATTACTTGTCATTTTTCAATATGAGCCCACTATTTTAGAAACATAAAATGTAAGAATACTTGCGCCTGGTGATATTAATCCTCCCGATATAATTTGTAGATGGAAATGTTGTTCCAATTAACTTAAGTCTACAGTTCTTCAACGTTGTTCCAATTAACTTAAGTCACACTGAATGACTTCTCCCTGGGGAAGGCAGGGAGAGGTGGGAAATCCAAGCTGGGAAATCCCAGCCGGGAAAGCGCCAGGGAAGGACCCCTACTGGGGAGGAACGAGGTTATTTGAAGACACAAATGTGCAGAACACCAGGCTTCATGAGCTCCGCTGCTCACCAAAGGAACTTGTTTTCTGTTTAACTATTCTTAAACTTCAATGTGGTATGAATGGCATATACTATAGTGTACAAGAGGAGAGCATCTATCTATCTCATGCTCAGTCATTCATAGCATTCCTTTCATCAGTAAATCTTTCGCTTGTTTAAATATTCAACTTCAACATATAATATATACTGCTCCATAGTTCACCATAATATATTCCAATTAATATACATTTATATGTATATATATAAAGTTTCTCATTAAAAGTAACAATAAAAAGTGCACATATTGAGCATGCACAGTCAGAGCTGCGCAGAACAGCTCAGTATTTCAAATAAATACAATATTTAATTTTATCAAAATATCATACAGCATGGTAATCATTTACAATTATTGCTCTAATAAAAGTGTTATCAAAGAGCACTTGTTGACTTGTTACATAATACCTTATTAATATCCCAGGATATTTAAACTGCAGCCTACATAAGTTTAGATCCTGGAATTACTCAAAATATTAAAAATTCCTCCCACTTGCTTCTAATAGTAATATAAAATACTTCTGCTACCTGTCATACTGTATTGTCAGTACTTTATTTTTTGTACGTCTCACTTTTCTATTGCAACCAAACATCTATTGATGCTATGACTGGTGCAAATGAAATACTCCAATCAATTTTACCACACTATCAAAAATCAAATTACTCCCATGTAGCGTTACTGTAACTAAAAGTGTTCAGCATTGGCTTCAGCTTTAAAAACAGATACAGTAATTTAGTGTAATAAATTTCCAGGATTTCAAGTTCTCAGACACACAGTTTTTGACCTTTTGCAAATCCGACCCTTTTAAAAACTAAACAAATAAGTTTGAAAATAAAATATAAATGTCAACTAAAATGAACATAAAACAGTGAGAAGATGAAATAAATACGAAGATTGCACAAGACAGTCAGATGTAAACACTTCAATTTTCCAAACAACATCCTTGAAGAGGTTGTAGCATCTGAAATACAGATTCAGTGGCTGCTTTGAGGCAGTTTTGTCAATCAATGAGCTTTTCTATAACACTGTGTTATCTCATCTTCTTTATATATTGTCAAGATTTGATCTTCCAGAGCTGGAAAAGTTAAGAGCAGTAAATCAACATTATTGCCCATCTCAGCTTTCTGTTTACCAAAACTGCAGTATCACCACATTTTTTTCTTTTTCCATTTGCTGTATATTTGATGATACACAAAATAAATTTTATATTCGTTTACTTCCAATAGGAAAAAAATGGGTAGACACAAGCAAACTCAATGGCCAATTAAGGGCTTTGTGCTACAAGCTTGTGGAAACTAACATGCCTCATAACCCAAATCTTCAACTAGTTTCCAGAGTTTGCAGTTCAGAGGGGGCCGGAGAGTAGGACCTAAGAAGGCAGTCCTTCAGCCATGACAAAATGGCACTGTGTAAGGCTGGTCATGGTAAGACTGTATCTACTGTAATACTTTACTGCAGTGCAAGACAAGGATAGCTGGCTTCTTTCTGCATCCCTCAAAGAGCTACAAAGTCAAAAACAAGGAATTCAAGAGAGAAATCAGATCCGGGATAAATAAGGTCTAGTACTTATGTGTATGAATATTTCTGTATTTATGTCTAAAAATTCTTGGTAATTAAGTGTCCTAAATGAAGTTAGAGAGCCACAAATGCAAAAAAAATGTTAAAAGGGCTGCTTTGACAAATACACCACTATTCTTCTGATATAGCTTAAATATCATAATAATTTTCAAACAACAAATCTTCTAGTTAATACAGTTAAGAATTCATTAGGCTACTGTGTATGACCTATCTACCATAACATTCTGAATGCCATGGTGGAAAAAAAAGGATGCTTATCAACTAGTTACCTTTAGATTAAATCCAAGCAGGTCACTGATGACACCAGAAACAGCTGACAGGATCACAACTTGGGTGATATTATAAAGCAGTGGATTCATGGTAAGCCCATACAACCTAAAGGGACTGTCCAGTTCCTAGTAATGCAAAACAACATTGTTAAAAAACAAAACTTACAAAAGGGTTTTTGTTCACATATGTATTGAGCGATATTAGGTAGTTAGGAAGTCTAAGTCACAGAGGAGTAAAACATTCTCCTATTCTTCTGCATATAAAAAACAATGCGCAAGAAAATACCCATCACGTTAACTGACTGCTGACTCATGGCATCTAAACAAGCCTTCAAAAAATTGGAGGCTACCCATCTAGAGCATCTACCAATTTGTTCATGGAACCAGGAAAACAGAGAACTAGTTTTCCTGGCACCAAGGTGCCATCATTTTAGAATTCGTTATGATTTTCCAGAAATCACCTTCAGTGTTAAAAGAGCTGATAGACAGCGGAACCACAAAAAACACAAAAAGACTTATTGTCCACTGTGAGAGAAGGCTACTTCAATACTATGAAAATTTAACAAAAATGTCTTTCCTAATGCAATGCCCCTTCTTTTCCATTAATTTTGAGAATAATTACTGATGAACATAGCCAGAAAAGGAAAGTAAAGGAAAAAATACTAATAACCTTTTAACTGCCAATATTTTACTTTGGTTTTTGTATTATTGGAAGGATCAAAAAATCTGCAACTTGAACAAAAAGGCTATTTCACCAATTTTCAATTATCGGTGTGTGAATAAAGGCACCCAAAGTTTTCCGGCCTAGAAATACGTCAAATAAAAGAAGAAAAAAAAAGAGTTTTAAACCGTAAGAGTGGATTATATAAAGTATAACAACTATCACTGCTTTGGTCATTTATACTTTCTAGCTTTAAATTCATCTTCATCTCCATCCTGCATTGCATCCTGGGCCTTGAACAAGGCCTTATAAACCCTTTTTTAATAAAGAAGTATTTCAGAGCTCTGCCCCTTCTTTCAAAAGAAGTGAAATAAGAATGAACAACCTTTTCATTTAGATGTAACGTGGTATAAAACTGCTGCAAATATAAAAGATACAAAAGACATGATTCTGAGAAGAACAGCAGAGAAATTCTTTAAAGAAAAAGTTTTTTAGATTATGGATTTACCTTACCAATTTTGGGAGTAAGAAAATAGTAAGAATATTGTCTTCAGTAAAAGCTTAAGGATCAAAAACATCCAACCAAATAAAAAAAAAAACAAGCCAAAACAATCAAGCAACTCCATTTAGCTACTGGGTATGAAATACGTAATTGAGTTGATCAGTAGGTACCAAGAATTCACTTAAAGCTCGTATTAGTTGGCTTAGAAATTCCATCTCACTTTTGGGCACACTCTCATAGTAACTAGGTGATGGTCTGGGTCTGTGATTTGTTGCACAAAGGCCAAGTCCCCTGTTGGAAAGGCCATGTCAGTTGATACATTTCTGGAAAGAGTAAAACGTGAACATTTTTTTGAAAACACTGAGAAAAGAATGAAAAAGACTGAAGTGAATCAGATCAAGGATTGATGCGCATCCTGCCACTAACAGCATCTATTTCTCACCCTACCTATGTTCTCACAGCACAGAAACATTTCAACTCATGAGATACCCTGAATCTGTTGTGCTTTGTCTAGTCTGCTTGTCCAGTCTCTCCTTGAATCCAGATAACCCTTCTGCATCCACAGTGTCCCTTGATCAACAGTTGCACAAGTCTGCTACCCAATGCACAGAGAATACTCCCCTTCATTTGTTCCAAAATCAAGTCCTAAAAGCTTTGTGGTGCCTTATTCTTATAATACCAAGAGACACAGTCAGTAGCTGGCTTAGCCAGGCTCTCCATATAGCTGTACAGTAACTCTCAACTTACGTTGTTTCTTTGTCAGCTTTGAGTCTTTGCTGACTCCCAGTCCTCTCATGGCAAGTGCTGCAGACTTTTTTTGAGATGAGGGGACCACACACACTGTTAAAGGTGTGCTGCTTGGGAACAATTACTCTCCTGACTAGAAGAAATACTCCATCATCTCAGCTACTAGCTGGATAGATTAAACAGAGGTTAAGCTACATTTTAAGAACTGCTCCTTGGAGCACAGGAATCAATGGGGTAAGTGACCAGAATCCAATGTGTGGTAGAATGAGGCAGCAAGGTCTTAAAGCATCATTATATGCAAAAAAACCAATTGTTTCTCTTAATAGGGTTGAAATTTCCTGACTGCAGAGGAAAGGTATAGAGGCTTACTGTATGACTCAGCCATTCCCTTTACTGATGGGGATCTCCGCACACAGAATCAGTGTCAGTTGTGCGATACTCAAATATGGTGAGAGGGGTGTGTGGACTGAATGAAATTTATCTGAGGGAGAGGAAAATACTTTTACATTTGCCAGTTGTTCCTGGGGAACTGTTCTACATGACCTATCTTGGACTAAATGAAGAAGTTGATTCCCTGAAGAAGAAACCAAAATACTGTTGTTACCTCACTTCTGAACCCAAGAATAAAAACTTGGCACCATCTTTTTAAGAACTTTACCTAACAGCAGAATGTATAACAACATCTGAATACTAAAAGCTGAAGCTAGACAAATTTAATTTAAAAATAGTTTACACAGCAGCAGAAGTGATCAAGTCCTGTAACACCATGCCAAGAGAGGTGGGGAGGCAAGCCATGAATTTGGTTTTTGTAGTATCAGGACTGGCTTCCTCTTTGAAGGGCCACTTTAGTCAATTATAAGTTACATACTGTTAATTTTAGTGTAAAAACACATAAGGAATACTACATCTAACTTATTTTATTTGTTCATAAAGGCCAAACCTAAAATAAATAAAAAAAGTTTTTCAAGTGTTAAGTTTATCACTCTTATTTGGCATTCAGGTAACCCTTAATTAAGTTTTGGATTAGGGCAATGTTTAGTCTGAAGGAGAATGAGACATTCCTGGAGCAAGCTCCCAGACAACTGAAAGAACAAAACAGCTTGCTTCCCAAATTATGACAGATCTCTGAGTTTGATAGAAAAGAAGAACTCAACAGAGGCAATCTAGGATCAAATGTGTCTTCCTAAGAACCTCAACCACTGCTTTGTTAATAATAATAACAACAGTATCAACAAGTTTAAAAAAGCCCAAAGCATATCCATGCTCTTATTCCAGATGAATGAAAGTAAAATGATTTTTCTTCTGTAGAACTCTAGAAATGGGAGGTAATAAAAAAATTAATGTTCTCTCAACATGAAGAAATATCTTCTACCCACCGAATATAGTTAGCTGGCAAACAGGATATTGCATAAGCAAAAAACTTTTCTACTAATAAGCAAAATTCCATGAAAAAAAATTGCCAAATAGTTGAAGGGCACAGCTGACTTAAATATTTGAATTACACTAAATTAAATCCGTATCTTTAATTCACTTATAAATGGACTTATGTAACGATTTCTGTCTGTCTTTCAAAAGGATTCTTCTATGACAGAAAGTAAAGAAGACATCAAGTATAATCTAGTTTTAATTTGAAACGCTAACCACTGACAGCTTTTAAGAGGAATTATTTTTGTGGGAGAATACAAAACCTCAAGCAGGTTATTACTAGAAACAGATATTGACACTCAAAATAGACAACAAAATTGCAACATTAATTTCCCAAGGGTTCATCATCCTGTCCATCCTGAAGTACTTTCTCTCACACTGCTCATATACTGTTAAAGAATAAAACTTATCGTATATAATAATAAATCATAATCCATAATGATAGCAACAAAGCAGACTGTAGTGTATGAACAACTAACATCAGTGTAACAGAGCAGATTGAAACCAAAGCACACTGTACTGCCTGCAGAAGTAATACAAGTGACTCATTAAGCAATCTATTATTCTGTTTTTTAGTTATATATAAGACTGTAATACTATTTTTATTCTTACCTTCAATAACTTAGTAGCAAGTTTTAAAACGTTGTTCACTAGTGTCAGTTCCTCCTTCTTATTAGGCTTTTTCTCCATTTTCAAGTACAAGTTTATCTGATTTAAATAAAATGAGTAACACCACTTATTCAGATTTTAAAGAATTTAATTCATTTGCAAATATTTAATAAAAAAATGAAGAGATGTCTAGCCACCATATGATAGAACAGCAATGACATTTCTGCAACCGAGCAAATTTTTTGCTGCCTTTTTAAATTTTAAGAACAAATACTGGCTCAGTACCATAGGAAAATACAATGTTTTATGACATAACAAAATACGTTTGACACCCTTATAGCAACAACTTTAAAGTTTACCGTAATCTACAAATTAGGCAAGAAAAAAACACCACATGTGTAAGGTTATAATTTCTTGTTCCTCCTTCAACAATTGCCTGAGGTTTGTCAATTCATTTCCAGAAAGTTTTATTACTAGTATGCAGACCTTACAAAGCATAACAGCCCCAAAGGTTACTTGAATAGAATGAAAAGCTAAAACCTAATTCTGCTAAAGTGTAACTTGTCTTAAAAGATTTTAGTATAATTGAGTACTTCATGAGCACCTTGAGTGCAGAAAATCAATCTTTCCAGTGCCTTGAAATATTTGAAAAACTATTAAACTCTTCATTGCTGTAGAAGAACAATATATTGATCATTTCAACACTTCTGTGATCCAGATTTTTTTTTAGGTCATTGTTTCTGAGAAAGTTTAGTTAAGAGTACAAATTAGTTCTCTTTCAGTCTTCCAGCAATTTTGAAACATCAGCTTTCATTCTCAAATGACCTATCTTTGACACCCTAGACCAGACAAAGGTTAATTTTTCTTTTTTATTGCATAACAAAAGCACATCAAAGGAAAAATATATTAAAAACACATGAACCTTTTATTTTAGAATGATGACCTTCAACAAAATAAAAAAAAAGAATTCAGCAATATGCTGAAGTAGTCCTTCAGAAGACAGAGACTCTTACCAAGCTGCAAAAGCGAAGTTGCAGAAAGGAAGCAATGCTATATGATGCTATGATATATTTTACTACCTTGTAAGGTGGTTATTGAAATAAGGGCCACAGACATCTAAACAAAGTAATTGAATATAATCAGATCTCCCTGAAAAGGTCACTGTAAGTTTCCTATACAAATTAAAAAATCAAAAACTGAGACTAATATATCCCAAGGCCTATTAAGCTCCTGAACTATCAATTTAATTTTAAAGTAAATTATGCTTTTAGAGGCAAAGAGATCCCAGTCTTTAAATAGAAAATTACTGATTTCAACAATTCAAGTGTTTAGAAACAGTTCAACAATTCAAGTGTTTAGTGTTATAAACTAAGAATAAAGGCTCCATATAGCAACTCTGAAAAAATGGTAGGTAATAAACCCCAGGAATGTTCAAATCTCTTTTAAGAGTTACTACGATTTCATTCATTTATGAAAAAAAATCAACATTCAATCACAAACTTTTAATTAGGAGGGGAGCTTGAATGCGTTTACGTACAGTCATCTACCATATTTGTACTGAGACCAGGAAACTGGCAAGACAACAACTTTGATCAGACGATACATTTTATTTTACTCAACAAAGAATCACTGAGGCACTTAATTTACAAGACCAACTAAAAACACTTTTGGATGGACTTGAAAAATTACAAGCAAACAGCATACAGTCAAAAAATCCCTGGATGTAAAATTATTATTCTTTTAGTTTCCCAATCATGAAAATCATAGATTGAATATAGAGCACACAGAAGTGGCTGGAACTTTGCTGACAGAAAGTAGAATTTGCGATTTTGTCTTATCCACAAAGCATTTAAATTGAATCTGGGGGTTGAGGCTTTTTAGGTTTTTTGTTGTAGGTTTTTGGGGGTTTGTTTTAAAGCTTCATTCTCCCCTCAGTAAGCCTAGTAACACTCATATGCGATTTTCAAGGACACCAGTTCAGACGTGCTTTTTTAAATCACATGCGTGTCAGTCAATTGTTTGGGCTGGACCTCTCATGAGAGGCCAAAATGCCAGACTTTCATGAGCTTGTCTCAAGAACACTGTAAATACGCTTTGGCATCCAGCTACTATGTGAAACCAGTCCAAAATGAATTCTACCCAGGGTGACGTGTATCCTTTTTATTTTCTGAGAAACAATCGTGTGAATTCTATTTTGGTTTTCATTTCATAAAGCTCTCGGGCGTTTTTGAGGGAAATGACTTATAACAGGATAAGCTGGATTCAATACAAAGTTAAGTGTCTGATGACATAGAACTTTTTGAATTTTTTTATATTTTTTTTAAAGTTCTGGGGACAGAGGGAGTGACTCTTTCCATGTCCATGCTGGCTTAAAATGTTCAAACGCTGACTCTCATGAAAAGCGTAATATAGAAACCTATGAAAGCAAAACAAAGGCCTGACATTCTCTGTCTCTCTCTCACATCGCTCTCTTAATTTTCTTCCAGTCCTTATCCCAAACATTTCCCTCAATTTTCAATCCAGAAAGAGGACTGTGTTGTTTCACTACACCATAATTAACTCCCCAATCCAGACTATTTTAATACATCTAAAAGGCATGCCTGAGACCTATCATATGAATGACTTGTTTAGATATAAAAATATAGGTCTATACAAATTCTCACCTGCTCAGTAAGTAATATTGAGGTATTGCTGTACTTTTTACTGGTTTCAGATCCAAGAGTAACAAATCTTAAGAGAAAGAGAGTTAGTGAAATGCACCAAATTACAAGTTCCCAGTTGTAGTGACAATCAAGGAAGATCTCATGCATGTGAAGCAGCTGAAAACAAAAGAGAAAAAAAAAAATCAAAATTTAATTCAAAGTAATATTTACATTACAATATAAGAAAATAATTATGTATCTCCCCAACTCCAAGAAAAAATTCCCAGTAATAAGTATATGGATTTTTTTTAGGCACAAAAGATTTTTGAATCATAATTTAAAATCAACATTGTGTCAAAGATATGAGGCTTGAGAAATTATCTGAAAGACTCAATCAGAATTTAGACACATCTTTTTTCATTATCCCTAAAGCAATAGAAAAAAAATTTTAAACTTGTGTTCAAACTTGCAAAGACACTATATGAGATAAAAGCCAAAATATACTCTCAAATGTACTGAATTATACAGAAAATTGAATCCAAGTAGTGGTACTGCAAAATTATATTCTTATTAAAATACTTACAGTTAGCTACCAGGAAAACACATTAGCATTAAGTAGGGAAGAAAGTAGAAACAAAATACAACCAGAAGCCATTCAGAAGCTTCCCTGTATTCTGAAACAGAAGCTCAAGGAAAAGTCTTAAGCAGTAAAAATTGTCTTCAAACACAGAGTTGCTTACTAAAAGATGTTCCACTAGAGGGCAGACTAATATAGCCAACAATTTTGTTTCTCACAAAAATCATCAGCCAAGGTCAATCTCAACCATCTTTGCAAAACTGTGTTTTGATGCAAAACGTTGGAAAAACACCCTGTGTTCTAAAATCCACAACAGAAAATGAAAGAGGACACAGATTTAAAAAATAAGAATGATGCTATCAATAAGTTTCCTTAGTTCTTACAGAATACTATTCTAAAGTAGATAAAATGAACAATAGAAAATGGAGCTTAATCTTCTGAAAATCTGTAACTGCCGTTACTGGTTTTTCGCTGTAGTCTTTTAACTTAGGAATCACGATGCAAAAGGCACTCAAAATTATTTTTTAAAGTATTTAAGTCATGGTTCTTTCTATACATGTAAGATTTCCTCACCTGTGCACAACAGATAAACACAACCGAGATAGTCAGTAGGAAGGCAGATGAAACTATCACATCGACTGAGCGTTGAGGACCTCGACGCTGGAAATAAAGGATACACATATGTGAGTGAAACCCTGCCCAATCAGCACTAATATTCAGCATATCCATTAGAGTCACACCTCAAACCTACATTTCATCATGGCTCGCAATTTGGCAATCTAAGTTCCAAACGGCATATTGGAACCTAATAATAACACTACATTTGAATACCCTTAAAGGCATGTGAGATTAATTCAGAATCAAAATGCTCTGGGGCTTGAAAAGATCATTAGAGAGATATAAGAAGATTACTCAAATATGACCTGAACATATAATAGAGGGATTGGAATTTCTTACAGATAATACTTGGGCATAATTTCTAGATTCGCCTGGCACGTATACACTCAGAACAAATATGCAAATAATTTCCTTCTGTGTTAATGACACTAATTGGTGGGGCTCTTACAATAAGGAATTGTCTGTATTATCCTACACGTGGTCATATTTACCCAACATATTCACCTGAGAGACTTTTCTGCTAGCATTAGTAAGACAAGATTCCAACTCTGAACACACTCAGTCTGGCTGCCTGCAGACACTGCTGGCCCAGAGTCACTAAAATGAAATGTATAGGGCACGTGTGCAGCAGCAGGGGTGAGTGCACAAGAGGAAAAATTCAGACTACAATACCACCTTCCGTCAACAGCATATGAGATATTTTATATTAAAGTGGTAGAAAACCAATACATTATTTTACCTTTAGATAGGACCTGAGAGAAAGCCACATTTTTATATTCTGTACTTTTTTCAAGCGGAAGTGAGGAACCTCCGATTTTCTCGCCCTTCTGGCAGATGTTAGATGACCAAAAAGTTTGGCAAAAAGTAGCCTCTGCAGAGAAGAATAAAAAAATTACTTTAACTGTTAACTGATTTTCAAGGGCACTAAAAAGAAAATGGAGAAAAGGCTTCACTTAATGTCAGTAATGTAAAATGTATCAGCATAAATTAAAATACATTAATATAGTGCAGAAATAAACGTAGTATGTTACTAAAAAGAGAAGACACACTAGAAGGTTTTAAAAGTCTTCATATTCTAATGATAAACAAAGTTTAGCTACACTTTGAGTTCCTTTCTTCAAATTTCAGACATGAAATATCTGAATGTTGTTAAAATTTGGGAGAAAAATCAAACCTGCCAGTCATTTCAATTAGAGAGTGCCTATATCCCAGCAGTTCCTTCCAACAGAAATGATTATCAGAAGCAGGTTAATTCTAGCCTACTGTATTAAATCACGTATTTTGGCTATAATTTGAGAAAAGGAAGTATAAAAATTTTTCTTTTGCAGATAAGTAAGTACCCATACCCTGCAGCAAGTGGGGGATATTGGTACTCTCTTAAAAGCTTAAATTGCAATACCAAGCTATAAATTAACAAGTGCATTACTTCAGAGAGCAGCTCTCACGGTCTCCAGCTGTAGGACAGATCTACCAGCGAAGCAGGCAGCGCTCTTGGCTAGGGTCTACACTGAACTGTTTTGAATTAAACTGAATTTTTTGAATGAAAAGCATTGACAGAACAAACGGGAAATTTATAGACTTATTTTATTGAGACACTTTCTCCTTGGGGAAAACTGAGACAAACTGGGACATGACTAAGAGCTGGGATAATAAATTGAGGCAGAAATCTGAAATAAAAGATTAAGAAGTTTTCCCTCAGAAATGCTCTCCAGGAAAAAAGGTTTAGCTACAGAGATTGTACAGAGACTTCAGTCCATTGCAACTGAGTCATCTCCTAAACTGTAAGCCCACTGAAGTATTTGTCATCACTGATCTATGAATCAGTGAAGAAAACAAGTTTAAAATATCCACAAAGTCAAAAAACTGCAAATATTAAACCTTGTATTTCTTTGGATGAAGCCTCTTGGTTTGCTGTTCATACCTGTTTATATGTCCTCTCTGCTACACATAGCAGAAAAAAGAAAATCCACACTAGAGACACACGGACCACAAAACTTATAATAACCATTGAGAGGACCAGAATGTCTCCATTTGATCCAAATGCAGTCATACAAAGTTCCGTGGCAGAATGTGTAGCTAGTTGTTCCAAATCTTTAGCTTGGGAAAGTCGAAAGACAAACGGCATTAAACCCAAGATTAAAGATATGACGTTTCCAAAAATCTGATAACCAATTCCTGGTATATAGCTGTTCACCTAAAAACAAAATAAAACAAGGTATATTTTTAATTTTGGAATTAAGTCAATAAATAAATTATTAATGTTACTGTCTTACTATCACAAAGAACACTTTATAACTTGATAAGCCATAGGAAACCTTCAACCAAGCATTTTCACAATTTACTATTAAGAAGGAAGTCCTCAAAGAGCACTTAATGCACAGGAATCAAATCGGACAAATCATTAAAAACCCAACAACGTAACATTGCAGTTAAAAGCCTCCAGTGCATATTCCTGTATTAAAAATTCATTCAACGCTGAATTAGCAAAATGTGCCAATCAGACTGTGTTGCTTACATCCTGTATGTTGCTCCTATTTGTGTTCTGCTTTTAGGTTGTGTGTTTTTTAAAGGAATCAAAGCATTCACAGTGCAGACAGGACTGGGATTCTGTTGTGCTGGCTACAGCTTTAAGTTTACTTCTACTGTGAATTGCACCCAAAATAGTATTGCCACAGAGTCAGATCTGAACTAGGTTTGTGAATACATTGTTTTTTAGCAAGTTGGAGATGGTAAGTATCAAGTTATCAGAATTAGTGATCGTTTTCTTAAGCTACGTTAGGATTTTATGTTCAACTCTACAAAATGCCTATGCTGTCTATATTGAAAAAGAGTATGACATCTTTTAACTGCTTTTACAACTGTTTCCTGAAGAGGAGTACTAGGAAAAAGAAGGGAGGACTATTGAGACATTCCACTCATCCTCTTAGATGTTTGCTTCCTAAAGAGGAAAGCTTTATTTTCCAACCTGAACTTTAGCATCCAAATACTCAGCTCTATATTTTCCTAACCCAACATATTAGTTACTCATTACAATTAAGGAAATAAATAAGAATAAGCACAGCATATATCCCTTTGGAACAATAAAACAGAGATTAGCTATGTTAGTAAGGACCTAACAATACAAATATATCTTATTGTCCCTACACTTAAGATTTCATAGCCCTTTTATCTGACAGTAACATGTAAATCAGAGTGATGTAAGACATGGAACAGTAATGTCAATAACAGATACTTTAAACAAAAACCCACCAACATAATACAAGCTTATTTTTGGTAGTGCTTAGACTTCTAAATACAATATTTGCATAAAGAAAAAAGAATACTCACTCTGTTCATTATCATACCACTGATTTCAAGCACAGACATATCTGCTTTCTTGCAGTCATTACCTTCCCATACAATTGCACTTATTTTTTCTAGTCCTGGATTCAAACTGTGGATCCAAGGCAAATGACTCTGGGGAAGACAAGGGATATATTCCATCAGAGATAAAAATCTATTGTTGTATCAATATGTCTTTGTCAGCAATACACTGACAAAAAATGCTTGAGGCTGACGCAAATACAGTTATATAGCATTTACTTCTACTATATGTTACTATATGTTAACTACATTCCTCAAAATCATCCACTTCTTTTCCAAGAAATAACTGTGAGTAGAGATCTCTCCTTCCCCATATTTTATTTTCTAATAATGTTGAGTTATTGTGGTTGAGGATTAATTGGCTTCTTTTTTGCTCAAACACATCAGAGAGGTATGAAAACAAAGGTCTATTTATAAGCCATGTTTAATTTTGCCACATGTTTTGTAGTATATTTTATTTTTCTGATTATTATATTTTCCCCTAGCATTCTGGAAAGTACTCTTCTCAGGTTGAGCCTAAAGCCAACAATTTTTTTTATTTGTTTTTAATGATATATGTGTACTTTACAATCCTTGTTAGGGCTAAAGGCCCCCCTTTGTTAACTGTATCTGGCAAGACTCAGAAGGAGTGGTAGGAGTCTAATCAATATGCACAGCTCCAAGATCCAAGCAATCCCAGCCCAATTTACTGAACGCACTTATGGCTGAGGCACCTTTACCCTAAACAAACAGCCAAGTGAGAACTGCAGGATTTGGAAAAATGTTGAGGCAACAAGGTCTGCTGCAGCCATTGCCTGACTTCCCTCAGCCCCATCTCACTCCTCTCCCATTCAGGTGAGTAAAATTCCTCTCAACTCTGCCTCATCACCTAGCAATATGTGCATCAAACTACTGGGAGTGGTGGTGCTGGGCAGGCAGTGGGAAGGGCGTGATATTATTTTTAAAATTTATTTTATCATGGATTAAAAGTAAAGCTTTTTTTTTTTTTACTTGCTTTATCAGTATTTATCTGAAATTTTTCTATTCTGCTAAGTACTCAATTATCTCCTTTTTTTTTTTCCTCCATTGGATGAAAGAAAATTATTTGTATTATTAAAACAATGCAAATCCTAGTTGCCGGATTTTCTTATTCACATATTTCCAAGGTCTCCCTCTAGAGGGAGTATCAACACCAAGAGCTGAAACTCAAAAATTCACAATCTACAATCAAAACACTCAACTGCAGGAAAACAAAGTCAATGCATAGACTGCAAATCAACTCTCTATCGTAAGGTTTCCGTTCTAGTGTTTATATGGAATGTATGCAAGAACTAAAAATAAATAAAAAAGCAAAGACTGCATAAAATTCAAATTGCTATCTCTTTGGGGTTTCTTTGTGGGGGGAGCGCAGAAGAGGAGTTTTTTAAAATCAACAAATACGTAATTTTCAATTCTGGTTATGAGTGAAATGCCTGTCTTTTGAAATTCTTTTCCTTAGCTTACATTAACACCATCTCTTGCATGACATTCCTTAGTAGTGATGATGCACTACCAACACACATATGGCATGTTTACCCAGAAGAATGTTCACATTCTCTCCATCTCTTTACTTAAATGGTTCAAATTAGCAACGCAATTAACATGCAATTTAAAGATAATACTTGTACTACAAATATAACTTGCACTGTGACATCTGGATGGATTTTACCAAAGGAAGACTAATACTTAGAATGTTAATGATCAAGTCTAATACTTAGAATGTTAATGATCAAGTCTAATACTTAGAATGTTAATGATCAAGTATGAACAATGGATTCCGTCCAACGCTAATCAAGGCAGGCTGCAACTGCAGTGTTTCCCAACAAACACTAAAATTTTCAGAAATCACTGAAATAACTGAATATGTTGCTACATAATAGCATTAAAGAAGCAAAATAAAATTATTTGCTTTAAGGTAAAAATAAAATTATATCTAAATAGAATTTAGACATATATAACACACATACACATCATATATACACATCAAATATACATATATAACATTAGATACTATGTATCTTATCTTTCTGTTTGCTTTTTTATATATACACTTATATATAAGCAAATATAAAGGTGTCTGATGTGCTCACAAAAAAGTAATTCCACTAGAGGAAAAAAAAACCCCAGAACCATCTACCACATAGGAAACTTCAATCAATCACTATTTATCCTAAACTAGAACTAAGATTCAAACACTCAAATATTCTGTAGGCTATTTCAGTATATTGTCATATCCTCCTCATTTGACAAATTAATAACTGAGTAGCAGAAATCAAATTTTCCTTCCTTTAACTCTATCAAATCACTTTGGCTTTGTTACTTTCATTTAATATAGAGTTCTTTCTCCCAGGCCTCCTGATGTATGATAAAGCCGATAATACTAAACCTGTGTGTAGTGTAAAAAAAAAAAAAAAAAATCAAAATTGGTGGATACCAACCTGATGAAATGGGTCATCTCTGTATTCTTTCTTCACACATGGATTCACTTGAGGGCTTTCTACATCTGTCTCACTGGTACAGGAGGAGTGGCACTCTGCACAGTGCAAGAGGTCCTCCCACAGCACATCTTCAGTTTCCGATTCTGGCCTCGCACTCTCAGAATCTTGCCTGGAGCTTGAACACCGAGAACTGCAGCTAGTACCTGATTTAGGTGTATCCTGAAATTAAAATATGCATTGCAATTAATGCAGCTTTTTCATTCTACATTGTTTCCTGACAGAACGGTTCTAAAGTTCAAATTAGTGAATCCACATTTATCTGGTTTTTATGTTCCAATCCATTACCTTTTTCATCAGAAAGAATTACATGTTTGTTGAAGGAATGTCTAAGAGGTTGAACATTTTTAGACACTGTACAAATAAGTAACAGTTCACAGTCCCTGCTTTGTGAAGAGGGGTCACATAATGAAGAATCAAATCATATTAACTATTAAAAGGAAATAACTATTTTACAGATTTTTAGAACTCATTAATTTAGACTTTAACAGCAATTATCGAGCCACAGACTCCAACTATGTCTCAAACTTCTGATTTTATAAGCTGTAAATTAAGCCTCTTTAAAACACTTACAGCCTTGTTATCGTAATGAAAATGTGAAAGACACAAGTGAGCGTGTGAGACAAAAGCTATATACACCAGACTGAAATTGTAATAGAGAAATGTGACTGAGAGAAAAGCATCATTAACAAAGTATTTTAAATTAATCTGGGATTTTGATTTTCTGCCTCTAGCTATTTGAGCTGAAGTACTTTAGCTACTTATTAACTTCTCCATAAAGTAAGGAATTTTTTCCTCTAGAAAGGGCAAGGCCCTGGAGGAAGAAGGGACAGATACTTCTAGTCATCCAAGACCTGAGGCACTCAAATAGCTTGTCAAGCAAGCAGCGTGGACACAATTTAACCAGTTTTAAAAGCAAGCTTGGTATGTTCCAGAAGCACATTTCTAAATGTAAAATTTATGTAAAATAAATGAGGAAGTTCCCTAGAAATCACATTGCCCCATTGTTACCACTAACACACCTCTCAAAGAGAGAGTGAGCTTGTTTGAAGACAGTTGTGCATCAGGTGTAGAGAGGAAAAATAAGCAAGAATATACATAGCTACTGCTATGTATAATCTCTGTGTAATCTATGTAGTCATACATAAAATTTTAATTATTTTAAACAAACTGCACTTGAGAAACAAGCATGCCTCATTATGTTCAAATTTTACCTATATCTCTTAGATAAAGAAAGAAAAGTATTGTTTGGGACATTCAAGTCTTCCCATGCATACATATGAAACAATCTAGCTTTGCCTTCACAACAAGAACTACTCTCTACAGCAAGCAGAATCCATTTCCTGCATGACAGGTAGGTAGTCTTAAAAGCAGTACCTTCCTACTCATTGCCATCCTCTGCAATTTCTGTTCCAAATTAACACAAAATTTACTTATTTCTACTAGTTTCTGTTGACAATATACACAATCTTTTACACTGAAAATAATAATCAAGCAATTTTTCAGCAGACCCACTAATTTAATATAATTTTTAATGCATAACTATCTAAAGAAATGTTCTTTGTTCTTCCTGAAAATCATGCTTCATGTATTTTATGTAAGCAATTTTGTAAAGAAATATTTAGAAGAAATTTGGTCTGACCTCTTTCCCTTTTATTTTTTTTTACAAAGAGAGGGATAACATCAATGCAGGAAGAGTCTGAACTGTTTTTCTTAAAATAAAAAAAGAAAAAATTGTATACAGAAGGCGGTTGCTACTGGGTACCATTGAGTCCTGAAGTTAATAAAGTAAGAATATTAAAAAAGCTTGCTCAAAAAACAATTAAGTTGACAAGTAAACATGAAGATAAAAGAAAATGTAGGACAGAAGTTGAGAGTATATCCACTGACTTCACTAATTATTTTTTTTTTAAATACAAAGAAAGCTTTCACAGATTTGAAAACTATTGTTTCATTTCCTTTGTAGTCATGTGGGGGAGGCGAGTCGGTAACAATAAAGAAAGGCTTCCTCTTTCACGGCATCAGTCAGATAAGTAAATGGAGAACAAGTGAAAATATTACTACCAAAGCTACGCACACAGCAAATTCAGTCTCTTCAGTTTCTGAACATATCTAAAGAGTCTTCCCTAGTTCTGCAGCACTCTACGCAAGAGAAAATATATTTAAGGTGAAAAAAAATTGACGGTAATCATATCTTTCTGCTTCCTCTTGTCAAGCACTACCAACTGCACAAGTATACAGTCAAGAGACATCTTCTGTCATATGAAACAAACAGTATCGACCTGCTCAATTATCCTAAACCAAATATGCATAAGGCATTAAACACTCAAATCAATTAGCCTTCTGGATCTTTTTAACCAACATCTGTGAGAAATAAGTGAAAGGATAGAAGAAAAGATTATCTAATAATGTTTTTATGCAAAGCATCAAGCTTAAGGCTTTGCAACTGTTATCAGAGAAAGTAATATCTGAACTCTTCTAAGGAAAGGTTTCTTGTATCAAGCCGAAAGCTTACTCAGGAGGCTCTGCCTATTCAACCCACCTGTAAGTGGGCTTCAGTTGGTGCTGGAATTACTCTTTACACTCTTTTCTCATGGTTCTAGTGAAAAAATGGCAATGCAGCCTTTGAAAAGAATGTTCCATATATCTGCTAGGTTGCACAGCATTTGCAAAAAAGAGCATAATTTCTTTAAAATTATAAATAAATAAAAACACGATAACGTACTGCTTTCTCTTTCAATGTCTGAGGCCTTAAAATTAAGAACTCTGCTAGAATGGAATCCATGAATTCTCCTTTTCTAAGCTATAATGTCATCAAGTCTCTTAAAATTTCAGTATTTTTATGCATTAACAATTTTGTTAAGATTTCATGACAATATTTTAAATTATTGTTTCAATAAATATGAGGGAATAAAAACTCAGAGGTGGAGTCAATCAAACTTCTCCACAAGAAGGCTAGTGAATCCAAAATACTAACTTAACAGAGAGAAACAGCAGCACTAGAATGACGAAAATTTGCATATTGCCAATTTCTACTGATTTTATAACAGATCAAGTTTCCATAGGAGATAACTGGTATCAAAAGACAGCAACAGAGTTTGCCATAACCTAATGCAAGATCTATAGAATGTATTTTAGGCTCCTTACAACAAATTGAAAAATAGGATGAAGCTCAAACCAACTAAATAAAAACATCTTAATTTCAAAATGCTGTCATCAAAATAACATAATAAAAAAAAAAATTAAAATCCCTGTTCCCCGCTAGCATGACTTCCAATTAATAGACTCCTAAAATCCAACAAAGAATAAAAAAGGTTTGAGAAAAATTTATCTATTCAGTAAGAAATCAAGATGCTTTAACAATTTACAGAAAAGAAGCAATGGAAAAGAACATACCTCCAGAGGATAGTGTTTCTTATAATGGTGAGATTTCCTGTTTCGAAGTGTACAATCACTACAAGTGCGTTCTACATTGCGACGTAAAGAATATCCAGTTTCAGGCCCTTCTTCGCTAGAAACCTCATCTGATAAATTTGTCACAGTCCTGTGAGTATCCTAGTGCAAGAAATATAGTAAGACGTACACTCATACTTACTAGGTCTTGTTCTTAACTACTGTAATCAAATTTCTTTCTGCAACATTATTATCTATGCTCAGTTAAATATTAACACATTTCCAATTGTCAAAATGAAGTGGTACGGTGGGAATTATAAAACAGAAATTGTAATATCAAAATAAACATTTCTCAGACGATGAAGGGCTAGTTCATATTATACTAAAGAACAATTCTAACATGGCAGTCAATATCAGCAAATGTCAGTGGTAAGAGAGTCAGGAAAAACATTCTGGAAAAGCTATTCCATAGAATGGTAAGATGAAAATAGGATATCCAGGAGATAATCAGACCCAGACAAATTAAAAGTTCTGCCTTCTTTCATGACCACTTCCTATGGTTCCAGAGTCCTGCCTACTTCATTGAGAGGGAAATCGTACTTTCCTCATCTTAAACAGAGATCAATAAAATACTGTAAATACAAAAATAAATAAATAAAGGAAAAAGAAGATGATTCACAGGGAAATGCTCAGAATGACCTCAAAATTACCAACTGTCTGTAATCCAAAATCTGTTCCATTTTAGCATAGAGACAGACCTGTGCCCAGAGTATCAAAGAGGCAGGAAAAGGTACAGTGTGTTTAGCTGGTGTGGAAAAAGCCACAGATAAAAGACAGCACACAAATTTGTGCACTGAAATACAGAATGGCAAAGAATATTTACAACTCAGTAAGGATCCTCCTACAAGAAAAAGGAAAGGCTAGGAATATAAGCCTTAATGTAAGTTAAGATTTAACATAAGTTTTTGGACACAAGACCCTAAGCCTAATTTCATTTTAAAAACATTTTCACGAATAAAGTAGATAAGAATGCATCAAAAGCATCACAAAAATACACCTCACGTATCATTTGACAAATTAATAATCCTGCTTTGAAAGCAACAAAGCACACTTACTTTGTGATGACTGTGATTGCTGAAGGCATCTCTCACTGTTGCAGTGCTCCACCCTGACTCTTCTGGCCTAATCACTTCACATCGACGTTCGTGGGCCTGTGCACATTCTTCATTACTTTTACCTGTCTTTTTCCCATCAAGGGACACGTAGCCATTATCAGTCTCAGTGGATTTATCTATTGAGCTTTTTGCTTTCTTAGATCTATATTTGAAACAAATGTAATATTAAATTAATGATTTTACATTTTTTTCCGCAGTCTAAATCCTGCCTATCTGTCTCAACCCATGTTTTAGTTTTACTACTAAGATGACCCCAAACTAATAATATTAACATTTGATACAGGATTTGTAAGTATTTCATTTTCTAAATATTACCCATTATCCTTTCCTAAAATTGTTACAAAAGAAACTGTCAGTGTCCAAAAGAAAATTATACCATTAGCTACTGAAAGAAAAGGACACCCATGTTTTAAAATTAAAACTTCACAGCAACTTTGGCAATAGAAAAACCCACAAGCTTCAAATTAAATAGAAACTTTTCTATTCTATCTTAACAAAAAGAGAGGTATGCTAAAAGTTTCTTTAAGTGTTACAATTCAAAGCGAGTATGCTGTTTCCTGAAGCTGCAAACAAACATGCTGTTTAGTACTCTGTACACAGATATTTTTGTTGTTATGTTTTTAAATGCACTCTTCTTATTGTCAACTCTACTAAACAGAAGGTGATTTACCCTTTTCCTTATTATCCAGTAACACCCTTGGCAACATATTTTGGTATATCTTACAAACACACTAATTAAGCCTGTTTTTAAATCACAAAATAAGTTTATGAATTATGCTTCAGTATTACTCTTAAGACTACTAATATTAATGAATAGTCTTCCATAACGTTCTTCAGGCATCAAAGCCCTTATCTAGTCAATAGATGTAGCAGCAAGAATATCTAATATTAGAAAAAGGCTTTCTCAAAGCAAACATTTGGATGATTGCACTTCCAAATTAGAAAGTGCAGTCGATGAAGGAATGAAAAGGAACAGCAGCTTGCTACCTTATCGATAGAGACTACTTTAAGTCTTCGCTTAAGCTTCTGTATTCTCAAAGTAAATGACATGGAAAAAAAATCAGAAAGTCAATGAATATCTTGTATTTACTAGATTTTGTTTGTTAGATTCCCAGAACACGTGTGAGAGAAGAAAAGTGTTATAAATCAAGTTTTCTGATTTCTCTATTTTTATTAAAAGTAGAAGACT
This sequence comes from Numenius arquata, assembly GCF_964106895.1. Lineage (NCBI taxonomy): Eukaryota > Metazoa > Chordata > Aves > Charadriiformes > Scolopacidae > Numenius > Numenius arquata. The sequence goes on along the minus strand of NC_133577.1, from coordinate 119,192,060 downwards.
GGACATAGGTCATAAAACTATCAAGAATCTGCTTGGTTGATCTTGTGCTCCTATGAGGGAACATGCATTGCCTTTCTCTTTAAGGAGTGAGGCACTCTGTGAGAGCTTGGATTACACAGCAGAAGATTAAATTCCTCTTCAGTATGTACATCCAACGAATCGGGATAATTGGGATAGTCACCTCACATTCCTCCCAAGATAAGGTATTCCACCTACACAGGGAAGACCTGAACACAAAAATATGGCTAGGGAGAGCTGGATAAAATGGAAAAATCCAAAAAGGAACAATTTATCTGTTGGAATGCTGACAATTTTACAATGTTACAAAGGTGTTTCATCCTCCTTTCCCATCTTTAACCTTACTCTACTTTCCCTCACTCCTTCCTGGAAAAAAATCATTTTTAAACCAAAGTAACTGCTGCTGCACTTCTCTTGTAGGAAGCTCTAGAACTCACCTACTATTCCCTGACCTATTCCCAAAATCCCTAGTCAACTTTATTTCTAAATGACTACAAAACCAGTAGAAACACTTTCTGTAGTTATTATATATTTGCATGGATTAATTTTATTATAAGTTTACAAAGGTAAGGAGAGAGCAAGATGCTTTAGCATGTGTTTTGTGTTGAAGCTGTTAGTAAGCCTCCTGTTTGCAGATCACCGATGTGCTAGTTCGCATACGGAGTTTTAATTTTTCTAGGTCCATTAAGAAGATGATCTAAAACATTATTGAGGCCAATTTTTAAAGTATTAAATATACTTTTGCCCCTTTGTAAAAGTTTCTTTTAAACAGTACAAAAGGGAATCCAGTTCTCATCACATCCATCCATCCAGTCAGAGACTTATTCCAGAAGTCACTAAGCCGTATGAGTGGAGTAACAGGACAACTCTTCCAAGTTTGATTTCAGAAGTTTTTATACATTTCACATGAAACTTGAAAGCTGCTAGGAAGAAGTAGCCTCAAACAGTTGAGTAGGAATAGATAAGACAAAAAATTATGTATGTATCTATGTATAATTTGTTCATATAGGACTTCACTACTCAAGCTATGTTTAAGTGCTAAAACTGCAAGACAAACACTAGTCTGATATCAACTAAAGTTCATTTTGAAAAGCAGGTACTTGACTGAAGTCTTTCATTTGTTTCTAATGTAGAAACCAAAGTTATTTTTTTGTAAGAATCCCTAAATTTAAGTGTAAGCCTCAAGCATATATTTGGGCTTAAAGTTAGGCTTTCACGCACTATACTGTGTTAAAGGAAAAAAACCAACAATAACAAACATGAACAATACTTCCCTAGCTGATATAAATGTGTAGTTTCCTGGAATTACTACATATATATACATCATTAATCAACTTTTAAAATTTCATGCTAGATTTAAAAGTATTTAAGAGCAAGCCAGGACAACACCATGAATAAATCCAAGGTCTTTAAAAGCTTGAATATGTGCAAAAGCTAAGTCAAGAATGACTTTCAGTCTTATCCATGCATTAGTTAGAGAAAATATTAAGAAAGATATAAATCAAGTTTCTGGAAGACTGTAGGTTTTCACTGTCAAGTATTCTATTCCCATGCATTTTCATTTGGGTTGGTCAAAAAAACTCTCCTCCCTGTTCATGCTGCAAAACTTTTAAGAAGCTATAACTGTAAGATTTCTGTAATTGGAGTAAGGATACACACAGAGCGCAAAGTCCCAAATCAGTACTACATTCTGAATAAATTACCTATTTGGATATTGCTCTCCTTTCCACTGAAATAAATAATTAGATTTTTTTTAATTGCCCCTGTGCTGGATTAAAGTTTAGAATTCTATTTTATTAGTCAGACTGAGTTCTGCCATTCCAAAGGATATTTACTGAATACAGTTCCAGATTACCAATGACCTGAGTGTAGGCAAATGGTCTAGGTACCCAGGGTCCTGCCCTAAAGCAAAGAACATAATTTCTGAGGTTAGTTTTGAAACCATGTGTTATAGACCTATATTTAAAACTCCAGAAAATGGTATCTCAAACCTTAATGTATGTGGAAAAACTGCTGTACATGAACACTAATGAGAAATTCTAATGTGCTTTTCTAAAGAGCTTCAAAGTGTGTCTTAAGAAGCAGGACAGACATCACTTTACAGCTTCTTTGCGCTGAGGTTTCATAAGATTTTCTTCAGCAACATCACCAAGTAGTCAACAAACTCCATGCTGCACTCCTGCTTACTCATTCCCAGCCCCACTCTGCCATCCCGCTGTGATGACAAAACTGTTTGTATTATCATGAAAAAAATTACCGATCTGCATGATCTCCTAGGAAAAAATGTTATTTTTTCAAGTTCCTGATTCAGTTTGTATGGCTCCAGACATACAAACAACTGTGTCTCTGCAATTGAAGAGGTAAAAAATGACTAAGGGCTACTTACAGCATTCTCAGTCACTCTGTGCTCTTTATCCTTTGAAGATACTATATATACTAAGTAGTCATCATTGAGGCTTAACATCTATATATATACACACTACCTCTCATTAAATGGTTTAAACAAGTCCTTAGAGCAAGTCTCACACAGCCCTTCTCAACTGAAAACACTCTGAGCATAATACGAGGGAAGGTAAGGAAAAAAATGAATCTTCCAACGCTCCTTATTGCAGATCAGTATCTTCAACATAATGAAAACATCCAAAGGTTTACAAGACTACACTCCAAACATACCAGAAATTAATGCATACAGACCCAAAGAACAGCAGTCACGTCTATTAATATGACTCATAGTTTGTCAAAGCTACCTTAATCTACACAAAGGAACAAGTCGCATGAACTCTCCTCCTACAATATTTTTAAATATTTTTAAAACTTCTCCAGAGTTTCAACTAGACATTCCCAGAACGTAACATAAGATAAGCTTTCCCAGTGGTTAAGAGCACATATCACAAGTATGACAGACATGTTAGTGCTGCCATATTTAAGATGCAGCGTGCACAACAAAACACCAATGCAATAATTTGCAGTATCCCTTTTCTCAATTTCATACTATTTTATGAGCATATTTTCCCTTGTTAATAAATACTGATATATAGCACTCACAATGCTGTGTGTACAGCATATCTTGAACACAAACTACTACAGAATGTTTTTTAAAAAACTTTGTCATTGCTCAGAGCACTGCATTAACAGATCAATCATTTGCAAAACAGCTCTTGAATGTAACAGGGTTAGATGTTTCTTCCAATCATTAGAAAATATATCTTCGATGTTTATTTATAAACTAAATGCTGTGACTATTTGAATCCTGAAGGCTTTTCCTTCAGAAAAAGTGTGTGATTTGATGACAGTGATAGAGTTCAATAAGCATTCTCTCGGAGTAATAAACAGCTAATGTAATAAAGTAAAATTAAAGAATCAAATTTTCTCATTGGATTAAAATTGAGAAACTGCATTGGTTCATTCCTGATAGCCCACACAGAGTGCTCCTACATCACTATATAATTTAGTTAAATGTTAGTAACATATCTTTTCAAAATTATTCCATCAGCATTTGCAGAAGTCAAGAAACAACACATTAGTACACATTCAAATACTGAAATGAGTTTACTATTACAAACAAAAACTGGATCAACAAAAGTTTAATCATTAGATCAACGTTTACTTTAGAAAAGGGATACTGCATCTCTAACACATATGTAGCCTTGAATAAATACAAACCCTGATAAAAAGAAAGCGGCATGCCAGATATCTCTGAAGACAGCGCCAATACTGCAAGAGGTGCTGGTACCGTAGCTCTGCACTGTTCCCTCCTGTGTGTTATCTGTGGTACTAGAGCCATCTCCTTCCCTATGTACTTCCAAATGTGCTGCTTTCCTTAATTTCCTTCATCAGAAGAGATTAAAATCGGAAGGTAGCTTTATAAGTGAAACCTACTAGTTCTATTAACGTGTTCAGCAGTTTAAGCATGCAAAACCAAGCAAGATTTCAAAATATTTTGCTAAAGTTTATCATGTCAATTTAATAAATGCCATTTAATAGAACTAAGCATAACACTTATTCATTAGCATAACACTTAAACCCCAAAATACATTTCATCTCATCATCAGTCTTAGACCTGCAAAATTCTGCAGGTTTTCCCATTTTAATGGGACAATTCACTTGTAGCAAACCATCTTTAGTGAAGTGCCAGAAGACTTAAGTTCTACGCTTCCAATAGCATCTCCTTTAATGTATATTTCCCATAGAGAGATCATTAATCAGTACTGTATGGAATTCCAAAACAAAATTTGCACTAATATAAATACTGTCACTCAACCCCTATTCAGATACAAACTGCTTTGAGGTAAAATGTCAGATTCAATTAAAATGAGGCATAAATTACTCAATGCGTAACAGTCCAAGAGCACCAATTAAGTACCCATTTTAAAGTTTCAGATAAAAACAGAGCATCAGTTTCTCATTTCTTGCAAAGCAGAGACTGTAAACCCCAACATTTTTTTTCATGCATGTTCTTTAGAATAGTTTAACAATCCTAAATGATAAGTACTTTAGCATAGACTATACCTTCTTCTTTTACCCCCTGTGCTGGGAGGCGGCTTAGGAGTTCGTGTAGAAACAATCTGACAATGCACAGTTCCAAGGAGCAACATTAGCCATATTGGCCCAATTACTTCTGTCAGAGGTATATTATGTGGGCTTTGGGCTGTATAGAATAACGCTACAGCAGCAACTGCAAAAGAAGGGAAATTAAGTTGAGTTCAACATGTGAAATGTCTGAAATGGCCAACTTGTTAAATTGCTTTTGTTAAAAAGAGAAACAGTCAGATATAGTCTTTACCTGCATTTTAAACGAACCCACGTAATTCTGAGAAGAAGGAATTATGATTGCAATGAAATAGGTAGTAATAAAGATTTAAACAGTTGCCTACTGTCTTAATATCCATCTTTTCTTTTACACTTTTGATATTATAGCTATTGCTCAAAAAAGTTGGCAGAATGAAGTAAGGAGGGGGGAAAAAGCATTTGGAAAGGTAGTTCTATCATAAAACAACTTTAAGGTGAAACTTCAGTAGGAAACAAAAACAAAAAGCAAATTACATCCTTAAAGCAGCCCAAATAAATTTAGTTCTGTATCACCTATAATGCTGCAGCATAATCCAACAAATTAGGTGACCATAGGAGCCATCAAACCAGGAGGATGTCATCCAGAGAGGCCGAACCCTCTCCATCATTGAAGATATTCAAACCCTGGCTGGACACGGCTCTGAGCAACCTGTTCCAGCTAACCCTGCTTTGGGCAGGGATTTGGACTAGACGATCTCCAGAGGTCCCTGCCAGATTCAACCAGCCTGTGATTCTGTGGAACCGTACATCTGTTTCAACATTGTAGGGGCCAACAGATTTGAGACTAGGAACTTTTTATATTCTCCAGCAGAAAGCATTATAAACTGCATATTCCAGTCAAATGACAAAATTGCCGATATGGATAGACAGACATAAATAAGTGCAACCCTGTACACATTTCATATATACTTGTGTGTATATTTTCTAGTAATGAGGAAAGATCAAAGACAAACCATGAGGCAGTCCAGCTGAAATGACCGGGACTCCAACTAGGACTTGCGGTTGGAAAAGAAGCAGCTTCCAACTCCACAGTTAACTGTTAATTTTGTAACCCTATAACCAGTTTTTCATGTATAGCCAACTCCCATGCAGCTCTTCTTGCTCCTGTACCCAGAGCCCAACCACTTCTATAACTCAGAAATGTCTTTACAGGCTTCAAGTCAATCTAAAGACATTCAACAGGTACGGGGCAGAGAGAAGAGGCAATCCCTCTCCTTTCTCTGCTTATTGCACATTCTTGTTGCTCTGCCTCTACGGCTTGAAGTGCTGTGTTCTGTAATGGCATTCTGTAACTTAGCTGAAGAAGCCACCAAGAAAAAAAAACAAAAACACAAACAAACCTGAAACTTCAAGAAACAATTTGGAAACAGAACGGGAATAATTCTTCATGCCTAACACCCGCACATCCCATGAGAGCTTGGGTTCATTCTTGTACCACTAAGAAGTGAAAGTCGTATTACTTAGACCTATTCCTAGCACAAGAAATACAAGGTACAAATTCAACAGCTTTCACCAGCTCTCTTCTAAAATTAATTGAAAAAAATATAGCCATGTGCAAATTTATGTGCCACATCCAAACACCTAAAATAGATCACATGAAGCCACACCTAACACAGCAGACACCTGGATGCGATGTTTTCCAGTAAAAAGAGATGTGTTTTTCATGAAACAATCTTTAGCAAGGCAACAGGTATTAGAAAGACAATAAACGTACAAAACAATGCAATTATTTTTGATTGTGGTAATCTACTTCTAATTTCCCATCAGTCTTTTTCCTAAATTAAAGCACAAAGGTCTTATGTAGAACACATAGGGTATCTTTTATTACTATATGTGGACTAAGTTTTTGACGTATGAGGTTTCCCAGAAAGTATGCATCAATCGGAAATCCAACATTAAAAAATAGACCAAAAAAGGTACAGACAGTAAATGGTACAGACAACATTACTTCTTTCAAAATGAGCTTATCTGAGTTTCTCACACATACAATTAGCTTCATAAGGTATAAAGTGTAATTAAGTTGCCAATTTTGACTCCTACCATACAATTTGGATAAGTTCACACTTCTGAGAACACAGAGCTCCACAGATCCATGTGAAATGATTTGTGGGAGTAGGTCTCCACAAAGTGATTTCAAACTTCAGTACAAGATTTCTTCTGCTACTTAAAAAACATTTCGCAAAGCGGAGTGATCTAGAAGAAATCATCTTCTTCCAGAAGATACAAATCCATAGATTGCAGATTCCCACCATGAAGTTTCACACAGATTTAAGAAAAAGTTCCCAATTTCCCGATCTTTTCAATAGGATGGGAGGGAAATCCAAGAACTTCTTTCTGCACAGTGTGTCAATATGTTGTAGTTCAGATTATCCTAGAATGGTTCCTACCAACAACTAGGTCTCAGAGCAGAATTTCTCTCACTTTTAATTATCTCTTTACTTCTTTATAGTATTTTGACTTGTACTTTTCTAAATGACAATGGTTTATTTTGTGAAACAGACACAAACAAAATTATATCATGTAGAGCAAAAAGCTGTATGAAAGAAAGCAACTGTACATTTCAAAGACCAACAAGCATTTATTTTTATAGCATTTAAACCTTTGAAATATTTCTATTACCAAGTTTAAAAATGCATACATATATATGTATGCATCTCACCACGATAAATAATCATATCACTATTAAAGTTTCTTGTTTAATACTTAAGAAATACACATTAGAGATACACACTATACTTTCACACTTCATTTTCCTATTAAAATATAGAAACATTTTTAAAGTAAAAATAAGGTAATGCTATAAACTAAATGGATGAGTCAGAAGAAAAAGGTTTTACTTCTACCTTAATTAATTCGTCTGTTCCATGACCTTGGACAGAAAACATTTCCCTGTAGTCCTCTTATCACACATTTTGCTAAGCATACTTTATACTAAAGGAAACCAAGGCAAATAAAAACTGGAGTTTAAATCTACAGTGAAGGAAAGAATTCTGTTCTGTAGACTCACATAAATGCTAGCAAGCATCCTGCTAAAGCTAATCAATTTCAAAGCAATGATTTCAAGTACTGCAGTTCATAAATCTAGAGAAAATACTTCATAATTAAGTAAAATTGTTCAACTAAACATATGTAAACACAATAGTCAGACCATTTTACAACAGTGTCAGTGAGAATCTGTCAAAATGACAAAAAGTCTGAGCTACAATACAATATTCAGATTCAGGGTAGAAATATGGCCACTGGAATTTGAAGTTTTTTTGTTGTTGAGTTTTCATAATAGATTCTTGACGTTTTGGTGCTGCCTTACCAATTTCATATGAAATTAATAAATGAGCACACTTTGAGTAAAATATAAAGAAATCTTACATAGAAGTGCTAGAAGGAGAAACTTGAGGGCGGGGTTTTAAATAGTTTCCAATAACAAATTTTGTCAATTTTATTTCACTCACGTGTACATTTTAATTCATTTTAAAAAACACCAAAAACTCTGCAGTTAATTCAGCATAATTTAAATGACAAGTGTTTCAAACAGTTGGATTATAGTGTAATATGGAATACTATTAATTTTTTCCCAGTAATTGTTAATTCACAACCTTAGAAATATCAGAAATATTTTGTCACATTACAGACTGTATGGATTAGGGAAATGATGTATTCCAACCATAACTTTAGTAAACCATAGATCCCAAGAAATCTGAGGAGGGAAAAAGTTAATTACAAGATAGCTCTGTAATCATTGTCTTAAAAAACTTGCTTGTGCTTGCACTCAAAATCTGCATTGTCTTACTATTTTGCTGCTTTTAGAGTCTTATGAAGGCTTCACAAATGAAGTGTGAGTATATTTTTTCAATAAATTTAAGAATGGGAACATAAAAAATTACTATAATGGCATTTCTCCAAATAAACCACCTATGAACATGGTAACAAATGAACTATAACTTACATATTTTACTACTTATATTACTATAAATGAGATTAAAATTATTAACACTATGGGATCTCTTACCGTAGTATACACAAATGCAAACATACGCAATGATACTTCTCTAGCACCTATCTCAGAAATGGAGAAAAGGAGCAGTTTTAACAGGAGACCACATGAATATTTCAAGTTTTGGGGCACTGGTACTGTGAAATTCATTCCATAGCTGCTAACATTATCACACAAGAGGCACTGTCATCTTTTTTTTAAAGAACTCCGTTTCTTGTTTTACATACAATTCCAACTGATACAGTGATTCACAACTGCTAGGACAGATGGCAAAATTAAGAAAGTAATATTGCATTTTAATTGGATTTCAGTGGAAAACTTATCAGTCATTTAGCTTCTCAGGGTACTTAAATTGCTCCCCAGGTTTCATTAACCTTCTGTTCCATTTCTGTTGAACACGCTTCTGATAGATTTATTCTTTTGGTGACTTTCACACTATTAGATACTGACTTTACATTCTTCCCTTTCTAATTTTCCTATTTTATATTACATATACTTAAGAGAAGCCCAATGTCAGATTACCAGAACTCAAGACTGAGCGTCCCAGAAGCTGTGAATTGCCTTCTGTTTGTTAACAGTTGCCCAAAAGTCCTTCTATAATATAGGAAACATAAAATTAAGATGCATAGTCTCACCATTGCAATGGAAAAAATACCAGAAGCACACAGGACAGTAAGACCCCCCAATTTGCCAATCATTCAAAAGCACAGGTCTAACTAAAGCATAAGCTAAAAGTTCGCTGCCTCTGATGTGACAAAGTAACACATGGAAGGACAACTGGAAACTGGTGAAAGAGATCATCCTACGAGGCTGCACAAGCAGCATGCACCTTAGCAGGTTTGGCCTTTCTTGCTTCTTGATCAGAGCTCTTGATCTGCACAAGTACCAGAAAAAAACAAAAGCCCAAGACAAAACACACTGCCTAAGACAAAGGTTTCTTTGACGTTGCTCAGTCCTGAAGTGAATCAGATAGCCCTGGAAACCTAAATTATATACAGAGATGACTAACATACATCCTAAATGCTGAAAAAAGCCTGTGAGGAAATCCTTAAATTTTCAGTATGCCTCCATCTATGTAAAAGAAATGTTAACCAAGAGACACATGCTTGGGACTGTGTCATTCCGACATTTCAGAAAATACTGGAACGAACTTCAAAAATTTATTCAAAGCTGATCCTGTAATCCAACTCTACCTTGAAGAAGGTAAAGAACAAGCAGCCAAAAAAAGATGACCCTTGATGTCACTTGTAGCCACCAGCTGTAGAAGAATGGAAAGAAAACAACTCTCACGATTCCTTTGCGGGTCAGAGATGTCCAAGGACTTTCAGGTTTTGCTTTAGCAAAAGCAGATCCTTTAAAAAAAGAAAAGAAATTTCGATATATTTCATTGTTATGGCTAATAATAACTTTACTTGTTCAATAGCAGGGTAGTTAAGATAGTTGTTTAAAGGAGCAATTATTAAACATAATTATTTGAATAAATCTTGTACTTCCACCATTTCATTATCTCCTCAATCCAAAATTTGCATAAATTCTTGGTGCCCTCTCAACTGCCATTATCAGGAAGTTCTACAAAACATTGCCATTTCTTACTATGTCAAAATTATTTTAAAATAAATTATTAAAATTTATTCTGTTTCATTGAGGTATGAGAAACCTGATATGAGGCAACAGGAAGTCATGATAACTCCACATGCCCATGCACGCACAGCAGAACTTTTTCCTGATACAGTAAAGAGATATAAAACATCAACGTATGTAAGTTGCTCTAGCCACGTCATTCAGGGAAATGGAATGAGGTTGACGAGTATAGAGGAGCATCTGTCCAACTGAGGACTATCCCCAGGAGCAAGGAAGCCACCCAGAGAATAATCTATCTTTGTCTCTCCTTCTACACCATTTTTCCTCTTACTCATTTAAATGTCCTTTCTCTCTCATATCCTTCCATTTCTTTTTCTTCCTTCAAATTCCCACTTCTCTGGCAGCTAGAAACTGTAACATTTACTTAATGGGGGTGTGATTTAATTATGCCAAGGTTACTGCTCGGAAAGGGAAACTACTGCGTGCTGCTATGCTATCTCCACCTTGTTTACGAGCAGAACTGGCATTAGTGAGCTCTGCGCTGGCACAGGTAAAACACTGCCAGGGCTGGAACTACTTTAATGCCAGCTTAGACATACATGCAGAGGAGTCATTTAAGTGCTATTAATGTATATCACTATATTGAAGTGGTCTACTGTTGTTCCTTAACTCCTATAAACATTGAGTTTTCAGTTTTTTCTTTAAAGTTCAAATGTTACTTGATTTTGTTTCTTTCTCTCACATTCCCATTTTTAAAAAGTTGTATTGTTAGGTGATGTGATAAAAGCTCATCTGCACACCCGCAGAGGAGTTCAAACAGACAATGGCAGGAGGGGGAGCCCAAATAATACCCTGCCCGGGTTCTTCTAGACACATCACTGGGGCCATCAGGCCACAGAAGGCCCATCTCCACAAGCCCAGAGCAGGACAGAGGCACAAGGTCAGGCGGGAATCCAAATCAAGAAAGGAACACCTTGACCAGCCCCTCCCAGGGCTGACCCAGCAGAGCCATCAGCCCCCTTGTCCAGGTGTGAAACCTGCACCATGAGCCACTGGGAGCAGCTCTCCTGATCACCTTTCAGACGAAAGGGGGTTGCTGCCCAGGGTGTGGGACTCATTATGGGATGCAGGGGAAAAGGAGCTTAGATTGCACAGGACTTATTACGGGAACAGGTTGCCCAAGGAAGTTGTGGATGCCCCATCCCTGGAGGGGTTCAAGGTCAGGCTGGACGGGGCTTTGAGCAACCTGGTCTGGTGGGAGGTGTCCCTGCCCATGGCAGGGGGGTTGGAACTCGATGATCTTTAAGGTCCTTTCCAACTCTAGCCATTCTATGATTCTATGATTCTATGATTCTATGTTTAGGGAAGAAACCAAGGGTGGGAAAAAGGAGGCGTTTAGGTGATTTGGGGAGGAACAAGCATGGGGAAATTGAGAGGTAAGGGGCTAAAAAGGACTGGTCATGTGTAAATAGCTGTGGCTCGGTACTCTGCTTGTCATAGAATCACAGAATTGTCTAGGTTGGAAGGGATCTTTCAGATCACCTAGTCCAACCGTCAACCTAACAATGACAAAACCACCACTAAACCATGTTGCTAAGCACCTCATCTACTCATCTTTTAAATACCTCCAGGGATAGCAATTCCACCACTTCCCTGGGCAGCCTGTTCCAATGCTTGGTAACCCTTTCAGTGTAGAAATTTCTCCTAATATCCAATCTGAACCTCCCCTGCTGCAACTTGAGGCCGTTTCCTCTCATCCTATCGCTTGTTACTTGGGAGAAGAGACTGACCCCCACCTTGATACAACCTCCTTTCAAGTAGTTGTAGAGAGCGATAAGGTCTCCCTTCAGCATCCTTTTCTCCAGGCTCAACAACCCCAGTTCCCTCACCTGCTCCTCATAAGACTTGTGCTCTAGACTGTCTGGCTGTGCCACACGCCTGACCAGCATAGTCTGTACTATCTTCTTATTAAATTCCTTTAAGTCTCTCCTGGGCGAAGGGTGGTCTATTCATGCATACAGGGGGCTGAGTTCCAGCACTGGGAGTCAGACGTCAGAGCACGAGCTGTGGGGCCACATGTCCATGATGCCAGCAGCCCAAGGGAGTGCGGGTGTTCAAGTGCTAGGAAAGACCAAGGCAGAAGCGGCCTGGGAGCAAGAGGGTGAGGGCGTCTCTAAGGGCCAGCTCTGGGTGTGAGGGTACCTGTCTGTCTCTAAGGGCGAGAGCACAGCAAGGTCTTCAGTTAATTCCAGACTGAATGCAAAGAGCACTACCTGGAATGGATTCAGGAGACCGTGATGGCTGCTGGGCTCATGGAAAAAATAATGCTAAATAGTATTTTCCCTAGTCTGCATGAAATAAAAAGATAAAAATAAATTAAGACTAAATAGAGACTTTTTTAAAGTCTCATATCATCTGACCTTCTGTTGCCATTTTGTCATTTAAAACAGGCAAGAAATACTCAAGGCAAGAACTATTCAAGGCAATTTTTGCCTTGAATTTCAACATAACCTTTTCTCTAGATGTCAGAAGATCTGGAAGAAGTCTGAATGCATGGCAATAGGAGATTTCTGAACTAATAACTCCAAAACTTTGATCCATGACAATCCACATGTTTCTTTTTAATAAAATCTAAATTCATATAACAAAATTTAAATCAAGTTTTTAAGCCTTCAGTTTAATCTAGAGGTCATCTGTTAACAATATTTCCTATCCATCTTCTTCAGAGAAGAGTTACGTAGGGTTGGTTGGGTTTTTTTTAATATTTACAAATACACCTTTGTTACAAGACACAGGATGGCAGATATTTTTATACTGAGAAATTCAGTTTTTCCTAGCTCAGGACCTACCTCTCACAAGATCAACATCTATGAGGTCTGGTTTCACATGTCCTGTTTTCTTTGGTTTGTTTCTCAAACCCTGCAACAGGCAAATACTATCAAAATACATTTATGCAGATGACAGACATTACAAAAGAAAAACACATCGATGTGGTCAGTAATTGTATTTAACCTATACTGCTATTGAAAATGTCAACTGCATAGACTTACAGCACTGAAAAAAAAAATAAACATTCCAAGGAACAAGGCACAATAAATGCCTTTTACACACTTCACAATCTAAACAAAACCCAACCAATTACTGACCCGTTGGGTAATTTTTCAAACATAGTTAAGCACTGAGCACTCATTGCCCATGGCCTGGGGTTATGCAGACAACATATGCACACGCTTGCAAGAATTAGTAACACATTTATATTAGGTTTTCAGAACTTTTGCAACAAATTACTTTTCTGAATCTCTTATGTTCTTAGATGGCTAATTAAACTTCACAAAATGCTTACATTGCAACTCCTTATTTCCAAACGTAGATAACAAATCATGTTGTAACCCCAGAGCCACTAATCAGCAAGATCCACTGTCAGAAATCCAAATTCTAGAAAAGCATTGACTTCTTAATAGTGAACGTAGATTAGCCTACTAAAAAGAGGGAGAAAAACCCCACACAATGGGAAAACAGCAGGAAAAAAAAGTAAGCTTATTTTGTCTTTTAGAAACAGCATCTTCCTTTGCTGAAGAGCCAAACTATCTCGCAAAACTTCCAAGTTTGTTTTTAATGCTAAAATGGGATGCTGTACTCTCAAACTTCAGAGACATCTGTGAGTTTATTCTGATGCCTTTAGATTAGGCTCTTGGTTACATTAGCCAATAGTGATTCCACAGAGTACAATTCATGCAGAGTAAAATACAGTATTTCAAAAAATATCTTGGGTACAAATGCAATTATGTTGGAAGTGGTTTAACTGTTTTCATTCCAAAAGCAGGTAAATTCACTGGCGAACTGTAGATTTCCACCATTGTCATATTTCAGCCATGTGTAAAAACATTTATTACTTAAATGTAAACATTAAATTCAGATGAAAGCATGAAAATGAAATGATTATCAATGAGAGAAAGATCAGTGAAATCTGGTCATGTTAATCTTCATAAGAACAATATCAAGCAAATTGTTCAAATAGGTAGAGTGCAGCTCAAAATATTTCTCACATCTAAATTCAACTGGATTTATTTTTCATGCTGAAATAAAAATAATAATTAAAAAAAATTAAACTGTTCACAATGAACTAGAATGATCACCTGATGTGTCTATTAGAAGAATGAGAGTTTGCTTTAAACAAAGCAAAATTAATACATAGAACTGAAACATGGATAGGACAAAATGTGCTCTGAGGATGACAACTACAAAAAACCACTTGTATTGTAGACTAAAGCACTGCAAAGAGCTTAAAGTGCAAGATTTTTACAGTAAAACTTAAAACTGCAGAAATTTTATGTGGAATGAGAAACCAAGTCCATAATTAGAATTGGAAATTCTCAAAATTCCAGAACCAGCTACAGATTCTTGTGAAAACTTGCATAAGTGAGCCACTCTATTACATGAAAGAATGTAAAGCTTAAAAATAAAATGCTGAATATTATAGAATGCTGAATGAATCAAACTTATCACTGATTATGGGCCCCAAGATTTTTCTTGAAAGTCTAAATAAAGATGTATGTGCCTCTTAGAAGAAATAACCCCCTGGAAACACATGCACAGTCCTAGAACAAATTTATCAGTGTGGCTAAAAATTATGTTTTCATTTTAAAGAAAGAATTCTGCAAAACATAAGTCAACAGTGTAACTTGATGCATCTTTCACAGGAAAAGAAGTGGTGACACATTCTTTAAAAATTCCATCAGTCAAATCTCAAACGTTTTCAGTGTCCATGGACTACACTGAATTAGTTCTTCTACTTTTTGCCACAGGCAGTGAAAAAATTCCATTTATTAAGATGCAATTTCTCCACTCTCTTAATGCCTCACAAATATCTGTAATATATGTGGAAAACAGTAGTGTTCCAAACCAAAGTTAATTTAAAAAAAAAAAAATATTCACACTGTTCCATACTGTTCAGGCCCATCCAGTTAGTTCATATAATTTCTGTTCAGCACCGAACACATTTCAGCTAACTAAGAGTAAAAATAAAGCTTAAATAAAAATGCTTAAAAACAGTTCCTATTATTGTAAAAATTTTTTGCACAAATTTTAAAATTAATCTTAATAGATTCCATTATAGTTCTAACTAAACTATACATTTATAGTATCAGATTTTCTACTAAAAAATAGTAATTTTTTAGATTTTTAGTAAAGTTCATTTATAAACAATACTGTAGTAGCTTTGAGATTAATGGGCTAACCTGCAATACTTGAACTCAGAAGCCTGTTTCAGTGTTACCGTTATTACACTAAACTCAGTTGTCACAAACTCATATAGACACCATCTATATGGTGAGATGCATTTCAAATAAGCACCAAGCATTATTTGCAATTTGAATAGTGTCCTATTATATAGTAGTTACAAGAATTTCTGTCATAATGGCCATTGGTTTTCATGGTCGTGGAAAGGACCCTGAGAACAACACAGGAGGGTCTCAGTTTGAAATCAGTTGTAGTGATTGTCAAGAACATTTCTGAAAGCTCTCTCTCTGCGCACTTCAGACACACAGGACACAATTTTCCTGCAAAAGACTCCTGCTTGAATTAACAGCACTTATCCCTGCTGTAGCTGGTGCTGAGCCCAGAATCCTTCCCCCTTTAAGGTCCACCAGGCACCTCCCAGAAACCCGAGGTGCCTGGCACATCCCCAGCCACCCAACTCTCCTCCGAGCAGCTGAATCAATGTGCATTTTGCTAACGTTAAGAATTAGCAATGCCTTAAAATTCATGCAGTAATGGCATATTTCTTGTGTGCAGTATTTGAAGAAAAAAAGGTTAATTGCAAGAAAATGTTAATTAAATTAACTTTAACATCATGGAGTATGACGTAATATACAATCCATAAAACTCTTACATATAGGATTGATTTCTTTTTCTCCAAAACAATTTAGCAATGTGGCAGACATTGATGGCACTGTTAGTTAAACCAAAATGCAAAGAACGCTGTTAAACTGCTTGTTCAGGGAAACAAAGCCTGAAGTACTTACCAGTCTAATAAACTGTACAAAACAATGACAGCATCATAAAGGAGGAAAAGTAAACTGCAGGTATAAGGTAACTAACTGAAAGTAAAGAGAGCTCAGATAACTGACATTAGAATTCATCACAAAGAAAAGTGAAAGACAGCGGCACTAAAACAACTAAGCCCTGGCTTAAGGTAACTGAAAAGAAAAAAAAAAAAAATGCACTGAGATACAGAAAGATGCAGCACTTCAAATGCTGCAGAGTTATTAATTATGTAAAATAATCAGAGCATAATATGCCAGTTACATTTGGTTACACTCCAGAAGTCTGGTTTTACTTTACCAGTATTAAATACCACCACATGTATTGTAAATTACATCAGCATACATAACCACAGACAGCACTGCTGATAACTGGCCAAAAAAAAGTAAATGTTGAAATGCTATGATATTATTACCTTTATTTCTCTTTGCTCTACTGATTTTTCCCATATTTGTTGATCATATGCCCCAATCTAAAAAGAACACACAGAAAAAAATCTAATTAGGTTTTAAAAGACATCAATCAAACAAAATCAATCTTCAATAAGACAGCAGATTATTTCCTTGGGGAGACTTATTTACAAAGAAGCCTTTATCTTCTCCAGCCCATCTTGGCTGGCTCTTCCTGACCTGTGAGTGAGCTGTGATGGAGGGGAGAGGCGCGCAGACGGCCGCAGCCCCGTGGCATGGCTCGTGCAAGCCAAAGGACTGGTAGCACCAGGCTGCCTACCACCCTAGGTCGGCATTCCAGGCTTCGTACTGACAGAGAGCAGACCTACAGCAGCTACAGTCCTTCAGTCAACTTCAGAGAAAATACCATGCACATCTACTTGAGCCCCATCATAGAGATTATCCATCGCTATCTCATCTCCCTCTATATTTCCTGTTCCATTGCATTTGCTCTTACAGCTACACCGCCTTTATCTCCTAAGATCACAAACAACAAAATATCTGTTCAGGCTGGTAATCAACTAGATTACAGGCCAGGGAAAACTCAAAGAATATCAGGAAAAGGCACTCTTCCCGCTGAAGCACTGATGAAATAATGTTCCTAGTAGACCTAAGTCCCAGATTTGTTCACTCTCATTAAGCTGCTAGTTTATTTATTCATTAAACTCTTCTCAAGATGTTAGTTTTGTCTAAATGTGAACAAGTTTAAAAAAGGAATTGTTTTCTCCTGGGCTCTAATCTCACCACAGCATTGTAGAAAACATTCTGCATTTATAAGAACAGAATCACAGAAAGACTAAAAGGTTGATCCTGCAAGCACTTATTAAAATCCTAGTGCCAAGATCAGTTTTGATGAGTTATGTCATTTTAAATAACCATCAATACAGGTGGCTATAGATCATTTACGAAATTATGTGCACTTGCTTATACATGAAAGCCACTGTATGACTGTCAGATATTTTGAAGAAGGGCAACCTGAAACTTCAGAAAATTCACATGCAAGACAGTGACAAGAACAAGTCGATATATGAGACAATATATTCAAAATTTTTAAGAAGTTATCAAAGACCACCAGGTCGCTTCGAACTCTGCACAAACAGTATTTCTAGAAAATATTCAGTAATGATGTCTTTTACTATGTCGATTTTAAAGCCTTTCCATCCCAGCAGTTCCGCCTAGACATGTGCACGCATGTGCACACACACTACTAGATATCTGGAGTTTGACTCATATCACAAAGTCTGAGCAGTTAAGCACAACATCACTGTTAGGTCATGAGGGATCGACAGACGCACTTCCCCAGACTGAAAGTCCCTTTACTGGCTGTGCCAGGAGCTGATACAAGCAGCTTAGTCCAGACACCTGGCAGAAAGGCAAGAGGAACCCCCATCATCTGAGCAACCCTTCTTAAATTCAGTCTTGCTGTGAGAGTGTGACTTCTCATTCCACTTCACAAACTGCAACAGACATAAAAGGCCCAAGCATGAGCCCATACACCTTAAACCAGAAAACATCCTTCTGATTTGCCTTTTACTATTTCAGTCTTCAGTGTTAAATTAGACGACGTTATTGAAAAAAAGGATCTTTTGACCAAGGATCCAATATAAATGTAAAAAGATACTCATGGAAGAGGCATCTTCTGTGCCTCTAAACGTGACCCATCAGGAGAGATAAAAGAAAACAAAAAAATAAATTCTAATTTATGCAGTAAAGTCCAAAGCATATTTAAAATTGAAAGTGAGAAGAGTGATTTGAATTACTGAATTACCTATTCTCAAATTTAAATAATAATTCCCATTCAAAAGAGCTGAGCACCCAAACGCTTTCTGGAGTTTGCTGTGTTAAAACTCTGGGGAAAAAAGAAAAAAAATGGCTTTTTGGTAGTAATAATAATAATAAATACTTTGCACCTCTCATTTGGAAAAAAAAGACATAGACTGTGGAAAATAATTAGGGAGTCAGGCACTGTACTGGACAGAATTAAGCACTTGCTACAATTAAAGTAATTAAACCAAAGGAAGTGTAAGAGCTAACTCCACATGGATAACAGCCAGCAATTAAAAAGTCAGTATCTTGAATAACCACTCCACCCAGACATTTATATCTAATTGCTCTGACTTTTTCTCTAAATACTTTTTAAACGAAATCTCAGGCCTTCCTGTTTTTCATGAAAGTTATTGAGAAGAGCCCCAAGTGAGGTTTTTGTGCTCCATAATATTGTGTTCTTCCATCATCACTTTCAAGAAAGATTTCTATCAACAAAGAGAGAAAAGGGGATGCAAGTCTGTCCCCCTCTCGATTATGCAAGAAACAAATGCGGAAGGAAGCCCTTGTGCCAATAAAGCTGTCAAGCAAACCCTGTATTCCTCATTCCATTCATAGCTGAAACTGCTGGAGAGTTGAAAGAGTCTTTAAAAGAGAGTTCTTCTCTTAGACAAATAACGGAGCGCTTGTTAAAGGAATTCTGGGCAAACACAGATCCCAGAAGACATCTGAGGCAAGGAAGTTGACTGATTTAAAATTTAACAGATATATTTTCCTACAACCATTTCTTCTCCCTCAAGGCTAAGTAGCAGCTTCTTTTTCCACAAAAAGACAAGAAGTAGGGATTTTGCCATTCACGTTTTTCTTTTAAGATTGCCCCATAAGGCAATTCTTCCAGCAGGAGGTAAAATGAGAGAGCCAAAACAACTTTAAGGGAGGTGGTCTTTTACAGATGTTTTATTAGACTAGTGGATCTGGCCAATCACCTCTGGTAACTTTAATTATTAAAATCTGAGCACAGGGCTATTAAGTAAAAGCATACTGCTGCAAACTGAAAAGAGTTAAAGGGATAATTACGGACAGCAAGTATCATTACAATCTCTCACTTTTTTTTTTTTACTTTTTAATCTACCTGATTTCACCTCTTTGTGTTGTAAGAAAGTTTTAGAAGCATGTTAGGGGGCAGGCGTATGTGCTCAGCACCATGAAATTTAGACCTGATACTCAATTTCCCTTCTCTCCACCTGCATAAGCATTTCTCCACGCTTCTCTTGCAAGTGTATCAGAAGGGGACACATGAAAACAAAGGCATCGTTATAAAGCAGCACACTGGCACACTCCATTTCTCACATTAAATAAAAATAGGTAGAAATAGTGTTACTGAAACAAGGCAAGCAAAAAAACACAGACATTAATTTTTTTTCTTCTCTACCTTATGTCAGGAAATCACACTTACAGTTTGTGAAACTTACCTTGCAGAATTCATTGAAAAGTGTTTTTCACTTACAACAAGCTAAATTAGAATATATGATTACCAGACATGCTAGACACCTGTATGAATTAAATTCAAGAACGTAATTCCTGAATGAATTCAAGAATGTAAGTTAATACTAGCAAACCTTCCTAGTTTTAAATTATTGAGAGCACCAGTCAATTCCATCTTCAAAGAGTTTTGATTTACAAGTATTTGCATCTAAATTATGTTTCATGTTAAATCTAAATATTAAGTTGTTAAAGGTTTGCATGTAGGCTCTAGCTCTTGGCTATTCATGCAATTCTTTAAAATTGTACATACCTGCAGGACACTGAAAAGAAGTCTAGCATTTAGTACTGCCAAAGAAATTAAGCTCTAAAGGCAAATAAAATGAAATTAAGCTCTAAAGGCAAATAAAATGAAGGAATAACCTTCTAGAGATAAGATCATTCATGCTTCCAACCTGAAGAATTTAAATATACACAAAACTTGATCAAAGCAAGCTTTCCCTCAATATGCAGCAGTCCCCAGGGCTCCTCCACAGGTGTCAATGAATTCCTGTATCTAGAACTGTTAGGCCAAAGTCAAGGCCCCAATCAAATAAATCAGCCACCAACTCCACCCGGAGTCTTATCCGTGATAGCTGCAAGTTCCGCAGTACTCTTCAGAGAAAATTTAAAGTACAAAATACAAGAGTCCAAAAATTGTCCAATTTCTAAGTATACAACAATAAGTAATGCTTTTAAAAACTGTCCAAGAATTAGGGCAAGACTGTGTGTTTAGTATCATCACCGGTATTTTCAATCCATCAGTCCAGTCTACAACTGGCAATAGACTTTTTTAAGCAAACTATACAATATACAATATCCCAATTCTAATCTGATTTATCAGAGAAATTTATTCTACTTTAATTTATAAAATATCTAATCTAAGAGGATCTGAAATTTATATTCACAGCATTTACCGATTAAGATTTGGCAGAAAATAAATTAACAAAAAATCTCCCATGATCTTTTAAAAATTATTTGTTAATTCAAGTTAGATAACAAGCCTATCCTATCATTTTTAAATGTAACTTCCATCAACAAGGCATCAACAGCAACATAACCCTGTTGTAGGAAACTTGTTAGTAATATGTTAGATACAAACAATTGTGGTATAACCTACCTGTAGCAGAACTAGATAAAGTAGCAGATGTTATTTTATACACATTTATACACATTAAATCACACATCCCAGACTTCCTCAACGCCAAGATTCTGTCCAGCCTATCCAAACCAGTTACCTCTAAAATGTTCAGTTTTCAAAACACCGTGCCTCAATAAAGACTGAGTAAAGATGATGAAAGGAATTATGTTCCTTTATCTATTTCTAGAATTAACAACTATTCTTCAGGCAGCTATTAAAATTTTCAGCATATAAGGAATTACATGCAAAGACTGAAAACTCTGCCAGTCTTCTTTCACAATGGAAAAGTGGGGGCTTAGCACCCTAAATTAACTAAGCGTAAGAAAATTTCAAATAGGTTTTCTAGGAAAAAAACCCATTTCCTCACAAGTAATTAATTGTCAAAAAATTATTAACTTGTATGTACGTGACTTGGGATGCGATATTAAGCTATACAAATACACATTCTACAAAACTAAACTAAACTCACCTGATAAAGCTAGCTCTTTACTGAAAGATTAAATAAATTTATGAGGAGTCTGCACTCTTTAAGTGCAGACTCGTTATAATGTTTTCTGTTTTTAAGAGATATGTGCAACTCTTGAAATTACCTAAAATAATTGCACTTATTCCTTCCCAACCAAGTACCTCAGAGAGCATTTGATCACATTTCCTTGTATATTTAAAATTTGTTTGGCACCTGTGCAGTTTGGTTTTATCACATTAACAGCAATTTGCCCAAGTAAAAAGTTAAGCTGCTGAAAATACAGTTAATTTTTACTTCAAATAAAGCCCAGTGCAAAGGGTTTCTGCACTGCATAAAATTTCTTCCCAGTGTCTTTCTCATAACAAGACATATGTGCATCAAGATTGAATTTGAGCTTTGTGAATGACACTGATATTCACTTTAAGCTAATTTTGTGATGGTATCAACATGTAGCCCAATACTCACAAGGCCTTCTGATTCTAATGGAATCAATCAATATTTCAGGAGACATTTATAATTTATGACCAAGCAGACTAGCAAAGATTATAATCCTGAGAATACATAGCATTTCCTGCTGGATCTTAAAACTTTAATGTTTATCAATAATGAAACCTGCATGCTAAGCTTTGCTCTTTAAAACCTCTAAACACTTTTACAAGCAACATCACAATAGTATTACAATTCCAAAAGATACAAGATACAGAGCTTGGTAAATAAAAAACAAAGTTGCTTCCTTGGAGTTAATTTCCAAGGAAACTAAGAGTTTAACGCCTCATTAAAATATTTTGTGTTAAATTATTAGCTAATATACTTTATTAACTTTTACAGTCCAACATTCTTCAAAAAACTGCATGGTTTTATGTATCAATTTTAATATTAAGATATCTATATGTATTTCCTATACATGTAATATTACTCATTTAAAAATATTGTTTAAAATTATTCATGTTTATGTGTAAGTATACAGTTTCAGATATTAGACAAATCAATTCACATTCCCTCCAAACTCAGGATTATTAAAAGTTATTTTAAACTCCTTTTTTTTTTTTACGTGAACTGATTCTCACTGCAGCAAAGGCAATAATCTAGTAGCTCACTGGTATAATTACTTTTGTTGGAGTAGATTTTTACTGTCAGGATGATTTTTTTTTTTTTTTTACAGGATGTTTTTCATTTTCAAGGGCGGTGGGGTTTTTTTAAATTTTGTTTATGGTGGATATGTGGACCAGACAAGCTAAGCTAAGACAAACTCCGCTAATAAACCACAGAGAGAAATCACTATATAATAGTTGTACACTGTCTGCTAATAGTGAAGAATTTAGTAACTTTTAGTCAAATGGAGACGGACATTGAAGGGATGAAAGCTGTACATCCTAAGGTGCAGAGCTTTGGATTTAGGACTGCTGAATTGTTACTTCTGATTACTAAAAGATTCTGAAATTCCCCTCCCTTCTCCCTGTTCGGCCCCAGAGGGAGAGCTGAAACCAACTATTTAGAGTAAAATGAAGCAATTTACAACTTTAGGAGTTATTTATTCTAAACTGTTTGAATTGCCAACTAATGACCTGCTTAAATTCTGGCAATAATTGCAATAGCACTGAACTTACAGCCATTTCACTGATCAATAATTTTAACAAAGCTTACTTCAAAGACACTGTTCCTTTCAGAGTACGATATTACATAATTAAACATTTATCAACTATGTATTAATGGTTTTTCTGTATCATTCGTTACAGATTAATTCTTTGTCACGTCAGTCAGCCCTACTTATTGCCCTGAGTAACATTTTAGAGATTTTAGCATACCTACTAAAAACACGAAACGTCTTTTTTCATTGCACAATTAAACAAAAAGGAAAATTTTAAACATAAGAATAGTTAGAAACAATTTGCAGGTTAAATTAAATGAAAGTACAGGAATAACCAACACCTACTCTAAGCCATTTCCTAGTGACATGAACTGGATACTAGAGGTAAATTTAGGTATCATTTCTTTGGCTCAAAGTGGACTATAAAGAAAAACCTAAAAAGAAGCACAAACTGAATGAGATTCCATCTCTGTCATTAATGGTAATTAAGCACAATCCCTTATGATAACATTTACTCATCTTCAAATTTCAAACTAAAGTCATCACAGAATCGCACATCTTGGAACCTCTGGGGGTCATCTAACCCAACCTCCTGTGCAAAGCAGGTCCGGTTACAGCAGGTTGCTCAAGGGTTTATCCAGTAGAGATCCAAACATCTCCAAAGATCATGCATTTCACAGTCTCTCTGGGGTCCTGTCTCAATACTTGGCAAACCTCATGTTCAACATTTTTATCCTTATATCAAATCAGATTTACCCACATTTCAACTTGCATCTATTGCCTCTCACGCAATCCCTGCACACCTCTGAGAAGAGCCTGGCCTCCTCTCCACGGCCTCCAAAGCAGTAGTGGTGGCAGCAGTAAGCTCTCCCCTTTACCCTCTTTAAAGAATGAACAAACCAAGATCTCTCAGACTCTGTACGTCACATGCTTCAGCCCCACAACAATTTTGGTGGCCCTCCCCTGGGCTTGCCAAGGAATGTCAGTGCTATTCTCAAACTGGACAGCCCAAAGCTGGATGCAGCACCCTCAGTGCTGTCTCACATGAGCTGAACAGAGGGGAATAATCCCTTCCCTCGACCCACTGGCTACACTATTGCCAACACAGTTACTCTCCAAGAATTAAGGATTTAAAACCACTGCAACACTTTTTGTTTGTTTGTTTTTTAAACATTTATGTACTTGCACAAACCAAAAACAGCCTCAAAATGTAACTGGGAAAAGAAAACCACTCTGACAGCCTCGGGATTCAGTGTAATTCCCTGAAGACCACTGAAAACCCAGCAATTTTACCAGCATCGCAACTAGGATTTTAAAACAGCACTGCCCTTATGTCTCTGATCGTTTCTACTTCCCAGGGCACGCTTTCCTTGTGCCAGCGCATTGATCTGGGTGGCTGAAAGATCAATCAGATCACTCAGGAAGAAAAAAGAAAATAGTAGATTACAGTTTCACAAGACATAATGAAACAATTGAAGAATCAGTATTATGGACAGAGCGATATAATCTCTTCGCTCCTCCCTCCCTTCCACCCACCCATTATCTAGGTTCAGCTCCTTAAAGATTCAGTCTTAATTTTAACTGGATTAGTCCCCTGACCAAATTCACCAGGTAAGTACAATGAAAGTCTATGGGAAGGCAAATCGGGCATGGGAGGCAACAGCCAAGCAAAATGCAAGCCTGCTTCATTCAGCCACAATCAATTTTGGAGTCACCTTGTGTACAAGTTCAGAAATGAGTTTTGTCTCACCAAAACAAGGTGCTGAAGGCAATCCCCACTATTTGGTCAGATGACAACTTGAGTACCGCATCCCAGCACTACACAGAATGAAACTCTTCTAAATATACCTTTTTTCCCCTCTGTACTTTCACAAATAGGCAGCTCCAACATTTCTCAAGTTTTGGCACTCAATGGCAGACCTTTTTCAACTGATGCAGTTTCAGCATCCGAAGTTTTAGGTAATACAGCCATACAGCCCAAATATTTGGCAAAACATGGCTTTGGTGCCAGGGTCACCAATACATCATGTGAATTCAGTGCCAAGAAGGGAATCAGGTGGTTTCAGGGAATGACATAATTTTCAGGTTTTTTCCTCCTTTATTAACTTGGCAAGTATAATCTTGGACTAATGAGCTGTAAAACACTGAATATTACAGATTTTAAAGCAATGAAATTAGAACTCTAATTTTGTCCTTTAAAGCCATGCAATGGAAAACACCTCATTTGTTTTACTGTGCCCTTTAACAGCGGTACCCAAGGGACACCCAAAACACCAGAAAGCTACATTGGCAAAGTTAACTGATAGGCAACCAGGTGCAATATTAAAGTTCAATTCATTAAGTTCCATTCTCCCTTCCCCTACAACCAGCCCCAAGAGAAGGAACAACATAATTCTCTCCCGCGATATTATCAATGAATTTGTGTGAAGTTCCCCATTTGAGCAGCAAGGCTTCTGTGAGGACTGAAAAACAGAAAGTTGTTAAGGTAAAGTTACATAAAAGTCTGCGAAACGGAAATGAGACCAGAAATAGCACGTCTACTATTACCTATAAAACTTGAAAGTATTATAAGAAATTAATGCAAAAAGCTTGTTACAAGCAATATTTTAGATTATTACCAACTTTATTATTTTTAGCATCAGCTACTGTTACTGAGGCAACACTTCAGTATGCACAAAGTATCAGTATCAGAAAGGTACACCATAGGATACTGAAATTGTTTAAAATAATTGTGTCAGATTTTTTCAGAAGAAACATTGTGATGATTTTCTCCATAAAATTCATCAGCTACAAATCTGAACCAAATTCAGTATTTTGGTATATACATAATCCTAAGGATATTAACTAACAAAGTGTATATATGTGAATATTAGCCCGGTAGCTGTCTGGGACCAAAGCAATGAACCGTTCCCAATGCAGACACCCCTGCCACACCCTTATATTGCAAGAACCAGTGCAGCAGAAAGTGTTGAAAACAAGCCAGACAAAGCCTGTCTGACACACAAATATCTCAGCATCGCACTCCCCAGTGCACCCAGGAACACAGCAGAGGTTTTGCCTTGCAAAACTGTTCATACCAGCTGGGAAACGCAAGCTATGACTGGAAGCGGTAAAGCTACGTCCATGCAATTTTCTCTTCTCAAATAATAAGCTGGTATAATACACTATCTGAAATCCTACAATGCAACTTAAAATTACTAAGAATTGATTATTGTATTTTTCCAAGACAGTAATCAAGAGCTCCAATGCACTAAAAGCAGAGTAAATCTATTGCAACAACAAAAAACAAGTTTACATAATAAAAGGTCTGACCTTTTAAACGATTAAGTGCATTACCAAATCATCCTCGTGTGAGGAACTCAATTTCAGACAATAGTATGACTCATATGAGTAAATTTGGTGTTTGGAAAACTTGCCTGAAGTGAGGTTGGTAGAGCTCAATTTCTTAACTCTTTCCATTAAAGAAATATAAAAATGTCTTACTTTTGAGGAACCAACAGACCTTTGAAACTCAGTGGAGACATAAAATAAATACATCCAAAAATATATCAAAAAATACATTAAAATTGAAAACAAAGAAACACAAGGAGCAAGTTATCTGCTTAGTACTTCTTATGCAGACTCCACTTACTCAAATACATGACTGCAACCCTGGTTCTGTCTTGCCCCAGAAACAATGTTTTACTGCCAGAATGTGCTAAATTTTGATCTCTCCCCCCCCCCCCCCGTCAATTTCAATTACTGTTGTGAGGAATCAGCAGATCTAAAAAGCAAGGTAATTGGGACAACTTTGACAACTTCGAAATAAAAATATAAAACTGAAAGTAACCACGGAGTTCACGGAGTTCACCATTTTGCCATCATAAGCAATCACTGAAACATCTGAATCATCTGAATTAATCTGAAAGGACAAAAAAAAAAAAACTATCTGGGACCCACTAAGCACTAGCATAGCTCTTCCTGTTCCCCAATTTGACATTTTTGGTGCAAAGGAAAAAAAGTTCTGTAAGAGATTTAAATAAATAGATAAATAAAATCAAGGACATGGGTGAAAGAGCCTAGATGTTCCCAGGAAAGGATCACAAACCACGCTACAAAGTTAAAAAAAATCCCTTGGGGTTATCAGACTAATCCAGGAGAACCTTCAGTAAATAGGACCTAAGCAAGAGCAATCTAATTACCCTGAATATTTGCATGAGATGCAACATTTCTGCAGTGCAGCTATTTGTCCCAAAATAAGACTCCATTTCCTCATACCGAAAGAAGAAGAGCCTGCTTATTTGGCTGACCCCATGCGGATTGCAATTAAATTTTGTTCACGCCATGGAAAACATTGGCATCTGGTTTATGCAAGATCTTATCCCTCCTGAGGACAGCCCAGTCCCTCATGAAGTAACAGGAGTCACCTCATCACAACTCCTTGCCACAAATACAGCATGCCATTTCTGGCTGAGCAGACCTCTGTCAAAGCCTGCAGAGACTTGCAGTAGAAATACTGTTGTTGCTATGAATGCAATAAATGGAAACGTGTGTGAAATTGCTGGAAAAAACCAACAGAACAAGGGTTAAAAGAATGACCTGTCCTGATAATGAGTAATCCTGTTAGAAGCAGTGTTCTGGGAAAAGTAAAACTGAGGAATGAGTTGTTTATATGAAGACCAGAAGGCCTGTCCTCTCTAAGATCACAGCACAGTGATTCAGCAGCAGAAGATCCTGCTTTCCTAACATCAGGAGGATAGAAAGTTGGAGCATATCATATATGGCATTCCTTTTCCTGTATGACCAACAGGAAAACAGACATATATTGGGGGAAAAAAAAAAAAAAAACAAACCAGATAACAAGCATGAACTTCACTTAAGATTTACTAAGTCTTCAGACTGTTTCTTGCATCAAAGGCCCACTAATATATAAAGCTGAAAACCATAAAAGATCTGTCCAAAGACTAGTTCATCATCACCGATGAGAAAACCTCAGAGACGTGATGAGGATCTGACAGCCAGCATCTCTCGCATTGCACAAAAGAGGTCCTGGCCAGGCCAAACACGCACACTACTTGGTACTTGTAGGTATTATCAGTGTGACAGTGTGAATGAATTATATTTATAAGAGAATGAGTGGAAGCAGGTAAAATCAGCATCACTTTCCCCTTCCATAAGATCCTGCACTGAATTTCATTACACTAAATCTTTTACAAGGCATCTTGCAAATTTTTAAAAAATGGGATTGGACCTGCAATCAAGAAACGGTTCAAAACCACTGTGTAATTCCACTGATACTTTTACAAAAATACTTTTTGTAAAGCTTGAATAAAAGAAGGGAGAGAGCACACAGTACAAAACCAAAGAAAAAAATCGTCATTAAATTCAGAATTATTTTCAATTTTTAATACATAATTGAATTTTGGTTATAAATGAAGCAAAATTCATTTTGATGCTTTTCCAACTGTACCTTTAATTCACAGTTGTAAAGATCTCAGCAAACCATACCAGTATTGTCTTATTGCTAGAAATTAACTGTTGCTTAGCTAGAAGTTAACCAAAATTCCTGTTTTGAAGACTGATGCCATCATTGTCCTAAAGACAAGATGCATCCTCTCAGAAAGACAGCCATAGGCTCACGGAAAACAATAACTCATAGAAACTTAGCAAATCATTGAGAGCGAAGAAATAAAAAATAATCATCACACTTGTTTATGAAATCTTTTTCTTCTTCCCCCTCCTCACCCCCAGTTTTTTTTCCAATTAACTTCTAAAAAGCCCCAGCCTACCTGTTTTGGGTAGAGATTACACAGTTCCTTGTTACTGACAGAAAATAAGTTTCAATTCTTACTTTCTACTTAAATACAAGGATTCATTTATGTGCTATAGAAACAACATTCTCCTGTTCATTAATTAACATTCTACTGAGAATGATTTTTTTCCATAGCACAAGTAGCCAAGGGATTGAGAATTTTTCAACATAGAACAAGTTATTCAATTTCATTAGACACAGTCACTAAATATTTAGTTTCAAGCTGCTCACTCTCAAACAATGCTAACCAATAATGCAGTGGTACTTTATATTTATTATACTTTACACAAAATACAATAAGCCACCATAAAAACAAATAGAAAGCTTACCTTCTTCTGGTACCAAACTATAGCATCAGTTACTTTGGACGCCATTTATTCCACTGAATTCACACAGTCATTTTAGGCTGTTAACAGAAAAAGACAGAACTTTATTTCCACCTTCCCTATGAAAGCAAACGTAGGGAACGTAGAAACATTCCCATTACCTGCAAAGCACTGAACACCTATATTTACTTTACACCTTGCCTCGTTACTATTTTAGTAAGAGTTTGGGTTTTCTCCTCTAAGTAAACAAAAAAATAGAAATCTGCTGCTACAGGACATCAGAAGCCTCAGTTTTCTCCATCCTTCCTAGTAGAACACAGGTGGCACAGAGACAATCTGTTACTGTCTCACAAGAGTTATACTACATGCAGCTTTTTTTTTTTCTTTTTCTGAGAAATTAAGCAAACTATAGTTATTACCACAGCATAGTATTCTGAAGTCCAGGAATAATTGTCTTATAAAATGCAAGAAAATTTCATACAGGCTATTAGATATTTCGGAGGGGGGGGGGGGGGGGAAGGGGGGGAATCATTGCTAGAATTCCACTAATGATAAAATTAATACACTGATGAAAATAGTAGACTAAAACTAAGTCAAAAGGAAAAATAACAGTAGAATGTTTGTTTTAATGGTAGCAAATAGCAATAGTATTAGTTAATCCTTGATATCACTGTCATTAGTTTCAATGTGGAGGAAAAAAAGCAACCTTTCAGCCTACATAAAACATTCCTATCTTGAAAATGAATTTTAGAAGTTTTCTTTCATGTAATCAGTCAGACAGAGTTAGTTCGGAAAAAAAGTAAGAATAAAGAAACATAAAAAGCCTTCAGATTTAGAATTATTGTCTTTCTATAAAACTGTAAACATTCTCTCATACTGGACATTCTGTAAAATCAAAGGAAAGTTTAGGTGAGAATTGCAGAATCCTTTCCAGATATTTTATTATAATATGCCAGTTCTTTCAGATATGAATGTTATCATTAAAACCAAACTAAAATATTTCACTAATAGATTACTTCAGATATCAACAGATTAATAACAGTTAAACTATTTTAGTACCTACATTTCAAACTGTTAAGGCACGAAACAGCCAGTGGAAGAAGAGAAGGAAGAAGGAATTAAAAAAACACTGTTAAAATATTTGCAAAAAAATGAATACTTTTGTGTTTAATAATCTTTCATCTCACTGATTCCCTTTTTAAAATCTATGTATGTAAACAAATAAGCCACACCTAAGCCCAGTTAAAAAAAAAAAAAAAAACCATCAATGGGGCACACTATACTGCATGTGACCTTTTAACACTCGTTGGTAAAAGCTTGAGTTTTCAGCTCCACCTAATATTCAGCATTCTTTCTATGTTTACCAAAAAGTTTAAGAATGTTATTTTCGAATAATTGCACCAAGTATTTAACATGCAAGGAAATTCCTACTTTATTCTGTAAAGCTATAAATTCCTAACAAATTATGCAAAAGGTTTTGTAAAAGTTAGCATAAGTAGCTTCAAAATATTAAACAAGTTTTCCAAATGTACTATCTGAATGATTCCAGGATCAAGCATAATTGGTAAAATTCAAGACAAGAATACCTCTAATAAAACATTGCAAACACAGTTTCACAGAATGACAGATGGCTGAGGTTGGAAGGGACCTCTGGAGGTTGCCCCGTCCAACCCCTCTGCTCAAGCAGGGCCACCTACAGCAGGATACCCAGGCCTGTGTCCAGACAGCTTTTGAATATCTTCAAGCATGGAGACTCCACAACCTCCCTGGGCAACCTGTGCCAGCACTCAGTCACCCTCACAGTAAGAAAGTGTCTCCTGATATTCAGACGGAACCTCCTGTGCTTCAGTTTGTGCCCGTTGCCTTCGGTCCTGTCCCTGGGCACCACTGAAAAGAGCCTGGGTCTGTCCTCTTTGCACCCTCCCATCAGGTACTTCAAGACATTGATGAGATTCCCCTGAGCCTTCTCTTCTCCCGACAGAAGAGTCCCAGCTCTCTCAGCCTTCCCTCAGAGGAGAGATGCTCCAGTCCCTTCACCACCTCTGTGGCCCTTCCTTGGACTCTCTCCAGTATGTCCATGCCTCTCTTGTACTGGGAAGCCCAGAACTGGACCCAGCATCCCAGGCGTGGCCTCACCAGTGGCGAGGAGGAGGGGTAGTTTAACGCTCAAACACCAAACTATGCATCAAGCATTCCTCCAAGATCAATCGATCTCAGAAAAAAAAAATGTAATTAAGGGGTATATTTCTGATAAAAATATCACACATCATAACATTGTCAATATCAACAATGATATTGCACCTTATAATTCTTCATTAAAAGGAAAAAAGAATTATTATTCTGTAGGTGGTTTTTGTAATGAAAGATTAAAGATGATCTTTGTCTTTAAAACAAAGGAAAGATAAGACATTTGTTTACAGCATTTGCACAGATAAGAAAGGCAAAGAAAAATAAAATGTTCAACAGATAGGATGGAATCTGAAACTGTGCAATAGATGAAAATAGAAGTATCTTTATGAAAAGCCTTAGCATTAGAATAACTTGCGGCACTTTATTATACATTGTTCATCACCAAAAATTTCAGTTCTTAAAAAACAAAAGCAGAGGTTAGATTACCTGATCATAACAGCTGTTTGTATGAAAATCACAAATACTCCCTCTACAAAGGCCCTATCAACACTCCCATCTTCCAAGACATTTCTCAGAAAGAAAAGAGGATCCTCCAAAAGACTCATTTCTGCACTGACACCTGTTTATTCAGTCTTCCCTGACTCATGTATGGATGCACTCATATTTTATACAGCACATTACTTTAAAGACACTGTATTAGTAAGTTTGGATATGTACCATATACACTATAGTACAAACCTTCAACAACTAGATTGATTTTATACCAGCTCCTGAGGATTTCTAAGAAACACGCCATACATTTTCTTCACAAAGCTTTTTCAAAAAAGAGAAATCAAATACCCAAAAAGGAACTACACTTAAGAATTCTAACAGTGTAACTACAATATACTTTATACAACTTCAGATAAAATTACAACACAATAGAAAGAAGTGTCTCGGAGAGAGCTTAGACAGTTGTTATCAAATTTCAGAAATATCAGGACACTGACTTCTGGTGCGAGTGAGCAAAAAAACACTGAAATTTTTCCACTGTTGACAATACCATCACGTAAGTCACATCAAGTCAGTTAAGGCTGGCAGCTATGACTGTGTCAACATCTGTAATTGTTTCTGACCTAGTTGTTTCTGATAATAGTAGCAGTTTTTCTAAGCGCTATCAGTTATTAAGAATTCATTGGCACAATAAATATAAAAATATTTCTATCACATAAAGCATGGAGCCCAACAGAGACTTTGATACAACTTGGTATATTACATAGACTGGTTACCCTTCTTTCTCACCCATGCAAAGCTTAAAATAGGATTTGCTTTCTTGTTTGAATACCTACTTATGTAAACTTAAATTTAAAATAATTTTCTACACTGGACTATAGACACAAAGCGACATAAAACCCTTAGCCATATATAACCTCCGCACATAACATGACCGACATCACACAGTCACAGTGAAAGCAGTTCCACTGCTCACAGAGGTGCTGATGTAGGAAGAATGCTGTACAGATTTTGATCATGCTTGCACCACTCGCCTTCCCCTCCTCTGTGAACTCATCTTGGAGGATCTTTAACTCCTTCTCATTTCTCTTAAAACAACATCGCCTCTCACATACAAGACACCCTGCTTCCTACCATCATAATTACTGGATGAGAAAAAGGTTGGAGAAACTCGCTACCGGCAGTAAAGAACTAACTGTTGACCCTGCACAGAAACCTTTCCCTCAACAGCTACATTAACTTGATCTCTCTCTCTCTCTCCGAGGTCAACAATGTTTCAGGAAATCAACACTAACTTATGAATCTAAGACTTCCAACTGTGTCAAATACGGCTAAAATTGGACATGCCATTTGAAGGGCAGCAACCTTTTTTTTTTGCAGCAGTTCTCCAATTGACTCAAAACCCCTTTGCCTCGAGAAACAACTACATCACAAAACTATAAACCAAGCATAATGAAGTAGTTTTATTCTAAATTTATTTGATTTCTCTCAACAAAACTGTCATTTAGATTACCCATGATTTTCACATTTTTAAGAAAGTCTCTACATTAAATCCTCCGTAGAGTCTATTTTGGTGGTGTTTAAAGCATATTTGCATACACATTTGCATACACAAATGCAAAGATGATGCTTATAAAAGTAAATATGACAAATTCATGGGATGAATGTCTCAAAAGACTTTAACAGAGTTTGGTGTGCTAAGTAAAAATACCTCTACAAGGAAATATCACATGCTTTCTTCAAGAGACATACAACAATATCTGAGACAGCACTGAAATTAAAGGTGAAAAGGTTCATTTCATTACTTCTGGGCAGTGTTTTGAGACAGTACAATGAGTTTGATACACTTGGCCTCAAGCTAACTTTTCTGGAGGAGAAATGGATGATAACAACTCAAGGGACTTAAACTGCAGCCCTGGCTATGCCTCTGCATCTGCCCCCAGCTCACTGAACAAGAGACCTAGACAGGAAACCAAGTATGGCAACAATTTCAGAACTCTGCATATTCATTACAAGTTAATATGTTATTCAGCTGGCAATTTGTAATGATATTGATCCTGAAGTCAGACTGTACAAGCTGGGCTCTGAGGAACATCAGTACCAAACAGGTAAAGTGAACAAATCAAAGCAGCTGATAGACATCCACAAGCAGAAGAGTGCACTGCCTACACTTCTGCCTTCTCCTCCCATCCCCTCTGGATCTGCCATTTGCTTCATGTTCTATGTCGAATTCCTGCATCTGGGACAGGTACCAGCTTTTGCACTCAATGGTGGTGGCACAATGTCCTGTGCAGAGTAACTACAGCAAGGTTAACTTAATCTTAACTAGTTGGAGACTTAGGAGCAACATAAAAAATACTCCTACCTTCAGAGATCAGAGAGAACATCCAAATATAAAAGCTTGATCACATCTCTGTGACATTCAACAGAGCCATTCATTACATTTACATCAAAGTCAGTTAATGCTATGAATAACGCAACATTTTTTGATCAAAACTTCATTATTTCCTTAAAACTAAAAATAGATGACTATCTGGTTTTGGTGATCCCCATTCAGCAGTGAGGTTTCTTAGTTATTTCTTTTCCATTTCAGAGCATAATCATATTCCATTTTAAGTAAGTACACGCTACACTTTGCAATTAAATGAGCATCTTTTCGAAAGCCACAGAAATCTATATTTAGATATTTATGGATAGTTAAATGCTCATTCAAGCATTGCAGTACTTATTGTGTAAGATAGGATTAGTTACTACACTACAGATATTTAAATAAATTCAAAGTATATTTAAAAATTTTACTTATATCCGCAGGGTTTTGGCAAAACCAAGTCAGACATAAATACGTATATTTCTAAATGACAATCTACAGAAAATAAAATCTATTCTGAACTCTGACAGAAGTTCAGAATAAAACTACTCCTCACAGTGACAGTGATTTTTAGAAGAATATACAAGTCTAAGCAGTGTCAACTAACAAAAGGACATAATTAAAAATACAACACAAGCAAGAAAGCATAGGCAAATAGTTGTTTTCCTTGCCTGTAAACACTGTGAATCACTAAATATTTCAAGGAGCCTGTCTCCTTTGTAACAATCCTAACCTGAATGGTCAGGATACCATCCAGCTGTTGAGTCAAGACCTGAATGTCCTTCTCAACACATTATTATCATGGGATGATGAAGTTGGCATGTTCACTAGATATCATTAGGAGTAAAACTGCAGAGCTGTGGCATTTGTCCCAATTTTTTTTTTTTTAAATGCCATCAATTTTTATTACCTTCAGAAAAACTTCTCTTAGCAGCAAATTAAAGGCAATTTTTAAAAGTTACTGCATAAAGCCATGAGAATACTAGAACTTGGTTATAACTGCTTTCCACAATACAACTATTTTACCACTACGTTAGGTCCTCCATATCACAATTTCACAATCACAGGCAAATTTTCACTAAGAATCCTGGTATGAAGAGTAAGAAGAAAAAATGAAACAGAATAGTAAAGCCTACGACCGAAACTACTCATTTTGTAGCAACATTTATATCACACAAACTCACTTAAAAGTAAACATTATAACTGCTGATGCCAAGCATAGCTAGAAAATAATGAGGAAAAAACACCCTCATTTTCCAGGTTCAACATCAAAATAGAAGTTAACATCATCAAATTGCTGACATTATTTGATATTTTAAGTTAATTTTAAGTGAGCCCAATAAACAGCTTAGTCATACTAGGCATCCGCTGTTGACTGAAAAGCTGTTTCTGCCACGACAAAACCAACCAACAGGGGTATCGATGTAATGCAGATACACCACTAAAACTTACCAGGAGTCATCCTTCCGACACTCAAATCCATGGGAGTTCTGCCACTGCCACCAAGAACAGGATTAAACCCTTGAAGCAGTGTTTCAAAAGACACATTCCTTTCATGTGCATTACAAACAAACCATTAAGCCTACATTTCCTTTTTTAAAAGGAACATCAAATACTATATAATGCACTCAGTGTTCTGCTTAAGTACTTTATCTATGCATCGCTGTTCTCAAAACAGCATTTCAGAATTGCAAATTGTATACAAGCAAACAGAAACTTGTCACTCCCAGGTTCACACCTTTTAGCGGAAGCTTTATCACGTTCCTTTCAGCTAGCCTTAAGAAAATCTGAAGCAGCCAAAGAGGAGGAAAAGAATAAATAATTTTTTTTTAAAAATCAGACACTGGTAACCTAACGACCCTATCCAGCTGCCTGCATGAAAAGTACTCTTGCTGCCACGCCAGCCACAGCCCCCCCAAGTTGTTGCCTTGCAATCCAAGATCATGATAGTTTGTAAATAGAAAAGAATTAACATACTTGCTTTCCCAAAGGAACAGCAGGATAGTTTGTAAATAGAAAGGAATTAACATACTTGCTTTCCCCAACTAACACTAACAATTCTGCTAAATTTGGATACCAGCATTCATAAGACTGCTCATGAAAGAAAATGAATTTTCAAACTTTGTTCTCACTCTATCTCAAAAAAACCACCCAAAATACCAAAAAACAATCACAAAAAAAAAACCCACCAAAAAATAAAAACTGGTGAAAAAAACCACTGACTATCCCTAGATACTCATTTGAGGAGTTTTGCTGGTTTTTAAAGGAGTTTATCAGGCCAACAGCAGCAACAGGAAAATATGAATCAGACCCCATGCTGGCTGCTGTGTATCAAGCCCTGACACATACAAACATTTGGCGGCATATCCATACCTGCCTGTGCCTCCAGTACGATGTCAGCTACTGAAAAACAGATACTTTCTCAGGCCTCTGTATTTTGCCCACAAACCACGGTATCTGATCCCATTTCTGCCACTGCATATTTATTCTTCCTTATAAGCTCATGCCCTTTATCGCTTACCATCCCAAGCAGGAAGCTCTCACAGCTGCAGCTGCAGCACAGAGCATGCAACGAGAATCAGTTTTCAAATTCTGATGGGAAGTAGGCTCGACTTAACCATCTTCACTTTCACAGTAAAAATGCCAGTATCTGAAGGACAAACTAGCAACAGAGTACCACAGAAAATAACTGTCTCCCAAGGAATACTTGTTTTGCCAGTGAATTACACAACTGTCTGAAATAGCAACAAAATGTTGAATATCAAGATTTCTGAGATTTATTTCAAGTTCTGGGAAAAGTACATTGCGTGCAGTTGTTGCAACTGCTGTAGCCATTTCTGGAATCTATGCCCTCAGACTTAAGGTCTGTGCAAATTTCCTAATTTTGAAGGGACGTGACACAATTTGACAGTTACCTTACTTGTAAAAACAGGGGGGAAGGACTCTGTACTGAGAAGTCCAGGATTCTACACCTCTCATAATTTACTCCTGAGCCTGCTGCAGTGTTTATTAATTAGCAAAAAGCCCCTAATATTTAAACTTATTCTGCTGTTTAATGAAGTGGGAAAAAATCAAGCCCTTAAAGGGGACTATGATCAAGTTAATTGTGCCTCTTATCTTCTATAAGAGATGTCAGTTTCAAAATTCCCATCAATCCAAATAAAGCAATTGCTGCTAGCAAGCCAAGACATTTCTGAAAATGCTGCATCTTTAAATAAATCAAATAAAACTTGGTCGATCTCAAGTTCTGCTCTTTTTAATTCCCATTTTTTGTATTGAATACTACACACATACATACTTGTCTCATTAAACATATTTACAATCTTATAATGAGAAATCCCTGAAATATTGCATGTAAACATCTCTTAGAACTGTAAAAACTTTATGAAGGAACAGAATTTCTATAAATACTACGTTTTTCATTCATATATACATTCTTCTTAACAAACACTCGAAAAAACCCCGAAACCCAAAGAGAGTGGCCAATGCTCCTTTTCTCCTCTTTGATTCTAAACACACCAGTAATTTTCTGCAACAATAAATCCTTCTCACTGAAAATACTGACTTGGTATTTAGGAAGACGTGTTTATCTGTCACCAGGCAATGCACAGCGGAGTTGTGGCTGCTCGATGAGTACAGTCAGGAAGTTGAAAACCACTCCTAAGTGACCAAGTTTGCATCATGTTCTACAAATAGTTATCCAGCAAGTTTTTGAAGCAGCTGAGGCATGAAGTAGCTGAGCTGTCAGAAAAAGCTGCAGCCTCTTATAACAGCCACTGCTCTGTAGGAACATGGTAGCAAATGCTGAGCCTGTATTTTTTTTAAGAAGTCTCTGGAGTGATCCAAACAAGGAATTGCAGGGTAACAAGCCTTACATGTGTATCTGGCAAGCTCCTCAAAACAATCATTAAAAATAGAACACCATTATACCTGAAAGACTATCTGATAGGGTCTAATCAGCAGTTTCTGCAAAGGAAGATCATGTCTTAGTCTATCAGTATTCCTGAACGTGTCAAGCTAACTGATAAACAAGAACAAGTGATAAAACATATGTGGACTTTCAAAGAGCCTTTGGAAGGGTGTCAAAGACTTCTAAATAGACTGCTGTTTGAGAAAAGCAAACATTGCCACAGATCAAAAGCCAGATAGAAAATGGAAAAAAATTTTGAGGTCAACATTCTTCATTGCAATAGGCTAATTGGATAATAAAGATTAATAGCAGCATCCAGTCTGAATAAAACAGCCTATTTATTGCCTGCTCAGGTGCCTAGAAGCTCCTTGGATTGCACACAGCCAGTCTGCCAGGTCTCCCATTCAGTGTCAGTCCAAGTTAAAGAGCACACAAATTCTAGGGAGGCCCATCTGGGACATCCCCCCCCAGTTCTCCATATAGAAGTGTCCTAATCCCAAAACTAAACTCGGACTAAATCTTCCCAGTCTTTCTTTATGTTCCTCTAGACTTCCCATACCTGAACACCTTGTAGTGACAGAGGTGGACATTCGGGATCTGATTCAGTACACACATGCCTTTGGTGGCATTTTTTCCAGAGGTTTGACATTAAAGCCACTCAGGATGAGCACACCCAAAAATCATGACTTCCAACTTTCTAAGTACACTAACCATTAGACTTTTACGAGAAAGACAAACTCTCATCACGCCACTGCTTCATCAGGCACTGACAGCTAATGTTAACTTGCAAATAAATAGAAGATGCCGCACATTGCTGCTTGTTCCTGGAGCTCTTAAGAGGGAACTTTCAGCATTCACTAAAGACACATGAGGTCCACACAGAGCCAATGGAGAAGGTCAGGGTGGCCTAGCAAGCCTTCACAACTGTTTTAACCACTCTAAACCAGTATTAACACAATCCACACTCCTCCACAGTCACCAGCTTCCATCTCTCTTTTAACTAGCATTGGAGCCCATTGTCCAGGAGACAGCTTCAAGGATCTGACTACCATTACTAAGGAAATGAGCAGTTTTCGCCTGAATCAGCCCCACAGATCTATAGACCACAGAGTAAGATGAGCACTAATGCCATTGCCAGTAGTGAGGCAGCTCTGACTAAAGCCAGCTCGAACACTCTGCAAGCCTCCACCTGCAAACCTTCAAAAGTACCATTAACAGAGTTAATCTGGACTAGTAAAGCTGTTTCCCTCTCCTCTTCCCCCTATTTAAACTAGACTTTTTAAAGTACTGCCTAAGTTAAGTCCTTAAATGGTGTGAACTGTGCCCTCCCCTATGACTCCAAACCTCAAGCTTCTGTAAAGTGCAAGTGCTCACTATATTTATTTCTTATACATCAGAGAAGAAAAGAAAACCTGAAGTAGTAACATTTCCAGATTACAATTAATCTTACATTAGCAAAGCTTAAGAAGATGGATCAACTTTAACAGTGAATAAGCAACATAAGCAGAATTTAGTATCAATAATGCAAGTGATATCTATAAGGGGAGGAGTGAACTACATGCACCACACAAAGCTTTAAAATCAGGTATCTCAAATTCAGAAAGGAAATTTGGCAGCTCAGTGAGCTCTTCCATTCGATATCCTATGGTCAGGGCAGTACCAAGACACCTGAATAAAAGAGGAATGAGAAGGAAAACACTGCAGCACAGGTCTGTTGATCAGTTGTACTATCTGACCCGAAATGCATGTATTTTATTTGAAGAAGAATATTAAAATACTGGGGGAGAGGAAGGCATTCTGAGACAGACTAAAAATTAACCACTTGAAAAACTCTCCTGTTGAGGCAGGTGAGTACAAACAGAAAAATAAGGAATTATAAATTGAATGAGACTTTAAAAAAATATACAGAAAATACAGTCAAGAAAACAACAGCTTCCAATAATACTGGGAACTTCATTCATTAACTGAGCTTAGAGGATAGCAAAGCCAAACTTTTAACAGAGAAATATTATATTACAGTACATAATTAGACTGTTAAACTCAGTACCGCAGGAAGTCACTGAAGCCAAGATTTTACTCAGATTCTAAAAGAAAGCAGCTACTTAAACACACAATAATAAGAAAAAAAATAAACACACAGCTGAGGGAATCCATGATCCAGGATGCGAGAAAACATCCAAAGAGATCACTGGGCTGTATTTGGCCACACAAACTCTCTACCTAACCCAGCCCCACAACGGCCAGTAGTCAATACCAAGCAAAGCGTATGAGCAGCACGGCAAACATAGAACAAACTGTCCCTTAAGACAGCTGAACACGAAGAGTGTTTAGCTGCCAGGCTGGCATCTGCCAACCACCTAACCCCCAAAAGCATCTGGCGCTGGCCAACTTCCAAAATGCAAGGCTTGCATGACTTCATATTTGAGGCTATATTGCTTTAATTTCTTCTCCCACTTTGCAATCGTATTTTATTTTTTAAGAACAAGAACCACAAATGTATTTGCAAATAGGAGCTCAATCCAATGCTTGAACTCATTCCAGGAAACTATCTAGTCTCTCTGGAGTACGTCTACCAAGACCACCTCAAACAAACAAAGAATTAAATACTGAACACTACATGTCTCACTTAAAGTGTATTCCCAGCAGAAGTGAATTTGGAAAAAATCCCTTTCGCACATTTAAATTAAGAAACGAGAAAATAGCTCTATGAACTCTTCAATATCCTCCCCTCAACTTAAAAAAAAAAAAAAACAAAAAACCCAAACAACACACAAACATAAGCTATATTTCCAGACTTCTTGACAGCATAATGGCTCTCTCTATATATGCATACATGTTTGCTCTAACTTCAAAGCTGGCCCTGCTTTGAGATGGGGTTGGACCAGACTGATGACTCTGGACAGCAACCCCTTTCAACCTAAATTATTCTATGATTACATGTAGAGGATACCCAAACACTACACAGTAATACATTATAGCCCTAATTACTATTAACTCTTCTTTTCCCCTATAGGCAATTTATTAAGCTCTTATGTTCTCCTTACAAATTAGAATATAATTTCTTCAAGCAGTTAACCGTTTCCTCTGTACCCAGCAAGAAGGACCTTTACGAATTACGGCACAGTAAACTCAAGAGAGAAAACATGGTATTTAAAGCTTTCTAAGTCTTTTATTTTTCATGCCACTACATATCCCAAAGCGAGTAATGGTCAACTCTCCTTGAACAGTCAGAAGGAACAGTACCTCTGGCAGAGGTATCCTAAGAGTTTTGTTTTGTTTCCTTCATAAAACATAAAAACATTACAGAAAAAAAAGAAGGCCTACCTTGTTCCGTGGGCAGAAACAATTAAGTCTGTCTGTTTTTACCAGTGTACCATGGCTCCCTATTGTCTTCTCCACCTCACCCAACACTTTTTTTCCTGCCCCCCACCCATATTACGGACTGCCGCAGCTATTTGGCTGGGCCAGTAGCAGTACACACCACGATGGCTCAGAGCTTAGCACACAGACTGGCCAGCAGTTACTTGCTCTCCTTCTGAGGAAAGAAGGGACTCAATTATAACTTCCTGTCTTTGGGTGGGAGCATTAATTTGGGTCCAAAACAAATATGAAATTATAAAAGTTATAAAACTTTTGTCAGGTACTTTTGACAAACATTTTATAAATTTGTCACCGTGTAAGTACTCTATGTCTTTCAGCTGCCATTCAATTTGTTTTCATTGTCTGACTGACTGAAGTTACTCAAACAGTAGAAGACGGACAAAGAAAGTAACTGCACAAGCTTTGTGTCCTTAGCAAACCTAGCTAAAAATTCACATGAACTGTTGGGTAATGTTGGTTTATTAGGAAGAGAACTTCCTCACAGACAAAAAAAAAAAAAAAAAAAAAACACCACCCAACCCTGTGACTGTTATCACTCTCACTCACAGAGGTCCTGAGAAAAGGAAAAAAAAATGTTTTTATTTTGTTAACAAAATTTCTACTATAAACAAGTAGAAGATATGATACTTAGAAAAAGCCTGGGAAGACAGTATATGTAACTTTGGAGAACTGGAAAAGAAATAATGTCCACTGCTTTCCAGTGACCCCTGCCAGCTGTGACAGGAACAGCATTGTTCAACTCCAAGAGCCGCTCCACCCTTCACTGCTTGGTTTACCGCCTCAGACAACGTTGACTGGAAGCCTGTTTAATGCACTTATGCCTCCCTTCTAATACAACATCAATACTCTGTTTCCTATTTCAAAAGCCTACAGGGTTTTGAGTTCTCCCAGAATTCTCACCGATATTAGGTAGCTATCGATACAGCCAGGACCAACTTTTTGAGACAAGCAAAGCTAACTCTGCTTTGGGAGAAATCAAAAACTACTGGAGTACTTAAAATGCTCTGTGGAGTTCCCAGCAATTCCCGACAATTCATTTGTACGTTACATTCCACACAACACAAGAGGAAAAAATTCTACTACAAGCATTGAATCAAACTAACTAGGTTTCCAAATTCTTTTTCGGATGACTCAGGCTCCTGTTTTATCCTTTATAATATTTATATCCAGAATAAAAACATACATTGGCAGCAAAACATAGCAACAGAAAAGTCAACTGCACAAACATTCCACTTCAAACGAGGATCAGGATCTTAAACACACCAGTTCCAAGTATCACTCTCAACCTTCGCCTTCAGAAATGAAAACTGCAAAATTTTGTAGAGCTCTGGGAAAAGAAAAGTCAAAACTGACAGAAGTATGATGTGTGTACATACATCCGTTCATAAACACCTTACTGGAACAAAAATAAGACTTCTGAGAACAGGATTATCCTTTCCAGGGAGTCACAAATAAAGAGGCAAATCAAAGAAGATCACCAAAACCTTCAGAGCTACAGAAATAGCCAAATACATACAGCTATTTATAACCCAGAGATTTGATCACAGAACACTTTTAGCCTCTAAACCCAGGAAAACAAAAACATTTCATGCCAAGGACTAATGTATATAACAGAAATATATCCTTCTGCCACTAAGTGACCATTCTAAGTGCAGCTAAAGATACTAGGATTCACTTACTAGGATTAGCAGGTTATTTCAAGTGATGGACTTCTCTCTGATAAAACAGATACCACCATCTGTTTAACATCATCAACAGGAAGATATAAGCGGGCAAATTACTGATGACACACTGTATTTAGTCTCATTCCTATTAGAGAACTTGTGTGTCAAAATCGTAAAACCAGCTGTATTTTCTGTAGGAATGTTTCATCACAAAGAATTTCAGAACATTAATTAAAGTTCTTTCAACAAGTCAGGTTTTCCAATTAATTACTTTTTCCAAGTAATTATATGACAGATGGATAAGACACTGGCAAATTTGGAACAAAACGCAAGACTCAGCAGCATTACTTTTCAAGTGACCAGTAGCATGTAAAAGCAGCAAAAGACAAAATACCAAACGTAGGGCTTGAGAATATGGACTTTTTGTTGCTGAATCTGATACACC
Source organism: Numenius arquata (assembly GCF_964106895.1). Lineage (NCBI taxonomy): Eukaryota > Metazoa > Chordata > Aves > Charadriiformes > Scolopacidae > Numenius > Numenius arquata. The sequence continues at coordinate 119,148,423 of NC_133577.1, read as the reverse complement.
TGAGCCACATGCACTCAGGGACTGTGTATGAAAAACAAAAGAAGCAAACGCCTGGGTAGTTCTACTACGGGGTGATCATTTTCCCCCACTGCTCTCTCCTTTGTTTCTCATAGAAAAAACAGCAAATAAGACACCTACCAGAGAAATAAACCTGACAGAAGAAATTTTAACTTATGGAAAGTGGCCTAACATTTAGATTCCCAAACTGAAAAGCAAGGACAATACGTGGGGTGCAGACAGGTTGTCATTGGATTAGGGTATAAAGGGGAAAAAGTGGGGTAAGGAATAAGAAAGCACCAAAAGAAGAGAAAGGTGTGTAAAATACAAGAAAGAGACGAGGTGAGAGATGAAGGTGAAGATGCTGAAATGTAGGACCTTGAAAGGAAAGGAGGGGAAAAAAAAAAAGTCCTATCACCTGACACAGGCGTTAAAGCAGCTCGATATGCATTAAGGCAACTTACCAAGGAAGAGATGTATTATAGAAGTCAGACTTAGCAAGTCGGAATAACGCGTACGGCAACGGCTCAAGCCTTGGACCATAAACTCAGCGATGGGAGGCCAACAACCCTGGTCGCCGAAGACTCATCAGGAACGGCCGGAGCCGTGACACGGCCTGGCGGGAAGGGCCCCCCTCATCGGGGGAGGCGGGGGGGGGGGCACCCGCGTTAGCTCCCGCCTGAGATCCCTCCCTCCCTCCCGGAGGCCGCGGGCCTGTGGGCCTCCCCCGGCCAGGCTTCACACCGGGGGGCCGCGGCGGCGGGCCGGCGGCGGACCCTCTCCCGCCGCCCAAGAGCGGGTCCGCCGCCGGCCCGCCGCCGCGCCCCCGCCGGGGATGCGCCTACGGCCGGGCAACCCCCGGCCCTGTCACCCCTCGTGGACCCGGTCGCCCTGTCGCCCCTCACCGAGCCGGTCGGCTCCCTACCCCAAGCGGCGCCTGGAACTTGCCGCCCCCCCCTCCTCCTTCTTCTTCCCCATTGACCGAGGCGAGTCCCGATCTTACCGGTCGCCCGGTGCCGCGGGGAGGCGGCGGCGGAGCAGCGGGGCCAGAGCAGACAACGAAGCGGCGAGGGGAGCGCGAGACGGCGAGGAGGCGGGCGGGCGGGCGCGCGCGAGGCAACAGCTGAGGGGAGGGCGGGGGGATGAGGAGGCGCGCGGCGGCGGCAGCAACAGCGCGCCACCTGAGAGGGCGCGCGCCGCCGCCGAGGGTGGGGCGGGGCCCAGCGCGGGGCGGGGCGGTAGCCAGCCGCGCCCCCCCCACCTCCCGCCTGCAAGGCGGGACTGGCGGCAGCGCTGTCCAATGAGAGCGGGAGGGAGGCGGGTCTTCGCTTTTGACGGACAGCTCTCGGGGAGAGAGGCGGGGCCGGTGTGACAGACAGCCCCCTGCACGAATTGGCGGCAAAGAGAATGGGGGAGGGGGCGGGCTCAAGGCTGACCCGCCGCCGGCCGTGAGGGGGCGGGCTGACCTTAATGGGCGTCGACACGACGGGGAGGCGGGGATTACCTTGAGCGACGTTGCCGCTACCCAGTGACAGCGGCTCGCGTTAGGACGTGCATAACCACTGCCCAATGGGCAGGCGCGGGGCGGTGGGTGAGGCGGGCGGTGGGTTTCCTGTGGCGGAGCGGGCGGGGAGGGCCCGGCCGCCCCCTCAGCCGCGCGTCCGGCCCAGTGTAGCCGGGCGAGAGGGAGGGGGATGCGCCCAGACCCTGCGCGGGGAGGCGGCGGCGGGTCCGTGCGAGGGCGGCAGCGGCGCAGGGCGGCCCGGGCCCCTGCGGTAGGTGGCGGGGGAGGGACGGGGCTGGGACTCAGGTTCCCGGCAGACGAGGCCTCCCCCACGGTGAGGGGAGCGGGCCCTCTCAGCCGAGGGAGGCGGCGGGCCGGAGCGGGGCTGTGGAGGAGGCCGGGCGGGCCGGGGTCAGCCGCGGGGGCGGTGAAAGGGGGTGGGAGCGGCGGGCGGCCTCCCCTGCCTGCCGGGCTGCGGGCTCGGCCCGGCTCCTCTGGCCGCAGCCCCACTGGGGGCAGCCCGGGCTCCCCCAGCCGAGGGCAGCGACCGTGCCCGGCCGAGACCGGGTCGGGCCCGTGCTGGAAGCGGCCATTCTGCCTCAGGGCACGGCGAGAGGCTGCGAAATCGCTGTCGGGGGCTTTGCTTGGCCCCGCACCCTCGGTCGGTTTGTCTCCTCCTGTGCCTCTGAATAGTTTCAGATTTTTTATTTATATTTTTTTTTCTTCCAGCCGAATTCAGCAATTGGGAGTCTTAAAGACGCTTAAATTACTGTTTTGCTGAAAAAGAGTGAAACAAGCACTCCAGTTAAGGGGGGTTTGTAGTTTCGTGTTATTTACACTTTTAAACCTGCATAGACTACCTGAACTAAGAACGCACCAATTGCAAGGACAATTTGTGAATACCTAACCTGTGTTCTTACCAGACTAGTTTAAGCGTGGCTTTAAAACGGGGCAACCGGAATATTTCTTTCTAGGCGTTAAATTATTCATACCTACTGAATTGGTTTTAAAATGTCATTTAATCATGCTGGAGTTCTATTTAATTTGCTTTCAGTATAATATTATTTCTTCAACTTTGTTAGGTAACGTTCAAGGCTTAAATTTAAATTTATAGATGTGTTATCATTAATATTGAGCTGAATGTCATGTGTAAGTTTCCCTCCTCTATTTTTTTCCTTCTAAATAGGATATAGTTAGCTTTCATAATATTCTTAATTATGTAGTCCATCCCATCAAGGTTAGTAATGCTGCTTAGATAGTGTTTCTCATTACTGAAAATTTTCACTTCCTACTAATTTTAAGAGTCCTATAAGGAGTCAAGAGCTTTTTTTTTTTTTTTAATTTTTACACTCTGCCTTTAATGTTCCTTCAGTGTTTTCACAGAAGAGCTGGTTCAGACTTGTATCATATCTGCATCCTTTTTCCAGTGTTAACCTTCTTGTGGTAGCTGGCCTGTAGCTGAGAATCTGCCAATAATCCCCTTTCTTTCCTAATGAGAGATGGTCGAATGCTCCCTGTAATCAAACCCTGCATTATGTCAGCTGTATCCCCAGCTGTGAGTCTTTAAAATTTGGTAGCTTCTGTTACTTGGACTAGAGGACTAAGATCTCAAAAGTACACTTTGATTTTTTTGAGTTCTCACAAAAAAGCCTCTGAAATTGGAGTCCTGCCCAGCCTTGCAGTTATGTGTCTTAATTAGGTCAAAGAAAGGTAGTACAACATCCCACAGTGAGTTTTCTGCCTGTGCTTTTTGAAATTGTTATAAAGTGGTTCTGAACACTTAGGAAAACTGAAAATCTTTTCATCAAGTGAGCAACCTTCAAATTGAGTAGCCCCATCTAAAACCTCTGTAGTAGCTTTCTATTTCTTCCAGAGACAGTCGATAGCACCTCCTCCGAGTATCTGATACCCTGATACTTCTAACAGTGTTAAATTCCCTTTTTCCCTTTCAGGCCCAAGTTTCCAGTCTGTTTCTTTGGTTTCTGCTTTCTCCAGTTTGTTAGTAAGAGATTCTCCTCCTTGTAGCATGTGTAGTATTGATTTCTAGAGCTGGTTTTCAAAAATGTTCTCATGAAAGGAATGTTGAAACTTCATTTCAGATCACTACTCTCTTCACTTTAGCTGCAGACTTGCACTTGAGAATATTGGGAATGTTTTCAAAATCCTGGAAGTACTTCAGGCAGGTCATAGTCATTGCTCTGTAATCCTCAGCACCTGCCAGCTGGTTTAGGTATGTTTCTATAACAAGAAAAGAGCAATGCTGTCTAAACCTATCTAAACCTCCTAGCTATCTAAAACTCCTCCTTTAGCTATCTAAACCTTTAGCTATCTAAACCTCCTCCATTTTTTTTCTGTCCACTTAGGAATTAATTCTTGTGTTGAGTGTCACTGCTAAGCTTCACCCCTTCCAAAGGAGTGGGTCTCAGGTCCACACTGCTGGCAGCTGGCTTTCACCAGACCCTTCAGTGATCTGAGTGGAACTGAGACAGCAAAAAGCAAAGTGTAAAAATCCTATTTAAACTCCTTTTTTTTTTTGGCTAGTTCAGCTCAAGGAACTGGCCTGCTGTGGGTCACACAAGTGTCAGCCCTAACACAAGGGAGGGGGTGCACTGACAGTAACTCCAATTTATATTATTTTAGGCTAATCTAGGTCTTTTCCTTAAGAGAATTGCCACTACTATCCACTAAATTAAGCCCCTTGAAACTTCAAACCCAGACTGCACAAAAAAGTAGGCATGTTGAGTTCTGTATCGCATGATACAGATGTAAATTGTAGGATAATTTTAGCGGTGTACAAGATTGTTATTCCTTAGCTCTAATGTAGCAGGTCATCTCCTAACTAGTTAAGCCAGCAGCTTTTACTCCCTTCCTCCTGGGAGATAAAAGTTCCAGTGCTTATGTGAGCACAAAGTTGGTTCAACTTGCTAAGGTGGCAAAAAAACCTAAACCAGTTAAAAAGAAAAAGGTGCTGATTGATAGATTTCTGCTTGTTCAGCGAGTTTAATAGGCTTGATGGGGTGATCTTGTGGGCATCAGTGATAACACTGAGGAAGCAGCAGCTTGTGGCCAGGGTCATTGAGGAGGCAGGGGAAGCAGGTCTTGTGCTTCCCTCCCAGCGTCAGCTGGTAAGGATTAGGTGCTTCAGAACACATCATCTCACTTTCAGTAATTCAAATATTTTTGTAATCTAGAACAAATCAAAGCTCAGTTTCTTATTTCAAGTGAAAGAATATCTGTGTTCTAAAGGGAAATATCAAATTTTTAAAAAAATTAAGAAACCTATTTCAGCACTGTTTCACTGGTATGTATTAATTATTGATCTTTGTTGCATGAAATCTTCAGGAAGGTTTCTGAAGGTAGTTCTTCTCACCCCTGCTTTTTGTACCTGCAGTGAAAAGCTTCTGGCAGATGCAGTGGTAAAAACCTTGCAGCTAGGAATACAAAACCTAACTTTTACGACTGTAGTGGCAGATGCACTTATCCTTGTTTTTCTTTTGTCATGACTATATAGACATTTGAATATACTACCAAGCCAATAAACCTGAACAGTGTTTCTGTCAGCCAGTGTCTGCGTACTTGAAACACCTGCCAGAAAGCAAACGTTATCCCTAGTTTTTAGTAGTTCTAAGGTTGCTGCTTGGCAGAAAGTGCTCACTGGCTCAGGTTCAGCCTGGGTCATTTCGGCTGCAGCTCTGCAGGCTACAGGGTCTTTCAGATGACTTGTTATTCATGCTTGTTAGTTGGTTTACATGTTGTTATGATTATTTTGTTACAGAGAGAGAATTGTTAGGTTTATTTTCAAGTGTTAACTGTGAGTGCCTCAGTACTGGAGGAAAATGGATCTAAACATGTTCTTAGCGTACAGAAATCCCTAAATGAGTTTGACAGCTAGTTTAGGATTAAAGTATAATTTGTTTCACAGAACAAATTTAAATTAAGGCAGTTGCCACAGCAGACTTAAAGCATTTAAATGGAATAGTTGACAAGACCAAAATGGAGTGCTTTGCTGAGAACGGTAGTTATAGAAGAAACGCTAGGAAGCAGTATGTAGGTGGGAAAGCAAGAACAAGAAATTAAGTCTCCTTTACAGAATATGCTTAACGGTTGTGCAGAGACATCTTTTGATGCCTTCCCCCTTTTTTGTTTTGTTAGGTTGTTGCTGGCAGTGAAAGACTTCCTCCCAAAGCTGTTTAAATGAGAATGTCCCTGGCGCAAAGAGTACTACTGACATGGCTTTTTACGTTACTCTTCCTGATCATGTTGGTGCTGAAGTTGGATGAGAAAGCACCATGGAACTGGTTCCTCATTTTTATTCCAGTCTGGATATTTGATACTATTCTTCTAGTTATGTTAATTGTAAAAATGGCTGGACGGTGCAAGTCCGGCTTCGACCCTCGCAACGGCTCCCAAAACATCAAGAAAAAAGCCTGGTATCTCATTGCAATGCTACTTAAATTAGCCTTCTGCCTTGCCCTCTGCGCTAAACTGCAGCGATTTACTACGATGAAACTAGCCTATGTATTTATCCCTTTGTGGGCCTTGCTGATCGGGGGTATGGTTGAACTCGGATACAACATCTTCTATGTACGAAGAGACTAAGCTATACTGTGCGGGCTTCAACACTGAGACTGGTACCAAATTACTGGATTATTACTGCTTTGCCACAAACTTCATCTCCAAATTAGAACGCCAAATAAGAAACCAGTTGAGCTGGAGACTTTGTCTAAACCAGGCTGAAAGTAGACTTGTTCCATTTTTTTTTTCTTTTAAAACTGTCACATATGTTCTTGTAAATAAAAGTATTTGTTCAACATAAGGTGTTCTAATATGATTATTATTTGTTACATGGAGTAAGACACAGGCTCTTCACACGCAGGTAGAAGATCTCAAAGGAACAACAAATGTTCTACCCCAGAGCATTCAGTGGAGTAATAATCCTTGGAAACAGTAGTACTACTTGTGTTGTCACTCAAGAAATAACCAGCTACTATTAACTTCTATAACATGCCAGATTTGCTTTAAGAATCAGAATTGATAGCTGCCACGTAAGAGTGAAAAGGGAATAAAGTGACTCAGCGTTTTCTTTTTGATAGTGAGAAGCCACCTCCAGCCTGAAAGACTAAAAATAAGCACTTTTTTTAAGCTGCTGAAAAAGACAGGGACCGGTTTGTAGCTGAACTGTGCCAGCAGTCCAAGATCCAGAGAAGAGGGAGACAATGGTGATGACTTTCCAAGGGAGAAATCCCCAGTGCGGTAAAAGGGAGAGTTCTGTAATGCATTTGTACCTGCAGGAAGTGATACTTTAAGGAGGAAGATGTTTTTTAATACCCTAGTATATTAAATCTCTGGGGGTGAAGCCTTGGCTTCATGGACTACTGGCAAATTCAGATGTGAGTAAATGAACTTTTTCAAGTAACGAATGCAATGAATGGGACTTCTGGGAAGAGCTGGAACCATGGGCGTATTTTGTGGACTGGAAGTGCTCTTCCAGGAGCTGCAGTGACACCAAATTCAAATGTAAGAGTTGCCTAACACATTATTAATGTGCACGCTGAAGAGACCGATCCCTTTACAGTTCCTAGCTGCAAAAGAATGACCAGTGAATGAAAAGAGCCCAGGAAAAAACGTCTAAGGTAACAGGAGGTGACTAGGTCAAAGCATCTCACAAATGAAATTTTAATTATGTGCATTGAACTGTACTTGTCCATAAAAAAAAAATATCTTCCTGAAATGTTTGGATTTGCTTGTGCTGTTCAGTCACACAGATGTGGGCATAGATACACGGGAACCATGTTGTCAGAGACTGCTGGAAGGGCTTTATCTAAGAAAACCTGTTCCAGTCCAAGGCAATGGATCTCCATTCAGAACATTAGGCAGCAAGAATTTAAGTCATGTTTGCTTCAGAGTGGTTGACTGTCCCACCTTGCTAAAGGAGAAACCAAGGACTAACAAGAAAAAAAAAAGCTAATCATTAGCTGTTGTTAAAAAAAATGCAAAATATTCATAACCCTTTATTATAAAAATAACACATCAACTTTTACTAAGGTTAACATAATTTATAGGGAGCTGAAACTTCCATTTAGAAATCGTTTCCCTCGGTGCCTATCGGGAACAGTTCTTTTTGGGAGGTGCATCTGTGCCCTACATAGTTGTGAAAAATACTTCATGGAAGGACCTTAAGTCTCTCAGCCACAGAGCAGAGTTTTACCCACTTACACAGGGTTCCTGTGGCTGCTTTCACTGGCTTTGTGATTCTTCATATTAAAACAACGCTTGTGATTAGGATTAACTGGGGAAGGGGGAAGAGTGTCCACCTCGGTACGTGCTCTTGGGCCTGCTGAACATAGGAGACGCAGGAGTGAGCATGCGCGTATACACGCTATGTGTAGGTATACGTATGTGTGTGTATATATACGGTATAGAGAACACGCTTAATTTGTGCATCCAATTTAGGTCTCAAGTGGTTCTTCAGTTCTTCCAAAGGGAAGCTAGGGTCACTGAGCTTCCTGGGATGCAACATTCCAGGTATGGCCCACAGCAGGCAAGCTAGACCTCACGTCCAGTTTTTACTGGAAGGTTTAAAAATTTATGGAGAAGGAGTGTCTAAAGACCTACCGCCAATTAAGGTAAACTTTTATGAACCATTTAACAAACACTGATGGAAATGCACAACAAGCATTTACAGACACACACACTCACTCGTGGCTGTTGGTACATGGTGGCACCAAGCATAAAACCCAGTACCCAGAGTTGTTCCCCACAGAATAAAGAGCAAAAAAGCCTTGTTCCCACGATGCCAAAAACCCCCTGCGGAGCTCAGAAGAGCAGAGCAGCTTCCCTCAGTCAAGCTGAGGGTGTCAACAGATCGTTACAACTTAGCAAACGATGGGAGAATAAGAACTGGCCTCATTAGGACTTGGTATATTATTAGCAAGATGGGCCACAAATGGAGACTGCCCCCTTAATAAACCCCTTCTGTTCCACAGATGTAACAATTAGCTGAAAGTTTGGCATCTCTAATTAACTAGAATTGAACACAATTGTTCCAAATCTCCTTTTAATTGCTGCCTTGAATTCAATAGAAAAAGATCAACATTTCAGTGTTTTGGTTATGGGTTTGGCTTTTTTTTTTTTGAAGGGTGTACGTATCTTGAAGTAAGTGACGGTACTTTTGAAGCCAAAGCAGATGTTTCTCTCTGGTGTCCTACAGGAGTCACACACAAATTGATTTCCTTCCATTAGCAGATGATGTTTTTAGGACGCAGCCCCTTTGTTCGCAAGTTCCCTGTCCTTACGGAGTCACTCCGGTAAGAGCAATGTCCCTTTTGACTTCGCATTTTGTATCAAATTTAAGTGACCTAAATGGTGCTGGGGCCGGTGTACACACAGACGTGCTTTTTTGTTGTATCAGAACCTCATTCAAAACAGTTTATGATCCAGAGTACACCGCAGCCTGCAGTGACCTTTCTAGAAGCTGCTGCAGGAATTACCGCTATTCAGAATTACCCTGTTCTCAGCCTGGAAAAGGGAATGAGTCTTCCTCGCACCTTAAGTTTACGGGCTGACCTTCACGAAGCAGAAGTTGATGCTGAGATGGCTCACGCTGATCTGCCCGAAGTGGGCAGGAGGGAATGACGACCCGTGGGGACCCAGCGCGCTCGGGAGCGTCTCCTCCCAGGTACCTGCGGCAGCGGATGCGTAGCGTGGAGGGGAGAAATTTGCCCGTGTTTTAAAATGCCATTCAAGAGCTTGCTGTTCTGAAATGACGCTGGAAGTATTTATCTATACGCATAATAGACTGATGATACATATTCTACATCGTTTATTGCTCTTCATTTATACAAGCTTGAACGCTTCGTTAGAGGCGAGTGTCTGCTTTTCTCTGATTAAGGAAAATACTCAGCGCACAAGTGTGAAAGGTCACAAAACTAAAATTTTATCTATTCATAGTGCTTTTCTTGATTTGTCACCATTTGGGACTAGTATCCATTCTCCTGTACTTTTTATATTTGAGAAATACAATTATGTGACACACACATCCCCACCTTCAACAAACTTCAGCCTGAATGTAATTTATGAGTCTGCCAGAAACTCAGAATTCTAACATTGTTAACTATTGTAACACCACTATATTTTGGTGAACAAATAACATTGCTTTTTCAGTAATAAAGCTCCTGAATTAATTGCATCCTCAGAAAGAATGTCTTTGAATTTATTGGCACAGAGAGCAAAGCACTATCATGTAACACATCAGGCTTTTCTCAATTAAGATTGAGGTAAAATTAACTACGCTGAGTTGGAAGAGAGCGTTTGTACCTTTTCACTGTACCCCTTTGGGACGGGGCTTGTCTCCCACAGGAGCCTTTCACCCCCGAACAGGCTGGCTCTCAGCCGGCTGCTGGAAAGCATCGGGCTTTGGGGACTAAAACAACGTGAGGAGTCACCGCAGTTGGACCGTTAGAATACTATCCAGTATTAATTCAACTTTTTTCTCCTTGTACTTGGAAGTTGGATAAAAAGTAGAAAAATCTGCAACTCAAGTAACGCTATTTCCTTCGGTCTGCCTTTTCTAACAAAGCCAACCTCACGAGCAGGCAAAGGTAAGGGAAGTCTTCACAGAGCGCAGAGCAGCGCAAGAGTAAGAAACAGGGAAGAAATGAGCAAGCTTAGTTTGTCTGCGTTAGTTTTTCTCTCAGTGTTCCGTTTGAGGTTTATCAAGAACTCACTGCTAAAAGACGTCTCTCAGTCTAAAAACTTCGTTTCTGGGATTAGCAAAAGCTCTCGGCTGCATCGACTGGACAGCCGGGTACCCCAGTGTTAGCGCACGTGTAGGATACAGCTTGAGCAGTCTTGGCTTGTGTCACGTTAGGCTTACACACACAGGTCTAATCGTAGAATCATAGTTCTCAAGGTTTTCTTCTTCTTCAGACACTCGGGGAATAGTTTTCTCAGGGAACTGCCCTATTTTATCTCAATACAACCAGATAAAAAAAAAAAAAACTGCCATAAAAAGCTTAGCCCTTAAAACGCAGGCCTAAGCTCTACCAAACACTGCCCTTTGATTAAGCTGGACCGGAAATTCATGGGTAAATGAAAACATAATACCAAAATAGTTAATGAAAAATCAAACTTGATAAAAATAGAAGTTTAAACTGCTGTTTTAATCAACGTTTGTATCAGATTACCATAACTGTACACCAAATATTAAAGGATTATTTTGGACTAATGCCCTTATCAGTAGGCTCATCTATCAGCATGACCAGAACACGAGAAGATCAATGTTTAGCTGGCACTCAAGTACAGCACGCTCCAAAGCAGAGGAAATATTAGCATCGTAGCACAGAGAAAAACAGTGGTTAGAATATCATACACTAAATTTGCAAAGTCGGTATCATCCCTGATGATTCTAATAAAAATAGCAACCTAGATATCGTGGAGTCAATCACTGCTTCTGAACAGAACACAAAATAATTTCCATTTCTAAGAAAAATTAAACGAGTGACTGATGGGAATCGGTTTCCCAAATGTTCCCATGTATGCGGCAAATTCAGTGGGATCTGCACAAAATATCAGCATCGCCTATTATACAGTTTTTAAAGTGCATTTCATCCATGTGAGAACGTGGGAAAATACCAGTTGAACAGCGTGACTCACAATCAAAGAAAGCAAACATTCTCAACAGTGTCATTCACAGCGAAGCATAGATCCGTGAAAATCTGTCCCTCTCGAGCTGTACACGTTCACAGTAAGGTCACAGGCGCTGCCCTGCCTAAAGACAAGCTTCTCTACACATCTGATCCCTAGAAGAAGTGAGTAAAATCACACTTGAGAAGCCTGCAAAGTTCTTGATCACAATTAGTACAGCTTTCATCCCAGCAGCGTCAGGTGGCAGTCTGCTATCTCACAACAGTTGATTTATGAGCACGGAGAACACACAGATTTATTTCAATCAATTCAGCATCCTTATTCACATGCGGATATTGGAAAATAGTCATTTTGATCAATGAATTCCAGTCCTGTGTTTCTTGGAAGACTTACTCAATTTTCCACACCTGTAACGTTGGGATCTGTTTCACAGCATTCCACTATTTTATGTTTCCATTCCCTACATCATTTGCAATGCCAACTTATTTACTGTGCACATGTGTATCTGCTTCAAAATCAATTTTATTTATCACCAAGGAATTCTTTCACAGATGAATACTTAAATGATCACCCTCTGAAATAATACTTTATTTCTAATACTAGATAGAATTAATATTTCAGTTAAAGAAGTATTGAAATATTCACTCTAGTAACAAGGAAGGAAGGGAAAATCTGCATGCCAACAGTACCTGTAGTGAAAATGCTGTTTCAGAGTCAATTTGCAGGCATTTGGAGGGCTGGGGGATGACACAACACTGAGGAACACTTGTATGTAACACATGAAGTCAGTTGCCAGTGAAATGCAAAAGATCCCGTAATTTTAAATAAAAAAATAAAAAAAAATAAGTAGCTACCATCTTGAAAGCTATTGGTAGTGACAGTAACAACATAACTCTTTGCTACCCACAAATATGGTACCAATATCTAGGCAAAACATGTCTAAAATTTCTGCACATCATGTCATTAACTGGAACACCACTGCAAACGCACAGATGGCACCACCACTGCGGCACAGGCAGCAGTTGTCCGAGCTGCAGAACAACGAGGGCCAAGGGAAACAACTAAAACACTGGAGATTTCAGCCAAAATAACAGAAAGATTTCTACATAAGTGAAGTCCAGGAAGGAGAGGGGGGAAAAAGCAATAAGCAAAGACTAGTTTCAGTACATCGGAAGGCATGAGAGATTTATTGCTGAAGCAAAAGTCTGAATATGAAGTTGTACTTGGCCAGAATAAAGGTTATCGCACAGGACCACTGGAAACCAAAGCAAGACCTTTCTCGGACTAATGAGCAATTTGGGAGCCGAAAAAGCCCTCAGCAAGTGTGCTCCCCCTTAAAGAGCAACCACATCAAAATGAAAAATGAGTACACCACAGGCAGAGGACAAAAAATGTCTTTTTTTTTTTTTTTTTTAAAGCAGAGTAAGAAGTATACACTACTACAGCCAGTCAGCCCAGACTGCCTACACCTTTGAGTAGGAAGGGAGTTCCGACAGCCATTGGTAACCCCAGGATCGTTCACGTTCTGTCTGCAAGGAACTCTAAAAATGAGTCTTCTCAAAAAAATCAGAATTAGAAGGATGCATAAAATTTGCAAAAACTGCTGCTTTTTCTTCATCTCTTAAAATTCTGAAAGTGATTTTATAAAAAAGAAAAAAAATATGGGTTGAAGGTGTAGGCAGTTTAGAGGCCAAATGTCAGAACCAGGACATACCTGAGCAGAAGCGTGAGGCCATATCAGCCAAGACCCCTGAGCAGGTCTTCAAAAGGAAACAAAGCTCTGCTCTGAAGTGTAAAGTCATATTTGCTCAACCATTTTCAAAGATGTATTTTTTCAGCCCAGACAAGGCCTATGGTGCAGAAAGCCGTTTGCTGCCAAGGGGGATGTACACACTTCATTGAAGTCTGACAGATTTAAAAAAAAAAAAATACCTAAACCAGAACGAATGATCAGCATACGGATCACGAGCATACAAATAAGAATTGTTTAATTTTTTTTTTAGAGTAAACTAAATAGTTGTGGTGTGGTTTTGTTGTTTTGGTTTTTTTTAAAAAAAAAAAACAAAAAAACAACAAAACACAAAAACCACAAGGTATCTGGCAAGGCTGTTTTGATAAAACTGGAGCCTTCCGCTAACCCACTTGGAAAGCTGCATGTTCAGTACAAACTACAACCTGCAGCTCTTCTCTTCTGCTGTTCTCCAACGGCTGGCACAGAGAAGGGGAATGGAAGGTTCCGTAATTGTGTACGGATGTTCATAAAGCCAAAGAGATTAGGGGTGGAAGTTTCCAGATAAACCAGAAAACACAAAGGGAGCTGAGACCACATTTCTACTATCAGGAAGGCTCAAATTCTTACATGAACCAATTAATTTTTCAAATGAGAATCTGCCAGACTAACAACTTACCACGTCACACATGAATCACTTGCTCATGGCGTGAGGGGAAAGCAAGATCCCTGAGGCTGCAAAACTGATAGTAATCTCTTAGCCAGTGTTAAAGAAAACAGCAGTAAGACTTAAGGACATATTAGCCACATACAAGAGATTCATGTTTCTATTGCTTCTCTAATACGTAATTATGGCTCTATAGGAGTAATGTTTAGCAATTCAAATACTGATATAATGCCTTGACAGATCTATTTTAGACTTAAACAAATCACGGCACTCACCCGTTAAATGGCTGATTTTAGTGCCAGGCGTAAGTACACAGTAACATTTTGAATTTTAACAACCTATGAGCAAAAAACGTTTGCAACAAAAAGGCCTCAGGCAGTTGAATTAGACATCACCCGGAAATCACACTGTTCTGTTGCTACAAATGAAGCCAAAGTGATCACTAAGTGCATCAAGGGTTATAAACTGGGGGTACAACTTTCAGAAGTTATAGGCAAAAATACAAAAAAAAAAATCAGAGATACAGGGGGTTTTGGAAATAACAGGCATAGGATCTTAAGTTTTAAATACTTAGTTGAAGGACAGGCTGTAGGGCAGTTTACTGCTATTTGTAGCTACCTGAAAAAGAAACATCATTCAGACGTATTTGAACTATACAGTAATATGTTACACAGAATTAAATAAGGTAAATGACAGGGGTTTTGCCATTACCACATCAGATGCTAGCTAGCCTTGAAATCCTCCTCCCTCAGAACGCAGCTTAAGAGAATTGAAGCATTCCAGAGGCGGCGAGAGGGGAGAACAGTTAACTTGAACGCCACTGTATTCTCTTAACAAAACAATTCTTACTTCCTAACGGGGACTTGTGAGGACACACTGGCAAGTATCTTTATTGCCTGGCGCTATCAGCATAGGGAGCAACTCACATCCAAATGCGTCTCCGTGAATTTCAGGTCACTGCTAGAGTTGAGGCCTTTACAGCTTGGTAAGTAACCATCTAAATATTCTTTGTTTTGATTTTAGCCAGATAACTTATTTTAACTTATTTAAGTTGGGGGGGGGGGGGGGGGGGGGGATGAGTGGTTGGTTGGTTGTTTTTTTTAATGTGAAATGGAACTGTCTTAACTGTGGTGTGAGCAGGGGAAGAGGCAAGCGTGGAAGGGAGTCTGCTCCCTCACACCAGCTCACTGGAGATGCTCACAGTTACTGGTGGCCTCCTGGAGCCCAGCGGGTGCCCAACTGCCCTCCACTACAGGGCAGGGTTTGCCTCTCTGTTTCACCTTAACATCTGAGAGCAGAGTTTGGGGAGTGCCTTTAATGAGCAACCGTAAGGAATCCTGTGAAGGGAGGACTGATTTTGCATTCTGACTAACCTCAATTTACAAAGAATGCCTCAGCTCTACCTCAGTCTGCTACAGCTCCATTTCAGGCTGCTACAGCTCCTCACCCCACAGCGGCATAAGGGCACCCTATGCATTAGTGCAGGTAGAAACATAACCATTTAGAGAGGCAGTTTAACTGAATTATTTTTTGCAGACCCAAAAATAAAACCAATCTGTTATTATGAACCTTTATTAAGCGGCTCACATTTCAGTATAAATCACACTAAAAAGATCTTTAAAAAAGATATTTACACTACAGTGCTGACACATTTAAAATGAAAAAATTGGTATAAATAAGCTCTATGGAAAAGCCTGGAATTGTCAAAAAGAATTCTGGCTCATCTTACAAAAAATATATATGTTAAATGTCAGCTCTACTCTAAAACCTACAACTCAAAATTATTTAAAGACTTCTTTATGTTAAACCTGCAGTGTTTACAGTGCATCTGGCCCTAAGTGCTTTGATACTTCACAGTTATGGACAGGCACTGAGGAATGTTACAAAGCTACATAACTATTTTCTGTAACAGATGCGAAGGCAAGTCACAAACTTGCCTCACAGAATTTATGAATCTTTACATTATTACATCATTAAGTTTAAAAAGGAATTTAAAACCATATATACAAATTCAGCACAAAAAATCATCCTCTCTTTGTCCATGCAGTTTCGGATATGATGAACTATGTTGTCTTGTATCATCTGGATGTATGTGACCTCCAGGGCATAACTTGCCTTGTAAGTCCTTGGTGCCAGGTTCGAATTTAGAATCCATTTCCAACTTAAATGCCGCCAATTCGACGTGATCCAACCGAGTCTGAACATTCTGGGCCCCGACGTCATTAGGTGCCACTGTCTTTTCAGCACGATCAACATTCATGGGTTCTTCTTTTATTCGGTGAGATGCAATAGGTTCATGTTTTATCGGCATAAATTCCTGCTGCAGATACTTCGTCTGCAGAGCATCTGAAAATTTGGTGTCTTCGGAGGTATTTTTGCTTATCGTACAAATTCTGCTGTCAGTCTGAAGTCCAATAGCCGAAGACTTGGAGTCTGCAGAGGTCCCTACTTCAACAGTACTTGTATTTTGGGAAAGTTCTTCCTCTGAATGATATAGCTTGAGCCGGATGTGCCAAGCCAAACTGCACACAGCTGAAACTGTTTTGAACTGGTGCACAACATTCCTTGGGATAAAATAAATGTCATTATCGAATAACTGAATTCTGGCATATCGGATGCCTTCCCTTCGCAGTTGGTTAAGTTTTGCATCATCGACCCACTGGACGCACTGGAGGAAAAAAGGTGGGGGAAAAAAAAAGAAAAAAAACAAAAAAAAGGTGAAAACTCTGATTTAGGGCTCTGAGGACACCTCATCAACAGTTCATAGCATCCTTACCTGTGAGAGTGGAGGCTCATGCAAATCTAATTGCATTCGCTGAACCACCTCTAAGAAGTCTTCAGCATGAAAACAAATTACGTCTTTGGTTATACGAGGCTGCTCAGACCTACAGAAGAGTAAGAATTGCACAGTCAGAGGCTGGAACTAACTATTATGGCTTGAGAATAATAAAGAAAATCTGCAGGTAAGGATAAAACAAATGATGGGAAAAAAAAACAAACCCAAAACAATAATTCCAACATAATCTACATTTTGAAGAAAAATGATTAAAACACAACCTCATTAGGCTGGTTAAATGAATTAACCACAATTTGTTTACAAGTGGCAGTAAAAACAGCAATGAAAAGTCAAAACACATTATTTTTCATTTCTACTGTTAAATTGCCTCTGTCTGCCTTGACCCTGCAAGACAGATGCCCCAGATGCATTGGGCTTACTCTGCCAACACTCTTAACGTGATGCATCCATCAGGTACCTCAAAGCATACAGTGATCTGACGAGGGCTACAGCAAACATTGCTTGGTATCCGACTCAAACACCTTGTTCGGAGTTAAAAGTAAAGCTGAATGTACACAGAGCTTCCACAACGCCAGTAAGCAGCAAGTACTGGAATCCTCTACAAAACTTCCCTTAAAAATACATTCCTATTTGTGCTCACCAGAGAGCTACAGAAAAACAAAGTCTGGACTGAGGTTTGTCTCCGTATTCAAACTGTTAGAATTCACCTCTTGTCCCACAACATCTCCCCCAAAGGAATGCACACTATTTATGTAATTCCTTGTGGCACACTATCTAGAATTTAACTAACAAAAGACAAAAAGCCAAACTCAGTTCTTCAACAGAAACATACAAAACTAAGCTCCTTGTGTTTGTTCTTGAGCGATGTTTGGTTTTTAGAAGGTTTGTTTAAAAAATGGCAATATGAAGATTTTATTTACATAGGATAAAGCTCACACTGGAGTGGTTTCACAAGGAAAATTTATCAGCCAGAAAGAGCCTGGTTGATCAACTTCCTTCATCCTCCCAGGGCTGACAGGAGTGACACCTTCCCCGCAGCTGCCTGCTGTGCAGTCACCACAGAGGGCCCAGTGTCCCCATCACCACCGCCCCAGCCAAACGGGGACATGGGTTCAGATTCACTGGAGCCCGAGGCAGGCTTTTTTAAAAGCAAGATGATAATAAATTTTTATCTATATATATATGGTGTTATTAATATTCTAAGAAGCAGGCAATGATGTACAGTTTATTGGGCTTTTTAAACCGAGAAGACGTGTTTATTTTATTTAGGTCATGACCTCAATAAAGCAAAAAATAGCCAGTCTGAGGTTATTTTCAGGGGAAAAAAAATCCCAGATCTGCTACTGAAAGTACGCCAGGGAGAATTTCAGACCACGTATTTTACTTTCAATTTTACGAAGATTAAAATGTCTCTCTATATTTCGGTCTCCATACCCCTGAAGAGGATTTAAGCAATCAGGAGCCTACAGGAGAGCCGGAGAGGGACTCTTTGTCAGGAAGTGTAGTGACAGGACAAGGGGTAACGGTTGTAAATTGGAAGAGAGGAGACTTAGATTGGATACCAGAAAGACATTCTTCCCTGGGAGGGTAGTGAGGCACTGGAACAGGTTGCCCAGGGAAGTTGTGTATGCCCCATCCCTGCAAGTGTTCAAGGCCAGGCTGGATGGGGCTTTGAGTAACATGGTCTGGTGGGAGGTGTCCCTGCCCATGGCAGGGGGTTAGAACTCGATCTTTAAGGTCCCTTCCAACTCTAACCATTCTATGATTCTATGATCATATAGAAAAGCACTAACAACTTTACGCTCTGGAAACAAACTTGAAACAGAGGGGGTTTAATTTCACCAATAATGATACCATGAAGCGTCTTTTGCTGTCCCTGTAAAAACCCACCCAAGTTTCCCACGTAAAAAAAAAGTCTTCCAAGTTTCCATAATTTAAAATTTCACTGGCACTTCTTAAGTTCTAAAGGTTGCTTGTTATCACCTACAAGAACGGCATTAAGCAGTTAGCATGATCACACCACCAGCTTCTATCAGTCTTCAGTGCAGTGCAGCCTTTAAAATGTTTGCTAGCCATAGCCAGAGCTCCTCTACAATTTGTAAACATTCAGAGAAATAAAAAAATAAAAGATGGTTACCTGTTAATTTTTACAAAACATCTCAAATCAAGAGCCTGTCATATTTGGGAAAGCAAAAATTATATTTTTGTTCTTCTAAATACTACATGTTGTTTCCAGTTCTGTCCTCTATCTGCAAAAAATGCTTTTTGCCTTTCACCAGCTCTGTTCCTGTCTGTTCCGAAAGGCACCAGTTATCCTACCTAACATTAACATTCAGCCCTACCAACTACAAAGTAAATCTCACTTTCTTTAAATCTACAGCAGCTTCTTGATTACAACGCTTTTTTTTTGCGTCCCCAATTCATTTTTACACTAACTGTACACAAACTAACAAATCTGTTCAGCAAGTCTAGGAATTGCTTTATTTTTTCCACAAAGAAAACATGAATTTTATATATGGTACCTCCTCATTAAAACATGTGCTTTTTAATTGCTATAGTGTTCTTATCAGCCCTGGAATATCTCCAACTTTCACTTTTGTTCAGAGATTATTTTAAAAAACCAACAAAAACCCACACCCAAAGTTTTCAAAATTTCCATGGATGTTGTTTCCTTTAAAATAAATCTACCCACAGATTACAAACTATGGTAACGCTAATACCCAAAATTATTTTCATGTGTTATGATAATGAAGTGTCGTTAATTAATGTAAGCCCTGATTAGTTCTCTTCATATAAGTACAGTGAAGTGGCTTTTCAGAATTATACAAAAAAGTGGAAAGGGAAAGGAGAAATTATCATTGAGGTCAAATCAAGCTTGGAATACATCATGTTGTTTGTTATGTATTTTTCTCCTCTAAATATATCAGTCCCAAATTTTTAATTCTGCATTAAAAGATAGTCCTTACACTGAAGTGAAATGCTGATACTTTTTTTTCCCAAAACTGAAGTACTTTCAAGTTTGTTGGGCAGTTTTGCCTATTTTCAGGTCACTTTCTAGTTTACACAGCTTTTTATTTTGACTAGCTCCATTCATTTTTCCAAGTTTAAAAAGAATTTAATGGAGGTTGAATAGACTTTTCCACAAGTTCCAATATATGAGATGATGGTTTAGATCTGAAAAGCACGAAGAGCAAGAAAATTCATTTTCAGAATGTAAATGAACAAGTAATGATTTCCAAGGGAGGAACATCTTGTTATGAAGGTACAGGGTGAGAATGGGAAGTTCCCACAGACATTTAAATTACTATTAATTTAAATTGTTGTTGATTTCATCAGGCACGCAAGTTTGGAGGGTGGGATTTTGTTTTGTTTGGGGTTTGTTTTTCTTTCTACTCCCTTTGATAAAGATTTGAGTTTCTCTCTCTCATATGTGCAAAGTATAATTTAAAATAATCAAATATACACAGTATCTCAGCTCTTGCCCTGCTACCACTGCTTAGTCTTAATTCACTCCAGCTTCTCCCAGAGCAAGCAGGAAATTTACGGCTCCAGCTGCCATCAACCTGAAGAGGAAGTAAACTGCAAAACCTCGGAGCCCAAAATAAAAACTCATTAACATCTGAGCAATCCAGTTCTTCCCCAACGGCAATCATTCTATTTTCTGTCTTAATGAATTCAGGCACCATAACACAAATTTGCATCATTTCCTCCAAAGAGAATTCACTCTTCTGAATTCTAGACAGATATAAAGAGCAAAAGGTGTTTTTAGTGTTTATGTAAGCAAAGGTAACCTCCAAAACTAAGGTCATTGTCCCAAACCAAGGTCAGAAGATCCTGAAAAACGCTTCTTACAGCTGGGCCAGGAAGCCCATGTGATTAAGGGCTTTTTATTTGGCTAAAACGTAAACAGCTTCAAATGAGATGTGTTCGTTTCCTGAATCTCCTATGGGAATTCTGAAGACAGACACACAAAAACATAATTAAAAAAAAAAAATAATCACACAGCCTCCTATAGGATTCTACCAAGGTGATCTACCATAAATAAATCTGGGTTATAACAGCCATGACTTTGAAGCGGAAGCATAAAAACTTTGCTCATCTCCAGACAACACAAAGAATTGCCAGAAGGTTTTCATGTGCACCTCTGAGACAGAAACTCGGATGTAAAAATACTTTACGCTGACCTAATATTAACTCAGGTACAGCAACTCAATTATAGCTACTAAACTGTCATTGCCAAGCACCTTCTAGTTTCAACCACACAGCAAAACTGTACCCAACCTAGCAGAGGGCTGACAAACTCAGCTAGTGCACAGAGACGGGGGAGGGGGGGAAGTCCAGTATCTACTGAGTCTTCATTAAATCTCTAATACTAGATTAATCTATTCTGTACCCCTTCTACCAATTATAAATGGAAATTCAGGCAAATATTTTTCAAACACCTAGGTAAGTCAATCAACACGTACCACTCTCCACAGTGCACAGCCTTCAATACTCCCACAGCAGCTGTAGTCTGGCGTTCAAAACCTTGTCCTATGTGATCTGCATGGGCTCGTGTCCGGTCTTCAAATAGCATTTCACGGGGTTCACTGGTTCGAGGTAGGTACTGCAAGTTTTTTATTTCATTGGTAGTTCTGTATAAGAAAAACAATACTAGTGATATAGGAACATCTCTTAATTACCTAATTTCCACCGTAGCCAACAGTGTTGTTTTTCTCCCTTCAGTGAGAACATACAGTCAAATGACAGAACACTTAGAACAAATTAAAAATGTAACGAGCTATGCAAAAAATCAGAACACCTATGCAATTAAAAGAAAACAAAAACACAACCACAGTGTCAGAGCCCTGAGTGCACCAGAAGACCCTAATGATGGAGCAGCCTCACCTGCAATTTCCACCCACAAACCCAGACAAAGAGCCCAGGAATTCTATTTAAGCTCAGGCCTGGGCCTTCGGTGCTGGCATGAGCTATGCCGTAGGAGCACTGGTTTTCTCCTCAAGCCAGAGGTGTGCTGGGCCACAGCCTTGCTTCCCATGTTGTCCTCAGGACTTTGTCATGACAGACCTGCCTGGCAATCACTGGACCTGATCCTCACTGGCAGACTGACTTCCTGGCTTGACGTCAGACATGCCCCATCACCACACACTTGCCTGATGCAATGGAGTCTGGGCTGAATCCGCCCCTCAAACTCCAGGTCTGCCCATCCTGCCTCCCCCAGGTGCTGAGAGACTGGGCCCTACCATGATCAGCCCTTGGCAGGGAACAGATGGCCTTTGCTGCTTTCTGACAGATACATTTTGGTTGTCCCTGAAGTCATTCTTCATCATTGATGTTTCTACAAAACCGCTGGGAAATGTGCATGTATGTTTAGTTCCATGTTGTAGAACTCTGAATGAGAAGCAGCAAAATATTATTTCCTCAGGGTTTAGTGGAAATGAAGGAAACACTGCAAAGCAAGAACAGAGCCACAAGACCATTTTTGTGGCCACCTGGAGCCGACATTGTGTGCCACGTTTTTCCAAGAGCTGTTTATAATCATAAAATAGACAAGGTTGGAAGGGACATCTGGAGACCGTGTAGTCCAACTTCTCCCACACAATTAGAGCAGGTTGCTCAGGATTGTATCCAGTCAAGTTTTGAGCAACTTCAAAGACAGAGACTCCACAAGCTTTCTGGGCAACCTGTCCTAGTGTTCAGCCATCCATACAGTAAACTTGTTTTTCTCCTTTTTTTAAATAGAATTTCTTGTAATTCAGTTTGTGCCTATTACCTCTGGTCACATCACTGAGCACTGCAGAGAAGACTCCTTCTTACAACCTCCCATCAGATGCTTATACACATTGATATGATCCCACTGAGCCTTCTTTTCTCCAGGGTAAATCCCAGTTCTCCCATGCCTGCTTTTCACGTCACCAGACCTGCTCCAATATGCCCAAGTCTGTCTTGGACTGGAGAACTCAGAACTGGATGTGATACTCCAGGTGTGTCTCACCAGTGATGAGCAGAGGGGGAGAACTGCACCCTCAGCCTGCTGTCAGTGCTCTTTTAATCCTGTCCAGGAGGCTGCTGGCCAGCTTTACCAAAGGCTTATGGGCAACCCGTCATCCACCAGGACCCCCCTAAGTCTTTGTGTTGGGCTGCTGTCCAGCCAGTTGGTCCTCAGCCTGTGCTGGTGCACAGGGTTATTCCTCCCAGGGGCAGGACTCTGCACATTCCAGTATTATCTTCATGAAACTTCTACTGGCCCATTTCTACAGCCTCTCAAGGTCGCTCTCACTGGCAGGACAACCCTGTGGTTTGTCAACCACTCCTCCCAGTTTTTATCACCTGCAAACTTGCTGAGGGTGTGCTCTGTCCCATGATGCTGGCCTTTAATGAAGATGTTGAACAGCATTGGCACAAGGTATCAATACCTGTCTTACTCCAGTACCAACTGTTTTCCAACTGGACTTTGTGCTGCTGCTCACAACCCTTTGAGCACAGGAGTTAAGCCAGTTCTTGAATCACTTCACCGTCCATCAGTCTAGTGCGTCCTTTGTTAACTTGTCTATTAGGATGCTATGAGAGACAGGTGTCCAGTGTGGAAAGCCTTGCTAAATTTAAGGTAAGTAACACCCCTGGCACTCTTCTCATCCTGTGAGCCAGTCATTTTGTTGCAGAATGCTCTCAGGTGGATAAGGCATGATTTCCCTTTGTAAATCAACACTAGCTACTCCCAATGATCATCTTGTCCCTCATGTTTGAAACTGCGTCCTTCCCAGGATGAAGGTGAGGCTGACTGGCCTGCAGTTCCCAGGTCCTGCTTCTTACCTTTCTAAATGACTGGACTGACATTTGCTTTCCTCCAATCCTCAGGAACCTTTGCCAATTGCCATGACTTTCCAAAGACCATCAAGAGTGGCATTGCAATGATACTGGCCAGCTCCCACAGCACTTCTGGGTACATCCCATCAGGTCCCATGGACTTGTGTCTGTCTAATCTGAATGTCTAATATGTTCTTTAACCTGATTCTCCTCCACTGAAAGTAAGTACTCCTTGCTCCAGACATTCCTACTGTCTCCGGGACCTGGCATTCCTGAAGGTGAATCTCACCAGTAAAGACAAGGACAAAGAAAGAATTGAGTATTCTTGGCCTTTTCTGTGTTCTTTCTTTCTAGGCCCACTGTCCCACTCAGCAGATGCCTTAAATTTTCCCTAGTCTTTCTTTTGCTGTCCATATGCCTGTAGAAGTCCTTGTTGCCCTTCACATTCCTTGCCAAATCCAACTCCAGATGGTCGTTGGCTTTAACTGCATCCCCTTCATGGTTGGGCAGTGTCTCTATATTCCTTCTGAGGCATCTGACCCTGCTTCTACTTCTTGTTATGCTCTCTTTTTGTGTTTGAATTTTGAACAAGAGAACTCTAAAGACAATTTCTCATGACACATAATATTTGAATTCTGCAGAGGACACCCCTGATCTTAAGCTGGTACTTATACCCAGTACCACAGCAAAGCTTGAAGATGTCATTTAATGTTGGAGGTGTTACCTTTCAGATGAGAGAAGCCTTTGCCCCTTGAGGTCTTTTAACACACACTCACATTGAAACTGGAGTTAATACTCCTGTTCTTATCGCATACATCAGTAGCTGTATGCCCACGCACATTACCCTCCAGTTTTTGCCTTAAATTCCTATTAAAGCTCAAAAAAAGACTAGCACCTTACTTGTCCAGACAGTAAAAATTTTTTTAAAAAAATTCACATCCTTACAAAGCAACCTAAAAGTGTATTTTGAGATGAAGATTTACAGAAACGTATTCTAAGATATAGTATTAACCAGTAAAAGGTTTGGGATAAAATGAATCTGTAGAGAAAGAATATTAATCAGACATTTATAAAGCAAAATAATTCAACATACCTCTTCCTTTTGAAAGGTGACTTTGGCATGTCAGCCACAGGGATCATCTGCTCTCCCGGACGTACCCACATAATGGGACCATCATCACTGTCTTTACGACTCTCTAATTTTAAACTAGAAAGTGTTCCCCATGGCAGTGTACACTAATGGGAAATACAAGCCACAATTTTGAAGTGAGTTACTTTAAAAGCTTTTTAAAAGCAGCCTTTATCTGTCACGATGAAAACATTTATTAGACCACTCTACTATCTAAGCATGTATCACATACTCTCACTTTATTATAACAGCACTAAATAGTATATTGTCCCCCTTCTCCCAACCCATTCCCTTCTGTCCTTACTTTTAAGAAGGGTGATTCTTCCAACATATCAAGGAATTCAGGGAAGTAATCCCCCACTTCCTCATCAACTGCTCCAACCAGGCTGATCTGTCTCATTGGGCCAGCTCTATACGTACCATGAGAGTATGTTCTTTTTACCTACAAGTAGAATATGACAGCAAAAGTTATACCAAGTCCACTATACTGCGCAAAGTCTACAATCAGTAAACACCTTTAATTTCCATGCTTATGTTTTCTGATATAAGAATATTGAAGACTGTAGGATTAAAGACTATTATGAAATCAATTACTATGAAGTCATCACCAAAGACAGAAGCTCTTATTAGAGATACGTGGTAACTTGTATTTTATTTATTTTAAAGTCTGAAGGTAAGATTGAATAACTACTTATCACCTTTCAAGAAAATAACATTCCAAAGTAGTACTTGTGAAAAGTTATTAACATATATTCTGCTCAATAACTAGTAAATAAGGATTCTTACCTGGATTACAGGAAAAAGGTTAAAATTTAGTTTTGAGTAACATTTGGGCAGAACTCTGAGTTACAATTAAACAAACTCTAAACATCTTCTGCTAATCATTCTCTCCAGTATGGCCTCTGTGTGAGTACACTAACTGGAGCTAATTATCACAGTGAAGACAAGGCTTGTAAAGCCTGAGTAGAGGAACAGAGAATGACAGTTATTCCTTCATTTTTGCTGTGCTAACACATCTTGTGCTCCCTTAAAACTTTAAGCACTGTAAAGTTCACCTCATGAAAAATCTTTTAACCTGAACAGAAACACATATTGTTATAAAGTTTTTTTTCAAATAATCTGATCTGTCTTGTTACATCAACAAAGTACTTAGGCATGAGATTGATGAAAATCATTTTCCCTTAAGGTTCCGATCTCCTACTTAACAAGCTGAAAGACACAGTGGCATTATTAGATGAAATATGACCAGATCAGAACAGAAGGAAGAGCAGATGGATTACTGCACAAACCAAGTAAGGCTCTTGCACTGCATCTCTAGACATTCTGCATCTAAAGCAAGAAAAGAAAAAAGGTGCAAGGAAAACAGCTAACGAAGTACTGCTTAGCTATCATCCTCACCCAAACAGACCATTAAAATTCCTAGTGATTATGGCATTGCAGAGGAGAATTAGCAGCAGTTCCTGAGAACAGGACTAAATCATACAACATGGAACAACATTGAAAAGCTAGATTGATGTAACCAGATGCATTCCAGAACTGCAGAACAAAATATTCTTCACATCATCTCCGTCATCATACACATTCAGGAAATGGAAGACTGACTAAAAGTAGGATTTTACAAAATGTCTGAGCTAAAGTAACAGCAAGCCAACACAGCCATATTGAAAAGAGCAGTACTGCTAAGACAGAACTACTCCCTTATTCCCCAAATCCTTAGTCATACATTCCCGCTGCTTTTTTGCATGAACAGCTGGTGATTTTGTGATAAAACATCAGAAAACATTAATTTCTGCTGAATCTGCATCGGCTCAGCCCTCAGCTGTATCTGCACTGGCCCAAAGCACACAACTAAAGCACCGAGACAAGGAAGGGACACCCATCATTACTGGCTTACTGGACAGACCAAGTCTAAAGTACCCTAGAACCACTTTCTGAAGCGACAGATAGTCATAGATCTGTTACTCACAGTTTATTGGTAAACCTAATATGCAAAAGCATGTTTCTTTCACTGGCGTAAGTAGCATTCCACTACTCCAGGCCAAGACATTAAGCTGCTGTTTTCATCCACACCCCTGATTAATGGGAACCATTTTTCTGCCTTTTTCCTTGCTTCCATCCACTACCACTACTGTTCTCCCATGTAACAAGTGACAGACAAGAGGAAATGGCCTCAAGTTGTGTCATGGGAGGTTTAGATTGGACATTAGGAAATATATCTTCAACAAAAGGGCTTGTAAGCATTGGAACAGGCTGTCCAAGGAAGTGGTTGAGTCACCATCCCTGGAGGTATTTAGAAGATGTGTAGATGTCGCACTTAAGGACATGGTTTAGTGGTAACCTGGCAGTGCCAGGTTAATGGTTGCAACTGGATCTTAAAGGCATTTTCAAACCTAAATGATTCTATGATTCACATAGCATATGATAAACTTGTTGTGGAACTACTCCAGCTGAAAACTCTACAACTCCCCCAAAAATTACTAAATAAAGTGAAGCTAGGAGAGGCTGTGAAGCTTTCGGTTGATCAACTCACCCATCTGGCTTATATACCACTACACGTTGGCAGTGAAGCACAAAGTCAGCAAAGTGTTCAAGTGCAACATATCCTTGCTTAAGGTGGATCAATTGAGAAATCTGTTCTACATTCCCAAAAAGACCATGTCAGTGAAAGTTAAAACTAAAAGAATAACTCAACTTTAAGCATTCTTTGTCCATCCTAATTCACTCCTAGCTCTCCTGATCAGACTCCTTTGCAGGACTCAGCTTGGGAGAGGTGAAATACCAAAAATAGTGCTAAGATAATGTCAAAGTTACAAATGATGAGCAGTTTCTTCTGGACCCATATTCAGTCATATCATTGCAAATACACAGAATGAAATGTTTGAGCACTTAAAAACTGTGGTGTGTTAACCCCAGGTAGCAGCTAAGTACCTTATAGCCCCTTGCTCACCTCCACCCCCACAACGGTGAGAAACATGGGAGAGAACAGGAAAAGCAAGGAAACCATGGGTCCACCTAAAGAAAGTTTAATAAGTAAGGAAAAGAGGAAACTGGAGAAAAGAAGAAAAAACATCAAGTGGTGTTTTCACCACTGACTACCTCCCACAAGCAGATTAGTGCCCAGGCAGCCCTCAAGCAATAGCTGCTTTCCAGACCAACACCTGCCCCAGCCCCCTCAGGTTTTTATTGCTGAGCATAATGTTACACGGTAGGGAATATCCATGCAGTCAGCTTGGGTCTGCTGCCCCAGCCATGTCCCCTCCCAGCTTCTTGCCCACCCCAGCCTACTCGTCAGGGGGTCCAGTTTGGGGAGAAGAAAAAAAAAAAGCCTTGACACTGTGCAAGTGCTGCTCAGCAATAGCCAAAACAGCAGTGTGTTATCAATAGTTAGTCACAAATTCAAAACACAGCCCCGTAACAGGCTGCTATGAAGAAAGTTAGCTCTAACCTATCCAGATCCAATATAAACAGAAAATAAATCCATGCTGGTGATGAAAGGGGAAGATCTGTTCTTTTTCCCTTCTTTCCTGCTAGTATTAGGTCTCCTGAAGGTGGACAGGGAGCCAGTTTAGGGAACTGATCTGGTTTTAATCCACAAATCACCTAAAGAATTTTTTTTTTTATTTTTAGAAAATTATACAAATAAGAATTCAATAAAAACATAGGTCATTTAAGACTAATGCCTCCCCAGAAAGAACAAGAGGGAATCTGAAAGAGGTAACTGCTGGCAGTGAAGAGCAACTCCTACCTCGTCTCATGGACTGGGTTATAGCATCCTAACCTCTAGACTCAGGTCAGGGATTGCTATTTAAATGACACTATCTTAGATTAGGCTAAAGAAATAGAAAAACATATTAAAAGGTGAGATCACTCTTAAAGGGAAGAGCTAGTGGCCAATAAAATTAATTTTCACTCACTCCAAAAATCAGATTGCTATTAAGTAACAGTGTGAAAGCACCAAAAACCTTCCATTGATATTTAACCAACAATAAAAGTAAAATTAAACCCCTTAAAGACAACAATAAAATAAGTAGTATCTATGGCATATTAAGTAACAGCAACATTTTCCTTTCCTTTTACTCTCAGTATACTTCGGTTTGTTCATGGCAAAGAAAAGTTTCCTCCATAAATTTCTAAACTCACAAAACCAATGCTGATGTACTAAAACCAGTACTACCTCATCGAATTCTATATGTTAAATCATGCACTGACCACAATTCAGGAAGGTAATCTTCCTGAGTGCAATTTTACAGGTTACAGTGTGACTACGTTTTTAGAATGTTACAAGTTTGCTCAAATAAATAGCTGAAACAATCTAAATCCAGAATAAAGAAGGAATCAATGATACGCAGTTCTAACATGTGGCCAACATGATCAGAATAGATACATACACAGACAAAAGCCCCATCAATTAAACACAGAATAATACAATGGACAGCTAAAACAGATGGAAATATAAAACTGAATAAATACAACATAGCCTAACTTCTTTCTTCTCATGTAGCTTAAACTTGAAGTATGTCACCTGAAAACACACAAAAGGAGACCGTGTCATTCTCTTGCATCAAGGTAATGGAAAATTATGACAGTAAAACCACCACTAAATTCAAAATTAGCAAAACTTGAGAATTATCTGCTTCTGTGACTTGTATGGCACCAACTGATTTTTTAGTGTAACTTAACTTGCACAGTTTTAAGTAAGGAGTTCTAAAAAGCAAATATTATGGCATAAACATCTTGGCATCTAAAAGAATCTGAAGACTAAATCTGAATATCTATAATACCCCCCAACAGCATATTTGAGCATTTTCATCCTACAAATAGGAAACACTTTAGATACTATATGTTAAAGATGTTTTTCCATTTTCTGTTTGAAAAAGACACAAATGGGAAGGAACAGTCCAAAGAAACCAAGCATTTAAAAAGACTCATTTAAAAGAATGTAAACTGGGGCAAGTCACAACTGAATTCCTATTTTTAATATAATAGTGTTTTGGTGGCTTTTTTTTTTTTCCAGTTGAATTTCTAATATATTCCTGCGAGAATTTTAAAGGTTTAAATTTCTTTCAGTTTCTAAGCTTTAAAGCCAAGAAGTCTGGAAAAGCCATCCTCATAGAACGAAACCAAAAAAATCCACACCCACTCACTGAACCCAAAATAATTTCAAGAAACCCACAAAGAAAGCCCCACCAGAAGACCAACAGAAAAAACAAACCCCAAAACATTAAATCACCATAAAAATATGCTGGGAGATCAGAGGGAATAGTGGCGTTCCATTTCACTACACAAGTGCACAAGCAAGGCACTCAGGTATTTGTATTTACAGCCGTAAACAGATTTAGAGTAGTAACAGTGCATATGAAGCTGGATGTTATCTCAAACGCTGTAATCATGGAGAGGCAACGCAGCATTCTTTTTTACTTGGTACATCTTGAAAAAGTGCCCAAAAGGCTTTCTGTTCCTTGCTAACTCTTTTCAAATCCTTAAAAGCGTATGTATATTTTCAGTTCCAAATGGGAACTGATACTAAAGCAACAAAATTTCACAGAACGATTATTCACCAGAATTGCTGAATTTAAAAATACTTGCAAATCTACTTAGTTACTTTTTTTTTTTTACTTTTAAACCATATGTACTTCATACAACTTTTTTTTTGGGGGTGCTGGTGGTGTGTTTGGGGTGGGTTTTTTTGGTGGGGTGAGTGTTTTGGGTTTTTGTCTTTTTTGGTTGGTTGGGTTTGGGTTTTTTTAGTCAGGGTTTTGGTATAAGAATAAGATACGTTGACAGTGTACCATTATTCAAAGGTGATCCAGTATCACTAAAGCTTTAATCTTAACAAATATACATTTCCCACGTGGGAGTTTGTGGAAACGCAATCCCAATATTTTTACTGCAGTATAGTTCCACCAGTGTCCTTTTACCACTGCGGTTTGTGGATCACTTCACATATTCCACCTTGCAGCTGAAATCATCAAATAATAAGATGGACGGACAGACATTTTCAAAAGCAGGATGACCAGTTATTCTGAATTCCGGTGCCGCAAAAACAGTGAAGCAGTCAATAAAGAATTTTTAAAAAGTGCTTTAAGAATAGCATCAATTAGATACCTTCATGGAAAACAATCCTGTGAAAGCAAAGTAGCTATTATGCTCTTGTAGCTCAAGAAGATCTATGACAAGGTTCAGTCTCAGATCTTGTCCAATCTGCCCATAAAAACTTCCAGTACAAACCTCTAGCATTTTGTTTAGGTTTGTTTTTTGTGACCCAGAAGAGCAACATACATCTGTCATTTCACATTTATGGGCTGAAACTCTCAAGAAGCAATCCAGAAAGGTAACTACTTTCTAAGTAGTTATGAGCATGTGTTGCATATTTCTAATGCCGTTCCATGTGAACTGATTCTTTGTTCAACGCCCTTCAATGAGTGAATTTTTTTTTGCTTGTAAGACAATAGGCTGCCATCATCTATCAAAAGACTCTTACACAGTCTTACAGTTTATCTGATAGAAAAAGAGCAGGGTAATATATACAGTTTAACAGATGTAAAATTCAATTCTTCAGGGAAAATTAAGGAGGTGGCTATGCTTTGGGGAACTTGAGTTAACAGCAAGCAGCTGCTAAAAACCATTAATACTTTTCAATAACTAAATATTCAAAGAGCTTAAAAGCGAGAGTTCTATTGAAAGCAAGATTCTGCTGAAAGCTACTGAAACATGACTGGACATACATAGTTCCAATATAAAGAATTCTTTCCAGAACACAGGAAAATAATACAATAGATGGAAAGAGACACTACACAAATCTTTAATAAGAAGAAAATGAAGCACTAACCATTTATTTCAGATTCTCTTTGAAGAAAGATATTTGCAGCAATTCCCCTTCAAATACTATAAATAGTATTTTTCAAGCAGAATTTCACAAATTAGAAGAGGAGTAAACAGCAAAAACCTCCCCACAAAAGATAAACTTTTAAGAGCTCAACAAGGAGGACAGCAAAGAGAAGATTAATAGTAAAGGGGCTAAAAGAAACCTGGAATGAAAAGCACTGTATGCAGAACTTTAAGTGAGGAGAACCACTCATTTGAAAAATCACAACACAAACATGAACTATTATTTCTATTGCATTTCTTCCTCTAAAATACTTGTTACCCTTTATACTGCCTGAATAGCCAGTGTCCCATGCAGTTAACACAGGCAACATGGAATAAGTTTCTTCACGCTGAGGAAAAAAACCAGGAAAAATTATTTCTCTGAAGATGCAAACTGCCTGCTGTTATGGAATTGGGCTGATGGTGTAGGCTTGCGCTCATCCTTGAGCTGCCACTGGCATAGTAAACTAATATAATTTGGTAACTCGGCAATAAAAACAATTTCCAGAAAAAACAGTTTAGCTAGATACTCCTGCCTGAACCACCCAGAAAATAAGATACTAAAAGCTAATGAACATGGGCATGTCAAAAAAAAAAAAACAAACCCATCGAGCCAAACTACCCTTTCTTTTTATGACAGGATAGGCTTTTCCAGAGCACCAGTACACACGTTGACATTTGCATTATGTTCTCAAAACTGCACAGAAACATGGTCTAGTAACAGCAAACAGTGGGCAGATTTAATTTGTCGGTGTTCACATAACTATCAATATGAAAGGACCAATTTTGTGGCATGCAGCAAGGATCTTTACTTTGAATATGATGTATGCTTATCAAACCTGCAGCTAACACAAAGCTGCAAACCTACTACAGCAAAGGACCAAAACTAACAAGGTCTTTGATAAACTGGGAAGGGATCTGAATACGCAAGGTAAGTCAATTTGAATAAAAGCAAAGAACTACACTCAGATATATATAATTACCCGCATAAACATGAAAAGGGGAGTAACTCAGCGGGAGCTGCCACTACAGATCAAACTGCTCTGAAAAAGGCAGGAATAGATAAAAATGAGCAATAATGTGCAAGACACTTGAAGCAATCTTCTCATACTACTTGACAACAACACACCAGGCAGACTCTATCCTTTTTCAGTACTGTATTTTAAGAAAAATAAGGATGACTGAAGAGAGCATAAGAGGAGAACAGTAAGACTGCTAAGGGTATAACACATAATGGCAGACTGAAGTAATTCAAATTACTTCATGCAAGGAAGGGAAAAGAAAAGGAGCTGTTGAACAATCTGCAAATACAGAGAATACTGAAAGAAAAGCATAAACTTTGCCTTGTCCACTAAAGATCAGAAAAGAAAAAAAGGACTAGCAGGAGGATTAAGATAAGAGGGCAAACAAGAATAAAGATTGTTCAACAGATTTCTTTGGCAAGTGTGGAATCACATATCTCCAGCAAACACATCAGACAAGCATTTGTCAGATACAGCTTAAAAATTAGTCAATCTTGTCTTGAAGCACAGGAATTGTTGGGTATTGTTCAGCATTTTACTTCACCTGTTCTAAGAAGGTGCCTCTAGGAGAGGCCTGAAATACAGTAAAGTCAATCCACTACACATTGTTTGGTTAAATACAAAGTGTATACTTTGGGGTTTCAGCAAGGCAATAAAAATTTGGGCTTACCCAGCACGAGGGCACAGTAATGGGTTCTAAATATTAGAGGCATTTCCCTCAACAGCACTAAATAGCTTAACTGAAGCAATGTAAGCTGCAAGTAGATGGCAAAAGCTGATTATTTACGTTCTTTGAAATCTTCGTAAGAGCCTGACAAGTACGATTCATAACTATCAGGTACCTGATGCAGCTGTTGCTACCTAAACAAATGATGGAGCCCAGGGATATACCCACAGCAGACAGTTTTCCACCACCTGAAAGAGTAACTTACTGGTTGTAAGGATACCCAGACTAATTCCACTTTGCCCAGTTATAGAAACAGTCTGACCAAGCCTTACAGAAACAGTTCACAGAAACACGGCTGTTCCACTAACCTAAAAAAATTAAGAATTAAGGAGTACTTAAACATAGGCCCAAGCTAGGTGATGACAAACTCCCAATTCCTCTCCCTCCAAAATTCAAAAGCTCATTCTGATGAGACAGAACCAGCTCCAACACAAACTCCTCCCACCTGTGCCTGCTGTAACCACCCTCAAGCTTTTGCCCACTTCTAATCTCCTAACAAGTGAAACTATATTACTTCTGTCTGACACCGGAATATTGGGAAGCAGAGAAGAGATCATTTTTGACTCTACAATTGTGAAAACCAAATTACTGAAGAGATGCAGACTTCCCAGGCAGATTTAAGAGGACCCCAACAGTTTTGATCTCGCCAACAGAATTTACTGTGGGGAACCTGTCTTATACCACAGAACTCAGTGACTTTAAAATACACATTACTTAAAACCAAGAAAACCCATCTGCTGCAAAACAGGAGGTGGAAGCTTATTGAATAGTAGTGAAAGAATCAACCTGAGAAATAAAACCTGATAAAATACTCTAAAATAGTTTCCATTTCAGGCTTAGCTCATCTGTCTTTTTTTCATTTATACTTTTTTAGATCTTTTTAAATATTTACATTTGTCAGACTGATTACATGTGCTACAATGAGTCCTCAAAAACAACCAAAGAACCTCATGTACTTAAGTGAGCCTCATTTCAGTTAAAATTAGCAAAGCAATACCCAAGTTTCTTAAGACTAAAAAAGGTTGAGATAGATACTTAAAGCAGATTTGATGAAATGAAGTTCCTACTTAAACATCAGAAAACCACTCGCCTGTCAACTGAGACTATGCAACATCTGCTGGACATCACTCAGGCAGCTCAGGACAACAAGGAACGCAGCAGCACAGAGCTTTTACAATGTAGGAACAGAAAACTACATTTAAAGTGTCATTGAAATACACTGCAACAGCACATCTGAATCCCTTTAAAAGACTGACAACTCAACAAAACAGGAGACTATTATCAATCTGCACAAAATGTACCAAGTTATGCAATCATTTATCACCTCTTACAAATGTAGGTAGAGGCAGAACATGGAAAAAGAGGGGTAACTGATACTTAATGAACCAGAAATTTACACATACACACAAAAATACAGCTGAAGGCTAAAACCACAGAATTCACAACTCTCAGATTCAAAAACACCTGTCACACCCCTGGAGGATGAGCACTCTGACACAGGATCACTATGAGCACTAGACTCTCATACTGCTTCCTAGACATCTTTGATACCTGCCCCAGTCAGAAAGGAGAATGCTAAGCTAACAAAACCTTTCAGATGTAGCAGATCACCCAAGTAAGACAACAAAAGCAGCCAGAATAACACCAAAAAAAAGTGTGAAATAATAAAGGAAAATAGAATCAATAACTAGGCAACCAAGATGCTGACTTAAGTACTCCAGGGATCACCGATGCTGCACAGAAGACGATATGAGTAAGCCCAGTGTATGCCTGTGTACATTATACACACTACATCCTTCATGTTAGCAAAAATACACGGTGCCAAGAATTTTCTGTCAAGCAAACTCTTGACAAGTGATTAAATGCTACGAATACTAACTGAAAAAAAGAGAAAACAAAGGAAGATACCAGAACTAAACCTCCAGTCAAGCAAAATATGGATTAGAAGACAGACTGTAAAGTTGACTATTTGAATGCTAAAATAATACAATTTGGCTTCTTTCATCTACTACATTCTCTCTGTTCCTCTTTCACTTAAAGAAAAAAGGGAAATTATAACGTCAAAACCAATGACCACAGGACTAATTTAAGTACAGATATCGATGACACCATCACAGTACGAAGTTAATCCATCCTTTCAGTAAAATAACTCCATTATAATTCAAAAAAATAAAATTTGGGCTTTTCTTAACAGTTTCTTTAGGGTACATACCAGTACACAGCTATGTTAACATTAATACTGCTCAAGACATCAGGTTGGACTTAAAGAACATGCTTACAAGGACAGATCCACCTTTTTTGTATGAAATTACATAATACAGAGCAGTTCCAGGTAACTGCCCATAATATACTGATTTATGATTCAGTTAATATACAGAAAAGAAATAGTGAATATATTTCATAGAATATTCATATTCCATGGCAGGGGAAGTTTTCTTAACCAGCACCGCAAATATTCTCTTGCAGCAACATTTCAGTTCTGTGTATCCTTGTGGATAACAAACAAGTGAAATTTGTCAATAAATGCAAGTGTTCCATCCAAATGTTTATACAACCAAAGAAAACAAAAGCATGTTTTTCATCAAGAAGATGACAGTATAACTTACACTTGAACTCTTCATAATTGTATAAAAAGTGAAGACTAAATAGTTTAAAGGTGTTCCATAAAACATCTAAATTCACAATTAGGGAGTTAAACAGGCAATTTTGAGCTAAAGTTGATATAATGAAAAACAGCATTGAGTTTCTTCATAAATTGTTTCAGAGTATCTGTATGGACTTTACATACATCACTAAGGTGGCAATCTAAAAAAGTTAGATTTTTTTTTTTTCTCCCCCTGAACTTAAAAGATCTGAAATACAAATAATTTACATGCAACAGTGGTGTATCTTCTACTGCAAGTTAAGAAATAGCAAAGGTGATGTTTAATCAGTAGCTGTTGTTAAGACAGTATACGGACATTTCTCTCTGGAAAATAAAAATTTAAAAAAAAAAAATAAAAGAGATTCAAAAGCTGCCTACAAATTTGCCAAGTAACTTAATAGCTTTCAAGAGAATACAGCTAACTGGGGGGAAATGCAAAGGTGTAAGGATCAAATTAGTAGCTATGTTAACCATCATTAAATTCTCCTTTAGGGATGGATTTAAAAGCTTCAAACTACAAATGCAACTTAGCTGTGCCCTACACAGGTTTTATGTATAACATTGTTCTAAAGAATTAAAGCATTTCAGTTTGATGAAGAAGTTCAGACAGATAAACTACAGTTCAGAGCTCGGAGAGCCGCAGCTAAATCATTTTAACCCTCCAAAACTCAGTTATGCTTCAGCTACAGAAACAAATCCAAAGAAACCTACACAGACACACACATGCAAACACCTCCCCTTCCCCACAAAACCCAACTATTAACTTCATTAGTAGGCTCCTTATGTTTAATATTGCAGAACTTGAAGAATTCCCTTGTTTCTAGGCTTCTGCGTCATCCACACAGCCCAGCTAATAGTAACTGTATTCTAAAAAGCCCCATTCACAGTTGTTTGAAACCATTACAT
This sequence comes from Numenius arquata, assembly GCF_964106895.1. Classification (NCBI taxonomy): domain Eukaryota; kingdom Metazoa; phylum Chordata; class Aves; order Charadriiformes; family Scolopacidae; genus Numenius; species Numenius arquata. Next base: position 119,111,982 of record NC_133577.1, on the reverse strand, counting down.
GACTTTAGAAAGTAAAATGTATAACCTCTTACCTGAGCATGAAAATTTGACATAGTCGTTGTCTCTATATCTTTCTTTCCCAAAATCTCCATTTTCACTGGTGAATTGGGAAAATTAAACGAAAAGTAGTCTAAAAAGTCAGGTAAATAAGTAGCTGCCCCATGAACAATACCCATTACATAGTAAGCTGCACAGTTTTCATTTTCACTAAAAACCAGACCCACAAACTCTTCTGCAAATCTCTCCATCTCCACAGGAGATAAGTGGGAGAGTTCATTACTGTAGGCATGGATAACTGATGCACCTCCGTTAGGCTGGTGCTCAATATGAATCAGCTGTTTGAACTCCAATGTGTCCAACCTTTTGAGTTTATTTTGAACCCGTGGCTCCTTTAACGAGACAAATGGAAACTCACTGTTCTCTGGTATCTTGGACTCACAGTCCTTCTTGGGATCCATATTTTTCCCATTGAAATCCTTAAGATGATCATCTATGATGCCTTTGGCTTCCTGATCCTCAATATCAGAAACCAATCCTGAGCAGATGGTCTGAATGGATTTGCTGTACATTTTTGGACGCTTCCTCTTCTCGTTCTCTTTGTGTTTCTTTTTCTTTTTCTTCTTAACTTTTTTAATCTGTAGCTCTTCTGCATTGGTTTTTGGTTTCTCCTTCCCAGCTGTTGAGAGGAAAAAAAAGATCTCTTAAGTATTTTCATATCCAAAATATGTACTTAAAAATCAGGATTCGAAGTTACCAAAATCCTCACTGTGGCACACGCAGACCAGAGACCAACACCAAGGGTCACAATGTGTATCTTGCTGAAAACGAGTAGTAAGAGACACCTGCCATGTTTATATTGTGACTGACAATAAGCTGGGGGGGAGGGGGGGGAGCAAGGGTAGGAAATCACAAAAAATCACAAGTTTCCCAAGAATGCTTTCATGATGAGTCACAAACCTTAATCATATCCTTTAACTGGTCACCAGCAGTTACTATACCACACAGTTCAGAGACATTCTATGACAGCTGTCAACAAACGGTGCCAAACAAAGGGTTTACAAAACGGGCAATGAACATCAACCAGCATGAGCAAGCTGTTCACAAGGCACCACTGCCAGAACCTACCTGGTCAGATAGTTTTACATGGTCATTCTTCCAGAACTAAATAAACTTTGTTGAAATACATGTGGACATATCTAAAAACTGACCCCATATGTCTTAGAAACACAAATAAACAATTTAAACAGAACAAACAGAAATCCCAAATAAAACAAAGAGCCAAAGTAAAAAACCCCAACCAACCAACCACCAAAAACCAAAACTTCACAAAACAGACTAGTTTCAAGTTTCTGCAATATGCAAGCTGAACACACTCATATGGCCTAGAGCCAAAAGTACCCATTTGGGGACAACGCATTCAAGTGACTCCCAAGGTAAATAGTCTCTCTTGTTTTAAAGTCTTTTTCTTCAAATGCTTTTGAGGTATTTCTGCAAGTAATAAACATGGTAGCCAAAAAAACTTCTGTCACTACACCGCACTAAAGTCATTTCACGATTTGATAAATCAAATTACTGGCCATGTTACAGCACAAAATTATATTCACAACAAGCGATTCAAGATCAGCAGGTTCAGACACAGAAGTTCCATCTTGCAATGAAATAAACAATTTCTAAGTAATCTCAAATTCACAGGAGTTACATTAGCCAATCTCTACTACTATGCTGCAGCCAACTATTTTCAGCTTGCAATACTCAGCCTAAGTTAATAACAGTCCTTGAAAAAAAAAAGAAGACAACTAGATCACAACTGCCTGTAGATGGAATCACACATTCTTGCTGATAATTAAGAGGTTTGGATGTGGAAGGTGCAGATACTGGAAAGGAGAACAAGCAATTAAGACACTTGCCTCTGAGCCTCTTGAGGCTTGTGACAGCAGCTACATACCTCTGGGATTTCTGAAGTGGAGGCAGGCAAGCTAGTTATCTCTGCAGCTTCTATTTTCTCATCTTGTAGGGGAGAAGAAGTGCCCTGAGGTCACTCATTTTTTATTTAGCCCAAACAAGGAAGCGGGCTCTAGGATTTTTTAACCTTATGCACAGGGTTCATAGAATCACAGAGTAGTTCAGGTTGGAAGGGACTTTTAAAGGCCATCAAATCCAACTCCCTGCAACGAGCAGGGACATCTTCAACTAGATCAGGTCCATTCAACCTGATCTTGAATGTTTCCAGGGATGTGGCATCTACCACCTCTCCGGGCAACCGGTTCCAGTGTTTCATCACCCTCACAGTGAAAAATGTCTTCCTTCTATCTAGTCTAAATCTACCCTCTTTTAACTTGAAACCATTACCCCTTGTCCTATTGCAACAGGCTCTGCTCAAATGTTTGTCCTCATCTTTCCTGTAGGCCCCTTTAAGTACTGAAAGCACACAATGAGGTCTCCATGGAGCCTTCTCTTCTCCAGGCTGAACAACCCCAACTCTATCAGCTTGTCCTCATGGGAGGAATGCTCCAGCCCTCTGATCATTTTTGTTGCCCTCCTCTGGACCCACTCCACCAGGTCCATGACTCTTCTGTGCTGAGGGCCCCAGAGCTGGATGCAGTACTCCAGGTGGGTTCTCACCAGAGCCAAGTAGAGGGGCATAAAGAATCACCTCCCTCAACCTGCTGGCCACGCTTCTTTTGATATAGCTCAGGATGCAGCTGGCCTTCTGGTCTGCAAGTGCACATTGCCAGCTCATGTCCAGCTTTTCACCCATCAGTACCCCCAAGTCCTTCTCAGCCAGGCTGCTCTCAATCCCTTCACCCCCAGCCTGTATTGCCACCAGCAGCCGCCTCGCCCCAGGTGCAAGACCCTGCACGTAGCCTTGTTGAACCTCATGAGGTTCACATGGGCCCACTTCTTGAGCTTGTCCAGATCCCTCTGGATGGCATCCCATCCCACAGGGGTGTCAACTGCACCACTCAGCTTGGTGTCATCTGCATTTAAGAGCTACAAGGACTCCCTTCATTCTAAATCAGATTTAACATAGTATGCTCTATGAGCACAACTTCACTTTGAGCTAACCAAGTTCAACTGCCCAAAGGCAGAGTATCCTCATGAAAATGTCTTTTCATTAGGCTAAATTTAATGTAAAACCAGCATGGGTCTCTGCAACAGGACTGCTTCATCTGGTGGATGCAACATTCATCATTTGTTAACATCTTCCTTCTGCCAAAAGAGTCTTTAAATCTAGTGGGCATGGAAAGACCAGAAAGAACTACAACACATGTACAACCAACTACCTCAACCTTAGTCTTGAAAATAGTTCATTGAGGGTGCCAGGGTACTCCAGTGAAATGTCATCACCTGACAAAAATCACCTACTGCCCTCGTTCTGGGGTATTGTCACTGTGTCATTACAGCACCCATTCCATTTGGGGGGTGGGGGGAAATAACAACAAATAAACAGTTTATGACAGTCAGAAGTTCCATATTATAGGCTTAGAAATCTCAATCCAAACCTCAAAATACGGACTACAGAACAGACAATTTTTTCTCTCCTGACTGCAGGAATACACAACTAGGAAGCATCCTAGAGTCTACAAGCATTTCAAACTCTTAAAAATGCTTTAACTTTGCATTTTAAAATTGTTTCACTCTAAGCACGAAAATTAGTTGCTATACTGACGGGTATCATGAAGAAATCAAACATTTCCAGATACTACATTAGTTTGAATACAAAAAATATGGAATTATAGTACCAAATGCTGCATTAAGGTGAGGCAGGGGCTACCTGTCAACCCCCTTTACTTGTTCTCAAATGGAGCTCAGATTCTTGTAGGTGCTTGTCACTCAGATCTGGAACTTCATGCACAGCAGGGAAAGGGTGGAAATTAATCTTCACTGGGGTTCAATCAGCAGTAATGTAATAGGCAACAAACACAACATCTTCTAAGTTTAAACCAAGAAGCTATTTGCTACGGCAAGAGCCAAATTGCTTTTTCATACTTTAGCATGTCCATAATCACCAAAGAAAACCTTAAGACAACTGAAGATCAGCATCTGTATGTCCTTGCTGAACATCCAGCTATTAAATTACATTCCATTATTACTAGTGGAAATGTAAAGTACTTACATAAGAGACAGATATCAACCTGTATCTGTGCAAAACTACCTCAGAAATCGTAGACTTCCATTGCTACAGCATGAGAAGGAAGATCATCTTATTTCCCCTTTCAATCTGGCCCATTCCCTGCCTTTGATCATATTTTCCGAGAAGTTTTATTAACGATCAGCTTCTTTCAACAACTCCTGTTGTATGTGGTGGCTGGTTTTTTTAATCCATCACTTAATGTATTTCACAGATGCAGCTACACAAAAAAAACCCAAAACACACATACACCCCCAAAAAAAACCCAAAACAAAATAACTACCACCCAACCAAAACCCAACACTTTTAAGGTTATAAAACTACAAAGCTACAAAACAGGCTTCCTAGAGAGGTGGTCGATGCCCCAAGCCTGTCAGTGTTTAAGAGGCACTTGGACAATGCCATGAACAACATGCTTTAACTTTCAGTCAGCCCTGCACTGGTCAGGCAGTTGGACTAGATGATCATCATATAGGTCCCTTCCAGCTGAAATAGTCTTATTTTGTTCTAATCATCAGTGAACAGCACTCAAAAGAGCAAAGCCATAGTCTCAAAAGCAGTGGTATTTTTAAGACAGAAACAACAACAAAAAAAATCCCAATGTAACACATACAATTAAAATCAGATATACAGGATGTAAATCAGTGTAAAATTATGCAAAGTTCACACAAACATATCCAAAAAGGTTTGCATGCAAAACCAGTTGTAAGGCCATGTTTGAGTTAACTTGGTATACACCTACGTGAGTACTCAAAATCTTATTAAGAGAAATTACACTAAGACATTTTTGAAGTGAAGAACATTTATCATTCTCTGTGTTTGTTTTCACACCATCTCCATTAAACCTTCAGAAGGGGGAAAAAAAGCTCTTAACCACAGGATAAAAATAATTTTTCTGGTATCCAACACAGTCCTCCTTCCAGCTTGAAAAGAATTTTTCTGTTCAGCTTTAAATACAGGTATTTCAATAATACAGGCTGGTTTTACTTTTGATCACAGACCACAAGGATTACGCCATTTACACATATATTGATTATTTAGGTTCGTAATACACACTCTCCCAAATCATGATTAGTTGTTTTGAGTCTTTTTCAAATTCACACAAGCCTATGCTACTGCATACACAAGACAAATTCTGTCAAGAATTCTACTTCATTTTTAGACTGGCAGCAAATGACACTTAGGAAAAATTATTTTTAGACACTTCAGACAATATATTACATAGAGAAAATTGTATGTATGTTATAACATTAAATTGAACACTGAAAGAGTGGAGAAATGTCAAATTCATAATTATTTGTTTGGCCTTCCAATGTGGGATATATGATACACTGGAGCAATCCAAGATCTCATTGCCACAGATGGGTAGATCCAACTCCCCACTCTCCTCTGCCACTGCTCCTGGCACTCAGTCCTGCACCATTCCTGGTACTGACTGATGCTCATCTGATTGCACAGTAAACTGCCTTCACTTAATGGCTCAGCAGAAAACCATTCACTTTGCTGCTAGATTAATGAACAGAATTGGTTCACAGCACTGTTAAACAGGAACTAGAACATGGAGACCAATGATAGCAGGCAATGAGAAGCAGCAGAACCCACCCCTCATCAGTAGCAGCAAACTACTCAATCTGCTTAGCCACACTGCCCACCTTACCTTCATCTGCCTGCACTGCGCACAAGGCTAAATTTTTAAGGGTAAAAAAAACCAAACCCACCCACCCACCACCTTACCACATATATGAGATAGGACCAAGAATGTTGCATGTTTACTAACCAAAGAGCTTGAACTTTTAAATTTAGTATTAAAAGTTACACAATTTCTCATTTTTAAAGATAACATTCTAGTACATTTAACTGCAATTAAAAAAAGACTACAATTTCTTTCCTCTGCACCACCCACACACTCACTGCACAGTGCCTGTTCCCAATACTGCCTTGACATCAACATATGCTCAACTTTAGAATATTTGTGTTCAATTATTTTAGCGTACAGCCAAACCTTTCCTGAGGAATACAGACACGAAATGGAAAACTGATTTCTAGAAGTATATTTCTCAGCAAAGCTTGAACAGAATTTTACAGAACAAGGAGGGGGCACATTTCTAGCCTAAGGCCTCTGCTCTGCTGAATTTCAAAGATGCACTCTGAAGTGGGTGTTGAAAGCTGCTCAGAAGTTGCCAAGACTTCAATAGCAAAGGAATTAGTTTGCTGAAATACTGGAACTGCTATCAGCAATGCCCAATAAAGTACTTTCATCTTATTCTTCTTTTGCATTAGCTGTAGAGAGGAGCAGAAACACACTCATTCAGTAACTCCACTGCTGCATGTATCAAAATACTTTAAAGCAAAACGTGCTGCTTCCTCCAAACCCAATAGCACTGCTTTGACACAGCTAACAGACACCGAAGAACAGCTGCCTTCAGTGTCTCCATAGGGCAGTCAGCAAGTTGCCTCACAGCAGACATGCAGAATTTGATGAAAACATAAGCAAGCAATCCAAAAGGCTAAATAAAGATCCAAGCACTTTAAGACTGAAATATACGAGCTAGCTTTGTTTTAAGCAAGATCTGGCAGCAGCAGCAGCACAGTGCTTGATGCAAAGCTAACTCTCTTGCACATCTCAAGTAGTTACTATTGAGGGACACACTCGCATCCCAAAACCCTCCCAAAAGGTAAATGTTTGGGAGAGCCTTCACCAGAAGTCACAATAAAGATGTGTACATTCATATATATACAACTGCTGGAATCTAATTTCAGCCAAGACAGTAGCCATTTTGAAGTGTTCCAAGATGCATTTAGACAAACACAGCTACTCAAAACACCTATAAGCAAACAACTTTTCACACTGCACGATTCAGAAACACAAGACAAGGAAGAATTTTCACTTGTATTAAAAGTCTTTTAGTTAAGGTGAGTGAGAGAACTGCTTTAGGACTCCACAAATGAATATCAGGGGCGGGGAGAAAAACCCTCAGCACCCTTACACATTTACTGGACCTTTCCTCTTGACCTGATGTTAAAAAGCAAACTGAGCTCACACTCTACTGGAGTGTAAACAACCAAAGAACAGCTGAATTTTGATTTTGCTTCTGCTCTTATTTGGCTAGCAATATACACACAAGGATGGAGTTATAAAACTTGCATTATATTTTTAAAGAAATCAGAAGAATGGAAATCTGAGTTCATTCTGTTCGTGCCTGCACACACTCAGCAGTAGCAGAACTACCTCTAAACAACTTTTAACCATCTTCTAGGCAAGTCAGGCCTTACATACCACTAACACTTCTGCCACCACATACATGACAGATAGATCTTTCAAGGTAATTCAGTAAATTTATTTCTTCTGGTGCCACAATATCCCTGTTACAGCACAGGACCTATTACTAAGGACTGAAATTCTGAACTGTTCAAATTTCATGCAAATAAGCCAATGCTCTGCTATTACTAGATGATCCGTACTTGTAATTATAACTGCTGCTACAGAGCCTGAACTCTGGTAACTACAGATTCCTTCCAAGTGTGATTTTTTTATAAGAAAACTCAGAAATTACCTGACGTTTATTTTATGTTGCGTTTTGCCCATGAGATCACTTGATCTGAAGTTTTATGTAAGCAGAGGGCACAAAGTTTTTACTCCATTCAGTTGCTTCAACTAGAGCAGCGTTTCTCAATTTCGAGGTCACAGCCCCCAAAATTATTAGGGAAGAAATTTTAAAGTTAAAAATACCAAAAAACAAAACAGAAAAAAAAAAAACACAAACAAAAAACCAAAACCCCAACATTAACAACACGGAATTCCTCTTTTCCCACAGTTTTCTAACTGACAGCTAGTAGCAGGAAGGGACAAGCATTTTTATTGCAACCAGTAATTAAAGTCAGTTTTCACTTCCTCACTTAGGAGAACTCAGTCACCAAAATTTAAGAGTTGAGAAGTGCTTGGTGGGGGATTGGAGCACAGAGGGAAGAATATCAACAGAGTAGCCTAAACAGGGACCACATTTCTTAGATTTTTCAACTGAAGTACTGCAACACAGAATCTTACTCTTCTCTCTATGGCCCAGGAAAAAAATCACAGTAATTACAACCAGCTGCAGGTACACTGCTTGTTCTGCAGTGCGAGTTCAGCCTGGCTAACCCTGTCATCAGCTACAAAACATTATTTAAGTCTTCGTCTTGGTCCTGTACCAACTATCTCCCTACTGCAGCACTGTGAGACATTCTGCCTAGTACTCTCAAGTAAGGGGATAGGTAAGAAGTAACTTCCAATTAATGATCTTCATTTTCTTCCTTCCACATGGCCAGACACATATAAAAAAACCTGGGGTTTTTTAGCCTGGAGAAAAGGAGGCTGAGGGGAGACCTGAACGCTCCCTACAACTACTTGAAAGGAGGCTGCAGAGAGGCAGGGGTCAGTCTGTTCTCCAAAGTAACAGGTGATAGGATGAGAGGAAGTGGCCTCAAGTTGCACCAGGGGAGCTTTAGGTTGGATATTAGGAGAAATTTCTACACTGAAAGGGTTATCAAACATTGGAATAGGCTGCCCAGGGAAGTGGCTGAGTCACTATGCCTGGCGGTATTTAAAAGACGGTAGACAGTGCTTAGCGATATGGTTTAGTGATGGTTTCTTCATTGTTAGGTTAATTGTTGGAATCAGTGATCTGAAAGGTCCCTTTCAACCTAGACAATTCTACGATTCCAGAATTCTCACTGCAATTCAGACCATAGCTACTGACTATTAGAAATTTATGACAACTCAGATCTGCTACACCTCTTCAGGCTAAATCTTTAAAGAGCCAACACAGAAATCCCAGTTCAAATTACAGAAGCATCCCCCTGGATCTTCCAATGAGTTTAAAGTTCATAACCACAAACTGAAAAATAGCTCAGAACAGGAATAGCCAAGACACCATTCACCAACCAGTAAATAAATAAAATACGCAGTCAATAGACAGTAAAAGTGTTCTTTGAGGTACTGCCACTTAGAGTAGCAAAAAAAAAACCACAAAAAAAAAGCCACCCAGCATAAGAAAACCAGTGAGAAGCCTTTAGATCCTAAAAAAAATCCTCAAGTTTGTACCAGCCAGATACTTAACTGACAGAATTTTGTATTTTGATTTTAACATATCTTGTGTTATAATTTTATTGTAATATATTTTCCAATAAATATAATTTTATATTATAATTTTATAATATGGTTTTCATTACTTTTGAACTATTTGATGAATTATTAGAACAACTGACTTCCTAATAGAGATAAAAAATGCACATGGAATTCTGATCAGACACAAAATGCAGTCACTTCGCAATTAAGGAGAATGAGTAAGATCAAGTGCCAACAGGCTGAAAAGCTAATAGACCATGGGCTGAAAACAAACCTAACTTCAAGGTGCCTCAGTACACAGCCCAGGAAACAAACCAAGCAGCAGGAGGACAGCTGAGAACCGGCAGCTATCTTGTTCTATTTATAGGCTTGAAAGCTTAAATACTAAACATCAGAAGAGTCAAGCCTGAAATACATCAAATACAACAAAAAATGTTGTCTCAGCTCTCCTGGAAGTTGAATAGTCACAACCACCCTGAGAAAAGCTATTAAAGATTTTCAGAGAGTGACACTTATAGGCACACAAACACAAGATGTGATAAAAGCTGCTACAAGGACATATATTGACTTCTACTATGTTTAGCTCGTTAAGATAACTGTCTCTTAGCCACCAGAGCCACACAGGAAGATCCTAACATGCAGGTAATTTTTTCATTATGCAGATTTTTTGAAAAGCAAGTTTAAATCATTTATATTTCCTAAATTTTTAACAATATGCATGTGCCAAGAACCTTTTTTCTAAGAACTGAGCTCTTCCACAAAACAGATTGAGAGAAAAAGGGGCAATTAGATAGCTTTATTTCACAGAGAATACATCTGCAAGTGAAAAAGGATGACAAAAAAGCTTTTCATTCTAAATGCATAAGAAAAACCATCAGGCTTTCTGAAAGAGCCAAACACATTTCCTTTAGCAGCCTCAGAAACTGCAGAAATGCCTACGCTGGAGAAGGGCAACTTAAAAAGGGTAAATTGTATCATTGCTTTCAACAGAACGGCAACCCAAGTTTAGGCAGATGAACATCTTACACCCCATAGCTTCTAATATAAGTAAACTCTTCCACATTCAGCTCAAAGCACAAAAATCAGGCTTATGCACCAGCTCTCCCTCAAGAGTGTGGCCAGCAGGACTAGGGAAGTGATTGTCCCCATGTACTCAGTACTGGTGAGGCTGCACCTCGAATACTGTGTTCAGTTTTGGGCTCCCTTCACTACAAGAAAGACACCGAGGTGCTGGAGTGGGTCCAGAGAAGGGCAACAAATCCGGTGAGGGATCTGAAGAAGAAGCCTTATGTGGAGCAGCTGAGGGAACTGGAGTTGTTTAGTCTAGAGAAAAGGAGGCTGAGAGGAGACCTTATTGCTCTTTACAACTACCAGAAAAAAGGTTGTAGCCAGGTGGGGGTCAGTCTCTTCTCCCAAGTAAATGGCCTCAAGTTGTGCCACGGGGGGTTTAGGATGAATGTTAGGAAATACTTCTTCATCAAAAGAGTTGTCAAGCATTGGAACAGGCTGCCCAGGGAAGTGGTTGTGTCACCATCCCTGGAGGTATTTAAAAGACAGGTAGATGTAGTGCTGAGGGACATGGTTTAGTGGTAACTTGGCAGTGCTAGGTCAGGTCAGACTCGATCTTAAAGGGGTCTTCCAATCCAAATGATTCTATGATTCTAAAAGCCATCATTTCCTCAGTACTGACCTCTTTTCCTGTAACTAGCCACCTTTCATCTTGGCCAGCTCGTTTAACTAGTCAGGTAGGTTATTACCACCACCTTCTCAATGGAAGCAAGGCACAAACAGAAGAAAACTCAAAAATTATAAACACCAAAACATTAACAATATTCTCAATCTAAGAAGAAAAGCATTCAGTAGATGGTCAGAGTAATATTTTACAAGATATAGATCTAATGCCTAGAAGGAGGAAATAAGCTATCTTTAAAGACCAGCACTGTAGCTTCTTAACACACACACAAACCATCCACAAAACCAAAACCCCAAAGAAAAGGAGAGTAGACTAGTTCCAAACCCTTGTTCCTAAGCCCACAAAGCAAATTCCGAGCTCACAATAAAAGGGCTTGCACCTTAACTTTTGTTCCACAGTAAGAAGATATCCTTAGATGAAGAGTTAATAACCTCTGAGCAGGTCACAGAGGCACTGACCACTGACACATACAAGAAGTTGCATCTTAAAGCACTTTTGCCTTTGCTGTCTTGCCTTCAGCTCCCAGGACGTAAAAGCAGTTCAGCAGAAGGAATCAGGAGACGTTTTACAAACTTCAAAACACATACAAGCCTATCCAGTCAGATTCTGGAAGCCCACAGAAGACTTCCAGAGCTGCCATTCTGAACGGGATACAAGTGCAGTGGAAAGGATCTGCCTGTTCTCAAACCACTCTCCTGATACACTTCCTTCTTTCCCTGAAATAGGAATCAATTTTGCAGAATACTGGCAAACCAAACATAGCTTCTACGAAACACTTCCCACCAACACCTTAAAGAAAACCTAAAACATGATACTTGACTGATATCAGGTGTATGAAATAGGGATAAGGCACCTAATGCACTTGTAGCACTGTTCTCTCTGGGAATAACCTATACTGCTACTAAATCAGTAAATATTAAATCAGTAAATTCTAAATAGCAGAGGTGTTCTAACACAGCCCCTGTGCATATGCTTTTTTATATTAACTTTAAAATAAAGCACCATTTGAGGCCTAATACCCTCATTAAGTATCATTTATTATATCTGCATAACAAGACTTGCTGTCTCTGCAGCTTCCACCTTATCTGCTGAACAGCAACAGAAACAGGACGCGGGGTAAAAAAAAGGCCAGTACACAAAACCTGAAGACCTCACTGTTGAGGCAGTTAAACATCTCAACCACCAACTTCCTTTCATGTTCAGCAAAGACAAGCCACATCTGTTCTTTTCACGGGAAGTCAAGTCACCAGCTTACACATCCCTCATGGTCTAAGCTGATACCTTGAGATCTGATCAACACAGCTTTTAAGCTTTCATAGTTGCTAATACAGTTACTTGGAGCTGTGTGTAGCATGTAATACGTGATTTAGTAATTACAGCGTTCCATGCCTCTGACCTCATATGAACGTGTTGAAGACAACACTTTGTTTTGGGTTTCAATTTTATGTTTGTAAATTAAATTCTACCGCAGACAAGACAACAGAAAAATATATCAGGAATTTGTTCCCAACATCAAAAGCAGAGTCTGAAAATAACAGATAAAAATATATTTGGTCTACTTAAATAAGCAACATCCTGCTAGACAGCAGCCCAATGGAGAAGGACATTGATCTAGAGCAGGTTGCCCAGGACCATGTCTGGTCAGGTTTTACAACCTCTGTAGGCAACCTGTGCGAGTACTCAACCACCCTCAGAGTAATAAAGTTTTTTCCTTACATTCAGACAGAATTTTACGTGGTTTAATTTAATAATGTATCCACTGCCTCCTGTCTTCTCACTAACTACTGCCGAGAAGTCTGGCTCCATCTTCTTCATCCCCCTCCATTTATACACACCAATGAGATGCCCCGAGCCTCTTCTCCAGGCTAAGCAGTCCCAGCTCTCTCAGCCTTTCCTCACAGGAAAGATCACAGAATAAAATCATAGAATAGTTTGGGTTGGAAGAGGCCTTTAAAGGCCATCTAGTCCAACTCCCTTGCAATGAGCAGAAACATCTTCAACTAGATCAGGCTGCTCAGAGCCCTGTCCAATCTGACCTTGAATGTTTTCAGGGATGGGACATCTACCACCTCTCTGGGCAACCTGTTCCAGTGATTCACCACCCTCATCATAATAAATTTCTTCCTTATATCTAGTCTGAATCTATCCTCTTTCACTTCAAAGCCATTACCCCTTGTCCTATGACAACAGGCCCTAGTAGATGCTCTAGTCCTTTCACCACCTTTGTCCATGTGATGGACTCAATCCAGTAAGCCTGTATCTTTCTCATACTGGGAAGCCCAGAATTGGACACAGTACTCCAGATGCAGCCTTAGCAGTGCTGTGTAGAGGAGAAGGATGACCTTCCTCAACCTGCTGGAAACGCTCTTCCTAGTATAGCCCAGGATTTATTTTTTTTGCCACAAAGGTGCCCTGCTGGCTCACAGTCAGTAAGCTTGTTGTCTGCCAGGGCCCCAAGGTCCTTCTCAGCAAAGCTGCTTTCCAGCTGGTCAGCCCCCAGTATGTACCGGTGCTTGGTGTTATTCTTCCCCAGACACAGTACTATTATCAGAGGTATCCAGTGACAGCACAAGAGGTAAAGGGTACAAATCGAAATAAAAGAAGTTCCTTTTAAACATAAGACAACGCTTTTTTTTTTTACTGCAGGAGTGGTCAAATACTGATACTGTTTCTCCAGAGAGATTATGGATCTCTACCCTTGGAGATACACACTCTGATAGTCCTGGGCAACATGGTCTAGTTGACCCTACTTTGAGCAGCAACATTGGACTAGGTCCCTTCCAACCGCAACTACTGTACAATTCTAAGATTCAGTACATGTACAAGCAAGAGTGAGAATACAATCTTCATTACATTCCATTACAGTAAATGAAGTTGAAGAAATTAGCCAAAATGAAGACTGCCTGTTACACAGAATTTTTTTAGTATTTGACAAAGTTCCTGAATTGTGACTCCTTAGTTATTCAGTTTTGTGTATTCAATGTTGGATATAAAACATGACACGGATTCATTTTTCTTCTCTACGCTATATAAAATACCTACATCTTCTCCGTAGCTACTGAAGAAGGTTATCACCAATATTATTCCTTAAAGTACTAGTCTTTACTACTACTGTATAAGCAATATTGTGGTGATAGTTATAATCTCCAGTACCTAATACAGTTGAAAAAAAAATATTAACATATACAGTTAGGTTTTAATTTGCAACCCTCATACCAACTAATGAGGGAAAATGGCATTTAAGTTAAATGAAAAACATAGTATTAAAACTCAGTATCAAATCCAATTACAGAGATTTTAAAGAACAAGAATGAAATACCACTACATAGTTTGAACCTACCTTTCTGCAATAATTTGATCTCTCCATTTTCTTTCTTGATTTCATTCATTATTTTGTGCTTCTTCTTCTCTTTTTGCTTCTTTTCCCTTTCTTTAATTTTGTCTTTGATTTGAGCTGAAATGCAAATATTTTACAATTAAGTAGGAACAGAAAACTAATTGTCACATGCACATTTCATATTACTCTTATGTAAGCTCTATTAAGAGGATAAAAGGAGGAGTTACAAGGAAATCCCAGTACTTATAATATGAAAAGCTAATATTTATCTGTTGCATAATCCAACATAAGCTTATTTAACTCAGACAAGTTTTGTTTCTATTACATTGGAACTGTATGCAACAACTCAGCATGTTAACCATACACAGTTAATTTTTGCTTAGTCCTACTACCCTCTGCTCTTATTTTGCCTCTGTAGTAGGCTCTCATCTGTTGAAATTCAAATTACACACGTTAGGTAAAAAATAGGGAAAAAGAGTATGGCTTGCATATTCCTGGGTGCGCATATACACTAGAAACCTCACATAACTGTCTTCACATAGTCTAAACATAAAAGGCTTTTCCAAGTATCTTGGACCGAATCTGCAAATTTTTTCACATTAAGTTCACAGGCTACACTAATGCATTAATAGCAGTAAGATGTAATTAACAGAAACACATGAAATGTGCTGTATTTGCATAGCAGATATAATGCACTGGTGCTTCCCTTGCCTACCTACAATCAACAACAGCTTACCTCAGCAGTCTCATTATTAATTTACTTTCTTGTCAAGTCACTCCAGGTTTTCAAATAACTGTCATACAAAAGCAGAGCCTTTAGGCATGCTTTCTATGTGAAAAATACTAGACCCAGAGGAATTCATAATTTCAAGGAGTAATCTTTTCAAGCCGAGTTTAAATTTACTTTGGAGGCCGAGCATTTAGGGCAGTCAGATTTTACGAGGCCTAGAAGTACTGCAGCCAGCATTTCATGCCTAGTTTCTTGGCCTGAAGCCAAGTACCTGCTCTGAGATTTTACTGGGCTTTTTAACCTCCACAGGGAAAGAAGAAATCGGATTTCAAGCTTTTACATAATGTTATGCTTCAGAATGCATTCTCAATAATACAGCTGAGAGACAATCCTGATGCTTTATTTATGCTACTTGCACTATAAACCCATAGTGGAAGCAAAGAGAAATCCAATTACCTTTCCTCAAGCATTCACATAAAATAGAAGCAGCTGATACCTTCACTACTAACAAACCACAAATATTTCTCAGAACCAAACTAAAGAAAGCCTTCAATTCTAGAAGGCAACACAGAGTGTCCTTTAACCAAACTATTTGTGAAGTATGTTAATAGTTAAACAAGAGGTGCAAAGGGTTGACAGTAATCCACATAAACAAATGCTGTAACCATGACTCCACAGCATTCGTATCTTTCCTTTTAGAAGTCTTCTAGTAAGGCTACAGAACTTGAACTGTAGCAGTTGTTAGGATGAAGAACGTATTTTTGGAAGAGCCTAATAAAGAAAATAAAAACAAAAAAAGATGGCAATTGAGGTATGTCTGTTCTCTGTCCACAGATTAAGATAAGCAGGGGGGAGAGAACAGAAACTATGTTGGCACAAAAATAATAAGGAATAAGGTAGCTGTGCTTAGAACTGTCTGGAAGTCTTAGTTCTAAGTGACTGAAAAAATCATGTCCAAGAACAACCTTCTAAGGGTTCAATGAGAAGGGATGACAAAGCAGATTCACCTGCACAGCAGACCATGGAATCCAAACAAGTTTTCCTAAGCAACACAAATCCATACTTTCTAGGAATAGGTTAAACAGACATGAATCTTCCACTCTAGTTTGCTTCTCCCCTGAATGAAACCCCCAAATTCTAAGTCCCCTGCAACTAAAAGTATGAAGGAGGAAATAATTTACACAAGAGGAGTTTAAGTAACCCTGAAAGCAGACACTCAGCAAGAAGGCACTAACATCAGGCTTGATTTGTAGCCTTCATTGAACGCTCAACTCAGCCAGGATTATAATTATCATGGGAAAACCTAGATTTTATCTCAACATTTGCATACTGTTAAGAGGCACACGACTTCTGCTATCACTTACAAATCAAACAAAGATTGAAGAGCGTATACAAACGCTGAGCCTTGCTGCAAGAGAACGAGAGAAAGACTGAAAGAATCCTTTATTGCAGGCTCATGAATAGCATCACAGGCCAATGAATCTTCCAGTTTTGTCAGAAGCAACACATAAGTAAGGACAGAGAACAAGCTGAAACCTTTTAAAGAGTCTCTAGTTTATTTTCACATCTAGAAAGCAATTAGCAGAGTCAATGATGAGACGTTCCAGACAAAAAAAAAAAAAAAAAAGAACTGTCCTGTGACCTCCTCCAGCAACAGCCACAAGCAAATCATACCTGAAGCGATTGCAAATAGAATGTAAATGCAGCTGAAGGAAGTTTGAAATAAATTAAACATAACCTTTTCCCTTTTAAAAAAAGTCACAAAACCAGCGTACAGCCTGAGGCAAGTAAAGAACAGTTGAGAATCTCAATTTAAATGTACAAATTCTCACGTTTCCTCCCTCAAGGCCCAGAGAATAGATAAGCAATAGATCGTAGAGTTCTCTGTAAAAAAAGCGTAAATAAATATTGAAATAAAGACAAAACATAATATAATTTAAAAAACCCTATGTCGAAATTAGTCATTCCATGGATTAACACTTGGTCTTAATTCTCAGTTCAAATATCTTCAGTTTATGATTAAAAATAAGCATTTTCTAGTCTGGCTGGCTGAACTCAAACACAACTCAAACAAAACTCTGCACGTTATTTCCTTCAGTGGTAGATAATCCATTTCACAGGTTTCAGTGGGATGCAGAGATAAAAATCAACCAAATTATTTTAAGATTGAATTTACCACAAAATCTATTGCAACTTGGCTATGCTGCCTCTGCAGAGGCAGTAAATTTAGAAGCATCCAATAGTCATTATAATCAATAAACAATCAAAATATGCCTATGGCACATGTCTAACAAGGAAGAGCCAGTGCAATTCTCCAAGTGTAGACTCCACATTAACTGCTGCCCCAAAAAGTTGATACGGTTCAATACAGGCTAGAGCTCCTTGAGACTTTCCAAAATGCCACATAGCAGTCTCTCTCTCTCCTCTAATATTAGGTATCAATCGCCTCCAGCCATAGATTATTTCAGTCCAAATCTCACTGTCTCAACCAAGAAATATGAAAATTCCTCACAAAAATCCCGCTTTAAGATTAATGCCTCCAACATTAAGCAATTTACAATCTACAAATCATATAATAAACAATCAGCAAGTGAGGTTGGCAAGGGAAAACAAGACAAAACTTGTTCTGTTGAACGAGTTAAGAAAACTTGGAACACTCTTGTATAGCTTTTTGAAAGTTTACTACTGATCCAAAACCTTAGGACTCCACTTTATTTGTAGGGCAACAGCATCTCAAAGTAGTAAAAGGTAAAGAGATGTTCATACTAATCTTTCCATGTCCACAGAATATTCTGCAATTAGATTTCACCAATACCACTAACAAATCTAAAAAAAAAAAAGGCAAAAAGAAAAAGAAAAAAGAAAAAGAATAAGAAAAGAAAATAAAGCAGGCTTGAGCTGCAGTAAGGAACAGAATGAAGTAAGTCCCCAGGGAAATAATGTAACCCAAATGGTCAGGTTAAGAGAACATCAAGTACCAACAGCTATTACCTCCGTATGTTGCAGCATTGCAACTGCCACTGGAATAGTTTCAATTTTCACAATGACAAAAAACTGAAGCTTCAGAAAAGCAACTAGCAAATTGAAGTTCCATAGGCTAATGAAAAGATAATTTGAGTTCAAAGTATGGTGAAGGGGTAATTTGACTCAAACAAGGAAGACAAGTTTTTATTAAAAGGTCTTCACTCTAAAAAAACAACATAAATAGATATATCAGCGACTAGAAGCTGAAGTCTGACATCCCTGGTCCATAAATGATGATATTACGGTTCCTTTTTGTTTTGTTTTGGTTTTTTTTTTTTTTTTTTAAACAAAGGCACAAGTTAGTCACAGGAACAACTTACCAAATAGTTGTGGTCCATTATTGGAACTTTTTCCACAAGGATGTGGGTGTTTGTTTTGGTGTGTATTTTGTTGGTTGGTGGTGGGTTGGGGAGGTGGGGATAGGGGTTTAAAAAAGTCCTAGTCTAAACAAAAGATTAAATAAAAAAAAAAAAAGGAATAGGCACAGCATGTTTTACAGGTTATCACAAAAATATTTATAATAACCCTTTCAAAATTCACCAACATTATACAATATTTTTAAGTGAAGCCACCCAAGCATATTTACATTTCAGTAACTATTTTTCCATTTTAGCAAATATTAAAAAATACTATTCCAGCAATATAAAGTTCACCTTTATTTAAGCTATGTGCTCTGTCCCTTTTAACAAGGTTGTTCTGGTAAGTGACAATCAAAAGACAGTCAGGTACTCAATATTAGGATTTGTTTAATATTTCATCTGTTGAGGAGTGGGGGTGCAGGTGATTTTTTTTTTTTTATTGGATCAAAACAGACACAAAAAGCTTCTGTTATGTTTGCTCTACTTTGAAAAGGGAGAAAACACCAAATCTTAAAAGTTGGTATCCCAGTTCTTCCAGTGAGAGAAAAAGTCAATCGTGATGCCATGAATCACATCTGAAGTGACAGAAAATATACTTAATAACTATATAAAATACCAACCAAAAAATGCAATGAAACAAGTCTCTCTGGGAAAATATCGGTTCCTCAACTACAGATTTAAATTAACACTTTTTGTGTTTTGTCAGCCTATCGCTCATACCAAAATCCTTTAAGATAAAGTCATCCAAAAGCAATGCACTAGCTCTCAACTTGGCAGGAACACAGCTGGATGGATGGCTGATGTCTCTCTTTGTACTCACTACATCGTACCAAGACAGCCGACAGCCATTTCTCCTTAGCCCAATGCCTACTACTGCTGCAATAGCTTCTTCATGACATTCAACACCCAAAGAAGTCAGTGCTCCTCAAAACATTATCTTATTGTTTAATTGATGAATTTTAGGGACTAGCTCCAAAGAGCAGATGATATATTCAGGTCTCTCCACATTAATCCATATTTTCCACTGTTTTTTTAACACTCACATTAGGGACAATTATGACTAAAATACAGTAACTATTACCTACAAACTTTTCATACATATAAACATTATTGTAGCATAGTAACCCTTAGAGTGTTCCACATCATTACTCATTGTACTATGTGCTCTTCCTGCACACACAGACTTCCTATTCCTTCACGTACCTCTAAATGCTCTAAAACTAAAAGCCAGAACTTTGAAGCAATTTGTATCCCAGAGCAAATATGAGAGAGCCCTGTATCTTTTCATGAAGTTTTTCCCCTATCAAAATGCACTTTTGCTTTATATGCTTTGACAGAGAAATACACTGCTCGGGAAATAACTCCTCACAGACTACACAGAGTTTGTAAATACTCCCTACTAGGGTAATAAATAAATAAATTCCAAGCACAGCAGGAATCAGCTATGGAAGGTCCAAGTAAGAGTTAGGCTCCCTCCTTAGCTTTCAAGCTCTACTGCCTGAAGAAGAAGAGTCTCTATTTTAATAGTGTTATTTTTTACCCTACTAAATAAGGCAATGCCATGTGTAGAATTTTTAAAACACAGAGGTTCTACAGTAATAAGTATCCCTGTTTGGAGAAAAAGCAACACCCAAGGAGTAAAGAGATTTCCAGATGTCTCATTCAAGTTCAAAATATGAGAGTCACCATGAAGTCCGTATTCTTTGGTTTAATGTCATAGAAACAGGACACTTATGAAACACAGCAACAACAGCATATCAGAAAAGAAGTGTTATACCCTGATAGGAAGAATTCCATTATGAAGAAGTGTTCCACCCCACCTTCCTAAATGGCATCTGAAGAATGTGTTCACTTTACAGTGAATCCACATGATTAACTGAACTAATTCAGAGTGATATGCATACTTCCTCCTCAAACCCAAAAGCTCCTACTTTTTCTGGATGTTGGGTTACATATAAATACTTCATTGCTTTTATTTTTGTAAGGTAAACAGCCATATACAACTAACTGCTACAGAAAAAGTTTTCTGCTTCCTAATTAGGTAGATACCTTCTCATAATGACTGAAGTGATTTCGTAAGTAGTAAATAAAAGAACACAAATTCATAGACCATACCATTCAGATTTCTGAAATTTAACCAGATCTTGGCCTCTATTGCAAGCTTTCTACAGACAAAAAGGGAAATCGAGCGCACAGAGAATGAGTCAAATGGGAAATGCCCTGTAGTGGATTATGTGCAACATGGTCACTGTCACATAGTGAAATTCGCACCTTGAAGCCGACGCAGGAGCACAAGCAAGTTCACATCAGCACTGAAAGAGCTTTACAACCTTGCCAGATGCCAAAAGCTGCAGCTGCTTTGCATCAGTTTTCCAGATGGTAACCCGCATTAGTAGGCAGTCATAGATTATGTTCAAAGTACTCTCGCCTCTCTCTCTCCTCCCTTTGATTTAAGGGCTGTCACTGCACATCAGGCAAAATATTTACAAACTACTGCTAACGGACACCATCAATATGGTTAACACCAACAGTACTGTAACTGAAGGGAAAGGGGAGGAGGAGGGGAGTACAAGAACATCAGTCACCCTTCCTTCCATCAGCACTCTCCTTCCTTTATACAAATACCCATAAAAATAAAACCTCAAGAAGCCATGCTTATCTTGTTAGGCAGATACATGAAGTACGTTTAACACCACTATGTTAACGGTTTTGACACCTGCAGTTTTATTAAGTCATACTAAGGTACACTGGAGAGCAGGCTTCTTAACTTAATGAACATGAAAAAACCCATACAGTATTTCTGACCTCAAAAAAAAAAAAATAATGACAGCTTTCTCATTCCATTAACCAGAATTATTTGGCTGACATCCCTTTCGGTAATAAAAGTTTAAAATCTAAGATATAACTACAGAAATCCCCTTACCAGGCAAGAACATTTCCCCAAGCCCTCCAGTGAATGGAAAGGAAGACAGATCCCTTCCAGAGTCAAAACATTTCCAAGAAATTTAAATCTAATCTTTTCAATTCCTCTAATCTCTGCACTTCTAAAGGAGACCTTCTACATGCAGAACTGAACGAGCCAAGTTTAAACTCAAGCACTGGGGAGTTGCATCAGAAATCAGGAGTGGAGAACGTGACAGCTGCAAACAAGGCCTCCACAAGAGGTTTCAGATCTGATGTTTCAGCCTACTGATCTTGTTTCAACTAAGGAAAATTATTTATTATTCTACAACCAGAATAAGTTTCTGCTGTGTGAACTACACTCAGAGCTAGACTCTGGGGTAGAAGGGGGCTTTGTTTGTTCTCCAGCTTAGAAAATGAAAGATTTTGTTCTGTATAGCAAAGCTTCACGGTTATTTTATAGAAAGGAAAAGGAGGCAGGGTCCCTCAGGAGGAAGATAAACTCTTCAAATTCATCCCAACATTGGATGCTTACATTAATGCCACTGTTAGTTCTCAAAACTAAACTGCATATAAATCTCCAACAAAGAAATTTGAGAAGTCCCTCTTCCTTCTGTATACCCCAATTAAACCCCTGAACGCTTTCTAGACATTGCTGATTACAGTGGGGTATCTAAATAGAAACATATTAAAGAATTCAGAAGAGAGTGATCAAGAGGCCTCACAAGCATGAAAACGACTGCTAATTTAATGAGTTTGGCAGGGGGAAGGGGGAAGTGAGTCAAGCCACACAGTAAAAAAAAAAAAAAAAAAAAAAGCAAAGGAAATAGAAGTAGAATGAGGAAATGTTTAGCAGAAGAAAAAAGACAAACTAACTAGCAAGATGCATGGTCCCAGCTCTGAAGAAGAGGAAAAGAAGATCCAAAACTTTCTCCAACCTACTTCAGTAAATCAGACTATGACATGATCATCCCACCAGACGCAAACCAAATTTAACCAGCCTGAAAGGTGCTATTTCTTGAAAGATTAAAACCCCTAAGTGTGATGCAACCCAAAGCAACAGAGTTATCAGAAGAATCACTGGCAAATGCCCACCTGAAATCTAACCTAAGCAGGAGAAAAAAACAAACACACACAAAAAGACTAGAAGGAAAAACAAGAGCTACAATACCAGCTTTCTTCTCAAACGGGGAACCCCCATCTGCAAGTTAAAAAGACCTGTCTCATTTTGTAACTGCTTGCACACTAAGGTAATCTTATCAGTAAGTGGATCATTGAAGGAAAAAAAAAATGGAGGGAAAGGGAAATTGTACACAGAAATGGCAAGAAAAACAGAAAAGACGGTTCATGCATCTGGATCACACCATACAGCAGGTAAGGTCCACCTGTGGACCAAAGGAAGAAACTTGGGGCGGGCATTGCGTGATGAAGTGGGGAGTGGCTGAGCTGAGCTTTGCACTGTTAAGAAAACAATTTCAACTATGAACTGCTGGAGCCGAGTATCAGTTAAATGACTAACTGAATCAGTATAGTCATGAACTGGAACAGCAATCACTTCCGTCAGATTCACACCATGTTTTATAACAAAAATAGTTACACAACTTTTAATTCCACTATCAGAATGTACTTGACAAGTGAAGTTTAAGCTTATTTAACAGCCTAAAACTCGTATCTGCAGGATGAATCATGCATATCGCAAAATGGTCTTCCAGGTTCTCTGCATGCTAAATCATCATCTCAAAATGGTTCACTCAACTCCATTCATTTAATTTAAACACAAGCTGTAAGGCCTGGTTATGACTCTGCAAGTTAAAAGGTCTTTCCAATTAATTAAAAGACCAGAGAAATAAGTAAATGAAGATGTGTTCAAGAAAATACAAAAATTTTAGAGCGCTTTAAACACATCACCCATCTTGGCTATAACCATGCTTAACATCTTCCTATCACTTCGGAAAGAAAGGTGCCTTAAAACCAGGCTCTCTTACCTAGTGAACACTATTGCAAGCAAAAGACAAACATCAGCTCCTAAAATCAGCTTTTTGAATGGTAGGTAAATAAACTTCTCCCAACTTCCTCCTCAGTGTCAATATCCCTTGTCATCACCACAGTAATTAAACTAGAATTAGGAAAATGCTACTGGTACTACTTAAAGTCCTACGATGACAGTTCTCTAAGTCCTCACATTCATTCACTCTGCATCACTGTGTGCCCTGATTCCCTGCATTATCTTGTCTACACCACAATCCCAGCAATCCCATGAGACAAGTCTTGCCATTCTTCCTCCTGATCCCACCTAGCTTCATTCCTCATGTTCTCCAG
This sequence comes from Numenius arquata, assembly GCF_964106895.1. NCBI lineage: Eukaryota > Metazoa > Chordata > Aves > Charadriiformes > Scolopacidae > Numenius > Numenius arquata. Next base: position 119,088,383 of record NC_133577.1, on the reverse strand, counting down.
TACTAAGGTCTGTGCAGGCCCACCCATCTTCCCTCTCTCACCAGGGTAACGCTTTTTCTCCAAGCACTGTAATTGCTATATAACCACCACCGTAATTCTTACACATAGCAGAGTACGCATACAGCTCCCCAATTAGAAACATGACTCCTCCCAATCCATAGACACTGGCACCTTTATCAGTACAAAGTTCAATTGGGAATTCCACTCCATCCTGCGTACCCACATGCAATGCATCTCTGCTTTGGCTGCGAAGACAAGAATGGAGTTTTTCCATCTTCAGAGCCTTGAAACAACCAAGGAAATCTCATCCCTTCCATCTGCTTATTGTTTGGCAGTTTTGACTCTTTTAGAGAATAATGCACCTCTAGTCCTCTCATCTGCACAATTTTCTTCCTGGCAGGTGCAACACTGGTATTTGTATCAGTTCTGAATGCTATGAAAGAAAAACAATCAATACTCTCAATTCCACATTGCTGGTCATTTTCCATAGCACCAAAATCAAAAAGGTTGTCCAACTGCAGACTCCAGGAAAAGGAGACTGCACTTACCTGCATGAGGCTGATTTTCAGAAAGTATTACCAGCTGCACGTACGACGATTTCTATGAACTCATCACATTACACCTAAAGGGGCACATTTTATTCCTACTTTCCCCTTATATATTCTGTGTGTGTAAATCTCTGTTTTTATTATAAAAAAATCCCCTAAATTTACTCTGATTTCATATCTGTAGGCTGCCTAAATTTTTCACTCCTTCCTTGCCTTTCCTACAGCACCTACACAATGTCTTTTGCCCCAAAACAAGATCAGAATCACCCCCTCTTACACGGCTTTTGTATGCCATTTCCTCCCTCTTTCATGTCAATATCTCAAATTCAGTCACTCCATTCACTCATTCGCTGCTGCAACCAGAGTCCCTACAGTATCCCCTCTTCTCATCTACGCCATAGTACCAGCAATCCCAATGCACAAATTCTGCCTATTCCACACTCCCACCCTAATGCATCATTCTTAGTTTTCCATTGTACTTCGGATTCTGCATGCACCCCTCCTTCCCCGAGTCATTCTTTCCTCCTCATAACTGCATTTCTCCTTCCTCTCTGAAAAGTAAATTATTCACAGGATTAACAGCACAAACCTGTTCTTTAATCTACAGTCAAATACAGAACAATTTTAAAAAGGCTGGCTGCTCTCATTAGAAGACTTAACGCAACCCTCACTTTCTTACAGTCTTCTATGCAAAAATATAGTCTAATGAATACAAAGTTTTTCATTTATATAGGAAAATACACCACAAAATTTTAGCTATAGAAACTACTTCCTCTAAACAGAAATCTGGAGAACCAGATGCCATACAGACATCATTTGCTTTGTGTTGCCTGTACTTAGGTTTTCAAGAAATAAATGAAAGATATATATATTATTTTTTTTTTTACAATTTTACAAAGACCTGTTCTGAGCAAACAGCAACTAAAAAGTCAAGTACTTGTGCCTGTCAGTATATTAGTTATGGGAAAACATCCTTCCAGATACAAGGTGCAGAACCTCCTCTTTAAAGATATACCACTGCTTCCAGGAGGGTTCAATTAACAGTTATTCAGCTGACACCATCAGTGTCATCTTTTCTTTTATCAATGAGCAAAATAACATTTCATCCTGTTACTGAAATATTGTTCTCAGAGATTTATTAACACGATTGTGTAACAATGGTAGGACACTATAACAATCTGAGTGAATGTGGTTATTATTTCCACTCGTACACCAGCAATCAAGAACCCAAGAATACATGCAACATGCTGACCAAAAATAACAAGTAATAAAAAAAAAAAATACTTGAAGGAAGTGAATCTGAGACTAAGATACTAGTAGAAATTAGTGGAAAATGCAGTAAGGCAGCCATACAACATAATTAAGTAACTGATGTTAATAATTGTTCTGTACAAGCTTGGCTCATCCTGAAGGACAGGTATAGGCCGCAATCAAAGTAACCTAAGCCTACATAGCAGCTAAAATTTCTCTTTCCTTTGAAAGAAAGGAAACTTGCTTAAACTAGGTAATGGAGTGAATGTTTCAAGTTCTCCATATTTCAATGTAAATGCAAAAGCATCAGCATCTGGTTTAAGGTCAGTGGATACTGGGAAAGCATATACTGGAAATAAGAGCATGTATTCTTGTATTGTCGTCATGTACCGTCTTATACTTCCCAGGCACCTACTGTTAATCATAATCAGCAAGAATCTAACCAAGAATCTAGCCCAGTATCTTGTCTTACCTGATATGGCCATTTTTGCCAAGCCCCACTAATAAACTAACCCAAGACTCCCCCCTTTCTCCCAAAGGCCTCAAGCATTTCTTGGAAGATTTTAGCCCAGTGATCTTCAAGAAATAAAGCAAACCTGAAGCAGCAACTGAACGAGATTTCAGAAGTCTAAGTATCTAAATTTTAACTGCATGCTCTCTAGTATTTGATGAGTTACCCTGTAAAAATTAATAGCCTAATAAATGAGATCATTCGAGATTTAATTTTAAAATTGCGGGTTTGGTTTTTTTTTTTAACGTGTGGTCTTCTCTGTTTTTGCACCAACAGCAATGACAGAAATTCAGTTTTGTTCGCAAATCTCTAGTAAATTCCTAGGCACCCTTACTTCCCTAATAGGTAAGAAAACCTAAGGCCTCTGGCAGCTTCTAGCTGACGACATCGTTAATTCCACACCCCCTTTTTTTGACAGGATTGACGGCAGCCTGAGCCGCCGCTGCCTTCCCCACAAACTCAGGCAAGGCCAGCGGTCCCCCAGCAGGGTCCGGCAGCCGGCCCGCAGGCCCGGCCTCCCCCGGCTCCGCCGCGAGCAGGGCGGAGAGGACAGCCCGGTGGGGCCCCCGTGAAGGGGCACTGCCCCGGGGAGGGCGGCCATTCTAACGGCTCGACCCCAGCCAGCATCGCGACCGCTTCCCGCTCCCTCGGGGCAGCTCCGGGCACCTCCAACCTCCAGCACCATACCCACCCTACCCAGCCCGGGCCTGCTGCCCCTTCCAGAGCTCCCCCCGGCCTTCACCACCCCTCCTCCCGGCCCCTCGGCCCACCATCCCCCGCGGGCCGCGCGCCGCCGCCGCGCCCGCCCCTCACCTTTCGGCAACAGCAGCTTCACCTCTCCGTTCTCCTCCCGGCCTGCCGCGCTCAGGCCCCCGCCGCCATCTCCCACCGCCGCGACCACGGGCAGGGCCCCGTGCTTCCTCCTCTCCTTGTCCCGCTTCTCCTTCGGCCTCTTCGGCTTGGCGCTCCCGCCGGCCGCCCCGCCGCTCCCACAGCTTCCCGCCTCGACGGCCAGAGCCAGGCGGTGCCGGTGGTGGCGGTGCTGGTGCTGCTGGTAGGAAGAGGAGGAGGGGGAGGCGGACGACGGCAGCAAAACGGCGGGCGACAGCAGCTTCCGGGGCAGTTGTGAGGGGAAAGCGAAGCCCCCCGCTCCTCCGGAGGGGCCAGAAGGGAGAGCGGGGAAGCCCCACGCCGCGGAGCTGCCGTAGCTCGGCAAGACCGCGGGGAGCGGCAGCGCCTGCTTGCCGCTCCCGCCGTTGCCGCCACCACCGCCCCCTTCACCGTTGACGCGCTTAGTGCCCTTCACGCTCCTCTCATCGGCTGCCTTCATCTTCTTAGCGGCTGGCTGGGACCCACGGGAAACCTTCGCGTCCGGTGCCGGCCTAGCGCCGAACGGCTCCGGCTCGGGCAACACCACGCCACGAAGAGGACTCGGCGGCTCCGCCATTTTGGGCTCCTGCTTCTATTTACTCTCGGCTCGCCTCAACCGACAGAACCGGGAGGGGCGGGGCGGGGTGGGGGGGGCGCCCCGGCCTCGCCCAATGGGCAGGGGAGGCGCCGGAGAGGCAGCAGGATCGACCAATCGCGAGGTGAGAGGGGGGCGGGTTCTGAGGGGATTGGGGGCGGCGGGCTCGGCTGAGTGCGCAGTCGGAGAGCGGGGGCGAGGGCGCAGCTGTGAAGGGACGGGGACGGGGCTGGGGACAGGGACGGTGCCCAGCCCCGGCGGGTGTGGCGGGGAGCGCCCCTCACGCTCCGCTGGGCGGGAGCAGGGCGGGTAGCCGCCCCGAGGGATGGTGGGCAGGGCAGGGCCGGGCCGGGCGGCGGCAGCCAGAGGGGGAGGCCCAGGCCTGAGGGGCCGCGTCCCGGGAAGTCGCATCTTGGGAATGTGGGTGGTCGGGCTGTGGCGGGTCCTGGAGGCGCTAGCGAGCCGGGAGCTGGTTTTCTTTAATTCTGCAGGTTTGGGGCTTTCCCCGCTGGCGCTGCGCACTGCGGGGGGCGCTGAGGGGAGGCCTGTAGCCCCCCGGGTCGTTCCCTGAGAAAGGGTTTTGTTTAAAAATCAGGAAAGTTTGGAATGGCGCCTTTCCCAGGAGGTGACGCTGGCACGAGGGGATGCAGCCGCTCTCCTGAGCAGAGGCTGCCGCCGCTCTCGGGATAGGACATCTGTCCTGGGGCTGGGGGGTTTGCTCTGATGGAAACCACCTCAACCCTGTGCACAAGGCTGAGGTCCCAGCGGCGCTTCTGGCTGAACCTGAGCTTTCCACGCTTTCCCAAATCATCAGAGCAATTCAGCTTAAGGCCTGGAAGCTTTTGTGGGCCTGATGGGAGGAAGGCAAATGCTGCAAAGGTTTGCTGCTGTGTGAGATGCCATCCCACCGGAATAGTCGGATGTTGGTCTCATGAGCATGATCACTGACACCCAGTGCTTCAGGAAGGAGATTGTGCTGCTGCTGCCTCCAAAGCAAAAGGCAGCGTGGCCTAGAAGGTGGAGTTGATTGTCACAAATAGGAGCCCCCCCCCAGCCATGCCTTTGGCATCTACAGTTGCCATAGACAGGTGCAGACTGAAATTCTCCAAAGACCTAAAGTAAGCAGGAAGCAGTCACAGAAATAAACAGAAGGTGAGCCTGGAGTGTTTCCTGGAGTGTTTGCATTGCCCGTCTCCTGCTTCCGTCAGTCATACCTGCAGGTCTCCTCCTGGTAGTGGAAAGAGCTGACACGTTAAAACTTTATCTGGTAGACTACTGCCAAATCAAATTGCTCTGTGAAGTTTTGTATATGATGTATTAGTAGACAAACGAGGTTTTGAGATGAGATTTTTTTGCTTAACAAACTATTTTCATTTGAGCCGCAAATGATCAGCCTCAGAATCAGCTTGCTCCTAGCACTCTGGCCTTCTCCTCTGTTTCATTTTTTGCAAATTGGAAACCAGGCTGAAATCAGTTCAGTGTTCATCTCAATAGGAGTGAAGAACAAATTTTTCTATATCCACCCAACTCTGCTTAAAGGAATTTTCCTCAGATGATTCAAGTTTCACTAGTGTGGGAGTGTATTGTCAAAACTGTATTTCTGAACATCTGCGTCAAAGCACAGGAAGAATGTTTCACAGCACATATTTGAGCAGAAATCAACTAACAACCAATCCCAGACTGAAATCCGGGTACAAATCTACCTGTATTTATGTAGGCTGGTATAATTAGAATAGGCCTATGAGTACAAAGGCTATCTTCAGCTACCTCAGAAATTGATTACATGTATGAGAAAAAAACTATGCGTTTTAATACCTCTAGAATGAGAAATTTTAGGCATCTCATGGCACTGTCTCAACTTCACAGGCTTTACAACCTGGTTCATCTTACTTCCATGCTGGTAGTGATACCAAATCAACAGTATATTTAGTTCATTTAGCAAACTTACACTTCAGGCAAGCCACAACTGTAAAGATGACACTCACTTTAGGGGGCTTTAAAAAAAAAAAAATAGAACAGCTGTTCCTAAGGGTTTTGATCTTTAACTAGAGTAAATGCTAGGGTGTGCTTTCAGTCCAAGAAACTTGACCACAACTGTGAAACACCAAAGTTGCTTAGGAGTACAATGCTTTTCTCCAAGTGGGTGGGATTTATTATGCTAATTAGGCTAGCTATTCAAATAAATTAGTATCTTCAAATGTGCACTTAATATAGTTAGTAATTAAGACAAATCTTCGTTTCTGGACTTCTTATTGGACATGCTGGGTGCTTAAAAAAATGCATTGAATCATAATGCAACGTATTAATGTGAAAATAAATAGGAAGATAAAACTGGTGGGAGGGGGAGTCACAGCCCAAAACTACGTATAAAAACTGACATCTAAACTAATAAATGTGCAGGAAACTTGGACAGCTGACAATATGGTATTATACTCTGGTCAAGCTATTGTTTCCTTTGCATTTTGAAGTAGTATATTGTGCTTGTAAGCATAAGCCAAGTTTTTATTAGTGAATTCTTTAAAAAATTCAAGTGAAGCAAGATGACAGAGCACCTATTAGGTGTAGTTGTTGCTTGTTGGAAAGCAGCGTGACTAATGTTTGCAGGTTTTTTTTACTGCTATCTCCTACCTGTTTGTCAGCAAGGAAAATTATAGGGCACTGGAAATTCAGAAGCCAGCTCTGTGTTTCAGACCCCACAATCCTGCTGCTGTGTGGCAGCCAGCCTGGCGGGCACACTGCAAGAATAGGTGGTGTCCCTGATGCTTGTTTTGTCACCGATCACATGGATGCACTACAGTGCTGTGCTATACCTATGGTGAGCAGGCATTCCAAAACACATAAATCAAATTTCAGTGCGTCTTCCTTTCTACTTTTTACTTTAATTAAACCTCTGGATGCCAGCTCATGCAGCACAGACGGGCACTTGTGAGCGAGACGCAGACAAAATGAGAAACACCAAAAATGCTTCAGAATAAGAAGTTTTTGAAAAAAACTTTTCGGAAAAACTATTTACCCCTTTTTGGAAAAAAAAATGGGGGGGGGGGGGTGGGGTGTAAATACAAGCAATACACCCTGCATAAAATACAGGTTAGAATCACAAATTTGTTCTGATCTTAACTGGAAACAGCAGAACGTATATGCTTATAATAAAATGATGCAATCTAGAGAAACACCATCAAAAACCCTAAACCCAAGCTATTACAGAGAAACAGAGCAGTGGGTCGTGTCATTACTCCCCTGCAGTGGCTGCACAGAGATTTATGAACTCAGCCTTTGTGGGGATCAGTCCTTGGCGGAGCGGCAGCAGCATGGTACAGAATCCATAAACACAGAGATGAGAAAAGCTTATCTGTTTTAGTAGAAGACTTTAAACTTATTATGGAAATGATATCAACGTGCTTTTCTCTATAATTTTATAGGTGCTTAGGGAAATCTGTGAAGATTTTCTAGACCACGAAAACCCGAAAGCGGCAAAACCAGTAAAATGCAGGGCACACAGCAGTCCAGTATCCAACACGCATTAAGGATAATCTTACCAGAGTACTGGCCTGCTTATTACAAACATGTTGTCATTTTGATTAGAATAATTGTAAAATGCTGATGTACTTGGTTATTGATAAAAACATTTGTTTACATACCTGTCTTGTTTCAGTAACCCAGGAAGCTAAACAAGTTGATTCATATGCTCACCTAAACTTTGTCAAATTTCAGGTGTCCCCTATAAAATCAAAAGCCATGTGTAAGTGCTGCACATAGATTGAGTTACGCTGCTTTGGCTTCATGCTCTTAGCTGCCTACAAAACTGATGCTCCGGAACCTTACTCGGGTCTCCAAATAGAAACACTGTTTTCAGAAATGTTATTTAATCTCTTTAGAGTTTCGACAGTTTGCTTCCCATGCGCTTACTTCCTTGGTTTGGCATCTGTTCAGTTCCTAATTCAAGCATGGAAATAGTTGCGCCAAGAGTAAATTGAAAACATTTGATAACACTTAGACATCTTTATGCTGTTTTTTGTCTGCAAAATTAGCTAAATGTACTTTTTGCTGCTATTAATTTTTTCTTACAATTCATTAGAAGTTAATTTATTCACCTTTGGAAACGGAGGTGAAAACTAGCCTTATGTGCACAGAATGTACTTACAAAGGTAGTTTCATCATGTAAAAGCATGATTTATTTTAGAAAAGCCTCATTTTCCATAGTCAACGTTTTCAGAACAACCAGTGGCATATCCAAATTCTTCTGTAGTTACCACCCAAACAATTGAACTAAATGAGACGGTCGGGACTAACTTGGTTCGTAACCAGGAGCTGCTGACAGCGTGACAAGCCTTGCTGCAGGGGGTAAGAATTTCTATCCCGCCTTGTCCTTTGCATGGGACAGTATCCCCATGCCTAAGTGACATGAACGTGCAGCCCAGCATCTTCAATTAAACAGGTGACAAAGCTGGGTTTACACTAAAAAGCTTCTCCTGCTCCCTGCCCCCCCCAAGAAGCAGCTGAGGTCTCTTTCCTGGGCGCTCAGGGGTTAGTGGATTAGATGTCTGGAAGAGGGGCAGAGCAGACAACCAGGGACAGTACTGGTTTTTATTAGACGGTTCATCTGCCAACACTTTGTAAATTCATAAAAAACACAAAAGGGAGTTTAGACTTTAGAGAGGACCTACAATAATTGTTTCTTGTTTAACTTTTTTTTTTTTCCAAGCTACATCTTACTGTTGTTGCAATTATTCAATCTTTGTAACGTTTTTTTTCTCTCAGTTGTGTTTAACATGTGAAGTGCCTTAGCTCCTATATTTCTTTTTTTAAAGTGTAATAACAATCACAGCAATGGAGCAAACTTGGAAAGTAAAGTACTGATATACACAATTTCAAATTATATCTTCTTGCAGTTGAAAAGATAATTTGCTTTGCTGTTGTCTTCATAGCATCCCAAAAACAAAAATAAATAGACTATTTGAAAGGTCCTTAGGATTTTTCGATACAAAAGGAACACAGCACAGGAAAGACATGGACCTGTTGGAGCGCGTCCAGAGGAGGGCCATGAACATGATCAGAGGGCTGGAGCACCTCTCCTGTGGGCACAGGCTGAGAGAGTTGGGGTTGTTCAGCCTGGAGAAGAGAAGGCTCGGGGGGATCTCATCACTGTATATAAATACCTGCAGAGATGACAGAGCCAGGCACTACCAAGTGGTGCCCAGGGACAGGACCAGAGGCAACGGGCACAAACTGAAGCACAGGAGGGTCCATCTGAACATCAGGAAACACTTTCTTACTGTGAGGGTGACTGAGCTCTGGAACAGGTCGCCCAGGGAGGTTGTGGAGTCCCCATGTTTGGAGATACTCAAAAGTCAGAGAGACACGGGCCTGGGCAACTTGGTCTAGGTGGTCCTGCTTGAGCAGAGGTGTCAGACCAGGTGACCTCCAGAGGTCCCTGCCAACCTTAGCCATCTGTGACTGTGGGCTTGTTGAGCAAAAGGATAATTACCCCTCTGAAAAATAAGAAGTACAACAATTTGTTTTTTTCCAAAATGTACTGTTCATTCTGAGGAAGTATTTGGGTAATAATTGATGTCAAATTCAAAATGAGAACCTTTGCAGCAGCTGAGGTCACAGGGTTACACACAACCACGAGGTCATGAACAGAGAGGTAAAAGTGGATCCAACTGCTGTCAGGTTATAAACAATTCCCAACAAATCTGTTTAAATGACAGCGTGATCAAGGCAAACTGCAGCTTCATCTGATTTGGCCTCTGATGGTGTTAAGTAAAAGCAAGTGACATCTGAAAGGCTTTATCATGAAGCTTGGGAAGATCTTTTCTTTTCACGTGGTCAGTATCCCCCAAGGAGAATAAAGCACAATCCAGCAGCTGTCAGCAAGTAAAAGCAAACTGAAGTTTCATACTAAAGATGTCTAGACCATAAGAAACTTTATCTTTTTTAGTTACAAAGATTTTACAGAGAAACCCAGAATTCTGGCATTAAGATGCCATCTTTATCATCCGCATCCAGAACTCTCTGGGAAGAAGGTACTTCTGTTGGCTTCCCTTCTCTCCTAATGAACTCTTTTCTCTCTTCTCTCCTTTGAACTCTTTTCAAGGGCCGAATGGAAATGATCAGGCTTTCCCAGTTCAGAATGTTAATGTTTTATCTCACGCTTTTGCTGTTGTTGCTCTTCTTGGGAAAAGAGCTACAGGCAGTTTTATCCAAATAAATCAAGGCACTTTCTGTCTTTTTTTTCCCCATATGCAGAAGCGCTACCCAGTGGGTCCAGCAGCAGATGTATGCTAAAATATGCTAGCAGACATCTTGAATATTTTGCCTAATAGGGACTGTAGCACACACTCGCTCCTGCATATCTTTGAAAGTGACAAAAGTAGGGCATTACATCGTCTAAAAGCATAAAAATCCACTTGTAATGTCATATCCATATAGGGATTTCTGGACATCCCTGAGCTAAGTTTGAGAAAATCCGTTGCTCTCCACTGCAGAAAGTCACTTGAACAAAGTACTGTTTCAGGGGATGACAACAGGTGATTCATTTTCAGGTTACATTGACAACTTGGAGTGAACCAGCTGCCATCGAGGACAGGCAGCACTGAGGGACACAATGGCAAAAAGGCAAGTTTCACAATTGTAATCTGAAGGCCACAGAGCAAGCAACCAGAGTACAAATATCCTGAGATCTATCTTTTTCCGAGTTAAATCCCAGATTCTTTTTACCCGTGCAGCCCAGGGGAAGAATCCCTTGGTGGGTATCTGTAACCCCGAGTCCGTGATGGGCTTTGGGAACAGGAAAAGCTAAAACTCTAATGGAAATACTGTCAAAGTCCCCTCTAAATACAGGTTGAGAAGAAAATTGGCAGCTCTCAGCACCGTTGAAGTGACATTTTGAGCTGCGCATAATGTTTGTTGGAAGTCCAAAGAAGAAAGTTTCAAATCTGTTGGATCAGAAGGAATAAAGACCAAGGACAAAGAAACTGGCGGCAAACCCACTGTAGTGTCTCCGAGAGCTGGGACGCGGTATCCATGCCCAGGTAGGTATCCAACTCCTACAAGCCCAGCATTTCCCTCACTTTCCAGTTTCAGAGAGTCTCTAACCTTCTTCCCCCACCCCCAGCACGGTCAGAAATGTAGAAGGAGCCCGAGCTGGACCAAGGGAAGATGTTGATTTGGAGCCAGATGTTCTCCAGCTCAGAAGATTCCTCCAGGGCTGGAGTGCGTGAGGGTATTTTCCCCTAGAGAAAAGACAGTAACTAATCACACAAGAATTGTGCCTAAAGAGGCGTCTCAACCAAACCTCTGCTTTTTAACATCCTTTCAGAAACAAAAAAAAGCAGCGCATATTAGTTGCAGATTTATGGGCGTTAAGAAAGCTTTAAAACAGCCTATACCTCCAAAGCGACAATTGACACCAGGGAATGCTGCCTTGCAAAAGGGAAAAGTTAAAAATAACTGTTTCAAATTAGTCAACTCCAACAGCAATAAAAAGGAAAAACCCATTATGGAGGGAAAAGCTATGGGCTTTCCCAAGCTGAACTTTAAAAGAATACTTATTCCTTAACAAGCAATACCCCATATTGTTGCCAGAGTTCACATCAATGGCAAAAGAGAAGGACTGAGTCACTTCCATGGACTTCTGTCTCAACAGCAGGGATGCAGAGGACCCGCGTGTGGTCACTGGAGTTGTTCTACCTGGACAAGGGGCCTGCAGGTAGGGAGCGAGAAGGCACAGACAAATCCACACCCGTCAGGAAGGGAAAAAAGGCAACCTGCTGTCCTCCCTCTATTTCTAGCATTTCTTGCAATGGAAGCAGTGAGGTATTTCTCAATATTTTGGTGTAGTTTCTTTTAAAAACAGAAATCAGATGGATTTCCTGATGGTTTTTGTCCCTCTGTCCCTAGAAACTTAAAACCTATGCTGCTTCGGAGACAGCTCTTTAGAGTACGTTTAGTTCTAGGAAACTCAGGTCTTGTGTCTTAGAGACTGGCACGTATTTGTGGAATAGATTACATGTGTGTGCGTGTGTATGTGTACAAGTAAATGGCTACTTATACATAGCAGCTAATCTTTCACTGCTCACCTCAGCTTCTCACTCATACAAGCAAAAAACATCTACATGGAAAAATCCACAATAAAGAGCTTTCTGTCTATTCACAAATCGTATTCCACATTAGAGGCAGCAGCTCTACAGAGCAGTGGCATCCGTGATGCTGGGAAACAGTTAATTTGAGACAAACTGCTGCAAGTGAAAACACATTTGCCATAACGTGCCGGGATTTTATCAGACGTATCTGCATAACTGGAAGATAATTGTACCTGAAGTTTCTAGACCATGGCATCAGGAAAGCGTCTCACAGAGACTGCAGGCTGGGCTTAAGCAGAAGATACTGTACTTATTTCTCATTAGAACATATTTACATTAAATAAGGTCACCCAAAATGTTTAAATATAGGTACCGGATGGCAGTTAAGGGCTTTGGGATCCATTCGTGATGGAATGAATAACGTTAATGCAAATCCAACACATCACTATCAGCCTTGGATCGCTGTCTGGAACGTGGGAGATAACCTGTCTCCTCCCAGCCTGCTTACGTGGAATCGCAGCTGCACCGTATGTTGTTACTTGCACAGTCTTGCCCTGGCTTAGAGGCAGGAATGCTGTGCACACGGGATGGGTAGCCCTGAATTCCAGTAAACATGTAGAAAGGATTTGTCATCTCACCACAGACTCTGGCCCAGAGGCTGCTCCGAGAGAGTTCCCTCGTGCTGGTCGCTTCCGACGCTCGGAGGAGGAGAAACAGATGGAAAAATCCTTCGCACAAACTGGATCTTAATCACTGAAAGAAGAGACATTGAAAAGTGCTCACTTGATACATGTAAATAAATGCCACTGAGGTAAAAACTGACTCCAGACTGCTGTCTGAGTCACGTCACTGAAGTGTGCAGCCAGTTTGCAAGAAGTCCAGTACCATGGTGTCCTCTCTCTGGATCTTACCCTTAGGTATATTTTGGTCTCTGGCAAAGCAAGGATTTGTTTCATTGTTTTAAATATAAATTCAGATGGGCGAGTGACATGGTCTGTAAGAGCACCTATACGTGTTACGGGTTATGAGGAAGTCCCTAGAGCACATCGCATGCTCCAGAAGCGGTGAGGAGCCCTGAATCGCCAAACGAAAGTATTCAGTTTAGTGACAAACGCTGGTCCCTTCCAAAACACTTTCCACGTGATCCTGGGGCTGTGGCCAGGCCCAAGAGAAGAGCTGCCTCTTTTGGAGCCAAACCCCTCCTGGAGGTGGGGTTGAGCTGGATCTTGTAGGCTAATCTGGAAAATCTGTAAGAGAGACCTTCTTGGCTCACGTAGCCACCCCGACTTCATCAACCAGAGAAGGCTGGCAGGTGCCTGAGGTCCAGAAGAGGCCTGACTCCTTTCTTTTTTTTTTTTTTTTCTTTTTTTTTTTTAAGAATAGAAGCCCCCTGCCTTATGAATCAAAGAGTCGGAGACCACCCTCCCTCTTGGGGAAGAGCTGCTTGAGTGGAGTTCAGTTTTTCTAAATGGAAAATGTGAAAGACAGAAATGACAAAGAGGTAAAATCAGGACAACTTGAACCACCACACAATATCCAAAGTCTAAAGAACTAATTTAATCTGTAGAAATGTTTTTGTAGGGCCTGCAAATTTATTCCCCAAAAGGGTGGATATAAAAAGAAAAAAAAAATAGTAATCCACCTGAGTGTTCTTTCCAGAGTCACCAAACTTGTATCCGTTTGCTGTCTGAGGACACTGAAGGGGAAGGAGCTGCTCAGCAACACTTTTCGGAACTGGTAGAAGTCCCACTAGTCATAAAGGTTGATTTACATTAACAAAATAATTACTCGCCTTGCTTCCTTCTTATCGGTGGATTACATATGAGCAAACATTTAGATAAATATGTATTCATTACATGCCAACGGTTCCATAAAGTACCACTGTTCAGGTGTCACTTTGAGGTCTCAAAATCTACATGTAACAACAGATTGCTTTCTAAAGGTGTCATTCTTCATTTCTCCACCTCTCCCACCAACCCCAGAACATTAAGAGGATCAATTCATCCTTACTAGGTCCCACCACCAATTTTCCTTCCACCCCGGGGAGCAATCTTGCCCAGGGACTGACCGGGCAAAACCAAAAAGGCTGGTACACAGTTGCACGTTTTGTAGAAACTCAAACCCCACCAATTTGTTTAAGAGAAGCGTCTTCCTTGTGCTGCATTCCTGTTACCCAGCCACACCTCTCCCGCCCTTCTGAGGATCTTACAAAACTGGGAACCTGCTTAACAAGTTCACTTCAACCTTTTATTTCCCGCAGGCAAAGGCAGCTTCCTCCTTGTACTTGCTGCAGTTCGGCTCTTCCCACCTCTTTCCTCCTCAGCTACGTGCTCCTCTCTCCTCCCGACTCCGCCACACTCGCTTCTTACCACACACCAAGCAGAGACCATGGTATTTTATGAACGTGTTTTGGATCAGGTTCTCTATCCAGGCAACTTGCTTCACTTTTGAAGTGCTCACAAATTACTCCCCGCAGATCTCGTGACCCGAGTTATGAGTCATTTTTTTAATTAACTTTTACAAAAACCACCCTGCCAGTGCTTTTCCAAAAAAGCCTGATGGTACTGACTGTTCCCATCGACGGGAAATGTAACCCCAGGTTCCTTACCGGAGATCACGGTGGTGATCACTAAAAATATTTTAGTTTTTGATCGTGCCTATGAAGAAATGCAGATCAGAAGCTACACTACTACTTTTTAACAAGATCGGCAGCCTTTCACTGGTGGGTTCAACTGGGTTCAGATGGCAGAGCAGCACATGGGATTAGGCTGTACCAGACCCAACCCGCCCGCGCTGGCAGCGGAACAATTGCGTCCAGTGCACCCAAGAGTCAAATCCTACAGAGAGACGTGTACTGGGCAGTGCTGGTAAAACGTGCGCGTTAAATATTCGCCATAAAAGCATACGCAGTGAATGGTGAACCTCTTTCGGAGATGCAGAGGGTAAAAGGAGAGCAGCTACAGCCAAGAGACACCGGAGAGCATTTGTGTTTCCTTGTAAGATACGTGTCTGCTTCCTGCCACCTCCCCAAGGCTTACCTGAGCGAGGAATACACCACTTCCAGAAAGCGAAAACAGAGAGAGAGAGAGAGAGACCCAATAAAAATTTAAACAAACGCAGCAAAAGATTTTGAAATGCTCAGATTCATAAACCTGACTTTTTTGGGTTTTGTCCTTTTGCCATTAGGCCAGAATGCAGCAGGTGGAGTATATTCTGGGATGGAACCACACACCAGACATCCGGTGAGGAGCGCGCAGGGTCAGTAAGCAGAGAAGCTCAGCACATTCTTTGATATTCCATGATTTAAACAATGGGATCCTCTTTGAACCGAGTCCAGCTCTTCATTTCACTTAACAGCCAAGCTCTCCACGGGATTTTGGCCCTGCCTACCCAAAAGATCAGTTTTCTTACGTGCCTGTGATCTTTTGCACTAAGGACTGCAACTCTGGGGATCAAAGTAGGAACTGTAGATGTGAGAGACAACTTCCACTTCACTGGCTGAGATCCGTGGAGCTCGGCCGCGCTGCCGAGGACGGAAGTAACCACTCTCCTTAGGGGCGCCCCAGAACTGCAAACATTTGCACGCACGCTTAACTCCGCCGATGAATGGCCTCGTTGAGCTCGCTACGGCTGTTTACACGCAGAAGTTACCCACCTAACTCCGTTTGCAGGATTTAAGCCAAAATGCAAAACTAATTTCTTGCCTTGGCTTCACCGCAGCAAGTTCTTCACACAGACACGCTGTATTCTCAGAGGAAAGAGTCGAGTGGTAAAAGAAATCAACTGTTACAGCAACGACGACTTCGTAGATCGAAACAGAAGCTGTTTTCAGGTAAGTCACTTCAAGGAAAGACCGTTTACCTCAGAAGTTGAGCCTGTGAGATCTGAGCACACAGGCAAACAAGATTTTATTTACTCGCTGCTTTAAGACTGCGAATGCTAAGCGTTTTGCCACGTACAATCTCAGAGGTGAAGGTCAGCTTTTGGAACGGATCTTGAAGGCGACTGGGGATACCACGGTATGGCAGCAGGGAAAATGCTGTTTCCTAGCTCTAGCTGATGGCCCAACACTCAACAAACCTGGGTTTTGATTAAGTGCGTGCACTGAAATAGTCAGAAAAAGTCACTGTGAAGTACCTCTTTTTTCACAGAATCATAGAATGGTTAGAGTTGGAAGGGACCTTAAAGATCATCAAGTTCCAACCCCCCTGCCATGGGCAGGGACACCTCCCACTAGACCAGGTTGCTCAAAGCCCCATCCAGCCTGGCCTTAAACACTTCCAGGGATGGGGCAGCCACAACTTCCCTGGGCAACCTGTTCCAGTGTCTCACCACCCTCACAGGAAAGAGGATCCTCCTAATATCTAATCTAAATCTCCCCTCTTCCAATTTAAAACCATTACCACTTGTCCGGTCACTACATCTCCTGACAAAGAGTCCCTCTCTGGCTCTCCTGTAGGCTCCCTTCAGATATTAGAAGGCTGCTATGAGGTCTCCCTGGAGCCTTCTCTTCTCCAGGCTGAACAACCCCAGCTCTCTCAGCCTGTCTTCAGAGGAGAGGTGCTTCATCCCTCTGATCATCTTTGTGGCCCTCCGCTAGACATGTTCCAACAGGTCCATGTCATTGGACATGGACCGTTGACATGGACATTGGACAAATGGACCATGTCGGGTCCGTTTCTAGTCTTTCTCTAGTTCAACCACCTCTTGCTTGGTTCTCTCTCTCTGGCTGAATGTGCCGGGGTCGTGCCGCAGGCAGGAGCTTTAGTGAGGAGCTCCCCAGTGCTGCGGGCAGATCCCAGCTGAGTCAGAAGGCAGCACTGGGACTGCCCAGAGACCAAAGCTGTGCTGGCCTGGCCGGCTGCCGGGGCTCCGCCTGCACCCTGTGCGCGCTCACGGACACTCACATCATCCAGCCGCACTGGAGTTTTTACTACCAAATCACACCTATGGCAGCAGCAGCAACAATAAACCCCCAAGTAGCAGAGCTTGCGCGTGGCCTCTTCAGCGCCGCTTTTCATTCTTGGAGGCAAAATGATACTTGGAAAGCAAGAAAAGGCTCCGAATCCAAAGAAACAGCGTACCCTGGAACCTGAAGCTGAGCGAGGCTACTTCTGCTTTTGGCTGCTGGTGAAGTCACGTGCGCAGCAGCAGCGCCACAAACTGAATCTCTGTCCACGTTACCAGCCTCTTGGACAAGATGGCAGGGCTCCTGCGCTTCACAGGCTCCTGGCGACAGGGTGAATGAGGTTAGTATTCAGTCAGGCACCGAACACCTAGGAGCTACGACTGTTACTAGTTCAGTCTATTGACCTGTAAACATTCCTAGGATGGGAGAGGAGGAAGAAAACACTTTCAGTTAAATACATCAACCTAAACATAGAGTTACTGAACCAGTCGGACAAATTCAGTCTGACTGCAACAAAATCTAGTTATGGCTGCACATTCTATTGCCCCAAAGACACCGGTTTGCCCCTAGGACTCTTTATCAGGCAGTGTAGCGATAAAACAAGGAGTAATGGTTTTAAACCAAAAGAGGGGAGATTTAGATTAGATATTAGGAAGAAATTCTTTACTGTGAGGGTGGTGAGACACTGGAACAGGTTGCCCAGAGAAGCTGCGGATGCCCCATCCCTGGAGGTGTTCAAGGCCAGGCTGGACGGGGCTTTGAGCAACCTGCTCTAGTGGAGGTGTCCCTGCCCATGGCAGGGGGGCTGGAACTGGATGATCTTTAAGGTCCCTTCCAACGCTAACCATTCTATGAAACTATTATATTCACCATGGAAATAGTCTGTGTTAAAACTTGAGTTCATCAATTTCAAGTAATTTGCTGTATTATAAAGCCAGTTTGTTTTCATAACTACCTACTGTGACTTGTTTAGAGTTTTAGGGGGGGGGTTGTTGTTTTGTTTGTTTTTGGTTTTTTTAAGGTTAAAACTGATCTTCAGCACTCCTTGTGTTCCCTCCTGAACACCCCCCCCGGGCAGCAGTGCTGGCTTTCTGTCCTTCCACTCAGAAGTGCCATCCACCTACTCAGACTAGATCTGAGATACTCTTCTTCCTTTTCCAGCCCGGCTGCTGCTCCCGCTGCCTTTGCGACAGGCAAGCCCTCTCGCTCCAGTGCTCTGGAAGCCAGCAAGTCACTTACCGAACTCAAATTACATTTTCAAAGTTCTTTACTCTTTTATTGCCCTGCTCTAAGTACAAATCAGCACAGACAAAAATAACAAAAAAGCCTTTATGTGTGGGTCGTTATACCTTAGGTTGTTCTTGCCAGTGTTTGCAAGCTTTTAACCCAGCTGAGCTGCCAAATCAGACCGGGAGAAACACACTCTTGTTTGCAGCGTGCTCTGTGCTGTCCGAGGCTTATCACCTGCTTAACGCTGACAACCCACTCCCTCCTTCCAGCCAGGAAGGCTGAGGCTCGGCTCTCTCCTGTGATGGAGCAGTGGAAAGAATATTTTCAGACCGTAAATTATAATAATGAAAAAGCAACTTGTATATTGTTTTTTCCCGGATACCGCTCGTGAACTTCACTTTTTACCCTTGCTTCAACAACCGCAATTGTTCTGACCAATTGTCATTGGAACATCTTAACTGTCTTACATTAATCAGGAGTTGATTTAATTATGAATGGCTACAGCTGGATTGTGGGTGGTCTGCCTGGCACTGGTTCAAAGAGCTCCAGAAGTGTCCAGGCTACACAGAGCTTCCCTAATCTCAACGCTGCCTTAAAACCATCCTCCTTTACCACCCTCCTTACAACCAGCTTCCCAATCCCCAGGTACAATGAAGAGCAGATGCTCCAAGAGACACTCATTGCCCAGCTCTTCCTTCACAACCCAAAGCCTCTGCTCGACTCTGATGGAAGAGGCTTTAATTGCTGTGCAACTCTCCTTCCACATCCACCAGATCACACAGGAGGAGCCACTTCCCACCCACGGTACGGTCTTATCAAGTATGTGAGAAGCACAATGAAGTAGGTGAGAGACATTATTGTGTTAAGCAACCTTGGAATAAACCAGCAGAGGTAACGTTACTCTATCAGAAACATGGAATGTGTACTTACTGCTTATTAAAAGAAGTCTCCACTTCGTACCAAGTGCTATGTGGCACAGCGGGAATTACAACCTGAAACACACAGTTTAAACCTCTAACGCAAATATTGAAGTGTTCAATTGTCAGAAGACTGTTTAAAGACAGTATGATCTATACCTAAAAGCAACTACTCCTGCAGCATGGCATTACCACGCTGCCCAGTCACCGTGTCACACTTGATCTGCATTTGTTCTTTTAGAAATTCATCTGCAAAGAAACCAAATCCAAGATTTCAATATACAAAACCCCAGAGGTGATTCTTTGGGATTTTTCATTGTTCTGCACAGTTCCCAAATTCGAAACTTCTTTAAGGAAAATTATAGATAAACGCAGCAGGCTTTCCTACCAGTAAATAAAAAATAAAAATGCTAAAGTAATGCTCTAATCACTGAAAAGTAGAAAGCTAACTGCAAAATCAATACACAACCTAAAATATGCTGCATGAGAGAGATAAGCAGTGACATTAGAGGTCACTAGAGGTCAGCTTTCTTCTGAGACTTGAGTACTTACATTTCTAAAACATGGAGAACTCGCTCTTCCCTTGGTGTGATAATTTACTGCATGATTTGTCCAACACTAATACATTTAGACAATTTAATAAATAGCATCTCAGAAAAATACTGAAGGAACGTGGAAGACTGGAGCTAAACAAAAGGAAAAACTATTCCATGACCGATTTCAAAATATATATAAAACAACTTGGTCTAGATCTGTATTCAGTGATAATTTGCAAATTAATATAATATTTCTAAACCCCTTTAGATTAATTTTCAAATAAATCACAGCAAAGAAAGGTCTTGGTTTTGGAAGAAGCTGCTGGACTGCGTAACATTTCGAAGTTACGATGTGAAACTACCCAGCGTACAGCACCCAGCCCCACGCTTATCTCCGTACCACCCATAGCGTGGATACAGACAGCAACGCCATCGGGCAGGTTTTGCCTTGCACTTAAAGCTGTCAGTTCACCTGAAATAAAACAGGTGAAAATATAAAGCTCAGATGAACGTAAGCGGGCAACAGCGAGTTGGGAAACAGATCTGTCAAAGGATAGAGAAATCCATACAGGACAACTGCAGTTTCGTATCACCAAAGTAAAGAAAGGCTGAGAACTTTCTGTGATGAACTCAGTCTGGAATACTGCCCAAATCCATGCAAGTCTAAGGGAAAAAATATGAACCTGGGTGTACTTTAATTAAACGTTACCGGATGGCCTGTATATACCACACAGATTTTTGTCATCCTTAAAAAGCACACCGAAAACATACTTGGAAACTTTCTTATTTAACAGTTGTTTCAAAAAGTTACACCGATTGGACTGTCCGGTGGTAATGACAGCCTGTCAGGCATTACAAAACCGCAGGAGGTCTGCAAGAGTGAAAGTCTGAGCTAATCACCTTGAGTGCAGGGGAAAGGGACCCAAGTTCAGGCCAACTTCCTTCAGCCAACTGCAGGACATTCCAGCTGTCTCAACTGTTTACAAAGCAGGAATCCAGCTGATATAGGTTATCCCAAATGGCATACATCATTGAATTATTTACTTTTAAATGAATAATTGCCAAGCTACATCCATGGGAAGTTAAGGTAAGTATTTATAGTGCATACAGCTCCTTGAAAGAGCTCCCCAGCTCGGCAGTCTGTCATGGGTACCAAATGCACAGCGATTAATCTGCAGTCAAAGACAGCAACTGCAAGTTATGTACCTTCTGGAAGCTGTAACAGGGCTGCTGTCTGGGCATTAGCGCTCTTTTAGCGGAGAGGCCCTAAAAGGTGCAAGTAGTAAATTAGACATAATGTTTCCATGGCTGAAGTTCAGATTAATAGATAGTTTCACTGCTTAAAATAAATGTTTTTCCTCTGAGATTTCTTCTTCGCTCCTCTGGCATTAGTGCTAGCCAGAACTTTTAAAGTTGTTACTAAAAATAAGGTCCTGAGGGTCACTGTTTTGTTCAAGCACAAGATCTATAAGCTAAGCCAGGCTGCCATCCTTCACTCCAGTTTAGTGAAGGATGCTTCCGAAAACAGGGTTTTTTTCCCTAAGAGTAAAAACACCCATAGTGAGATTTTGACTTTCTTTAATTTAAAGATTGTATTACAGAAAAGTTTAAGTAAAGAATCCTTATAAGGATTAACTCTTGACATAATATATTGCCAAGATACAGTGTAGCTGCAAGGGCTCTATGTGAACCTTCATATAAGTTGCTTTCTTACATACACAGTCGCTGAACAACAAAAATGGTATTTACCATTTGTAAGAGAAGACAGTGGTATTTAAACAGTCCTTTCACCAGTGTGTTCTGGTTTTCCCAAATTAGAAACACGCCATATTAAAACTGTAAAACCCCATTATACCGAAAGTTGAGAGAGATGCATTTTCTAAAGTTGCAACTGATGAAACATTAAAATGAAAACTAAGGAGTGTTGATTATGTAGAATGGTTTCTCTTTTACTGGCAGATCAAATATACTAGAAACATACAAATATTTTTTATAATCTAATTCCAGATGAACTCAAAACACTGAAGTAACATACACAGGCTAAGAGAATTCAATACTGTTCCAAGGCACTTACTGAATCTCCATGACTAGATGAAAACCAGAACAAATTAGGTCTGACAATTAAACAGTATATAATATAAAAATAACCTTTTGCTTACAATTTACAAAATGTATTACAATCTTCATCTCTGCTAACCTGTAATTCTGGCTGAGTGTGTCCAGCAATTTTTTGTAAAAAACCCCGGAAACTATTTTCTAAAACTTCAGGGCAAATAATTTACAAATAAGGTACACAAAAATTTAGATCATGCAGAGATTTCTTACATCTTCTGTTAATATTTTATGATTGCAACTTTATCAAATTATATACTTACTTGCCCTGTACATATACAAAATAATGCATACATGGTAATCAAACGTTAGCAAAAAGTAGTCCATAAACACAATCTGTTGAAAGTATTACTATATTAACATATGTCTACAAGCAGCGTGTAACAGGGTTAAAAGACATTAAGGCAATAATACTTGAAGTTACAAAATAAATCATATGTAATACTTTCTCCTAAGTGTAATAAGGCAGGTAGATGGCCCCAGCAAAAAGTTAAGTTGTAATACTGGAATCCACTGCTGTGAACGATGTTTAAGGTTTTGCGTGGGATGTACTGTAAGTGTGTACCATTCGGTAGTTAGATCTACACTGCTCTGTGTTAGTCGCCCCCCAAAAAAGTGGAATACTATTTTTCTAGTCCTCAGTGGCACTTGAGTCTTCCAGTATAATTTATGGATAGTATGTCCATTGGTTCTTGGATCATGTCCATTCAGAAGGTGGCTCTCTTGGTCCTCTGGGCTTTCCACAGCGGTTACCAAAACCTAAGGAAAGAAATTATTTATTATTTGTCCCCTCGGACGAGGCAGTCTCACAAACGTTGGCAGTGGTCAGAAGGATCAATGTAAGAAATGCTCCAGCTCTTACAGAAAAGGCTTATTCTCGTGGCTAGAAAATGACTTGTAGCATTAGGAGTTCTAAAGGCACCATGGCCATAGGAAATACACACATGAAGAATTTGTATATAATTATAGTTCACTATTTAAACCTCACTTTGAAAATACTTGTCAGTAAATACAGTATTACAGCCTTTGTTATCATTTATTGATGATTTTTTCCCCCCTTCTCTGTGTACCAAAGCAGTTTTCTCAGGTATTATATCTGATGGTTTTCAATGCTCTAGAGAAATTATATGTCATTTGACTAACTCTGTATTTCATGCACTCCAGTAAACAAAGTGAAGAATGACTGAACCACTCACTCCGGGAGCTTCAGCATCCGGTGATGCTGAAGAGACAAGGCAGGAAGAAAGAAGTAGCAGCTATCCAAGTTAGTAACATTAATGAATCTTGTGTTTAAATTGTCTAGCAATTAAGTTTTGAAAGAATTATAATTACCAATATCTGTTACTTCTGCAGAAAATTCTGAAATTTGACCTCTTGTATCAGAAAAAGAAATCTGAGGTAAAACGTCAGTTGGTGTTTTGTTGCTTCTTTCAGGATGATCTGGAAAAGACAAATACCTCAGTGTAACATTCATTGAGTCAGCGCTGTGTGAACGCTATTTTTAAGTATAGCTCAGTCCAAAACACGACTTGCATCAAATAGTCTTTACAAAAATAAAGATTTAACGGCCAATTTCTCATTTATTAAAAAACATATATCAAAATTGTTTATGAAGCAGATGTTCAATGACAGTGACACATTCCTGTTCGCCAAATATGGATATTTTTTTTAAACTTTGTATGGATATATTGTAGCACCTATTTATAGCAAGAGCTCACGGTACCATTTAATACATCAATATAAATGCATCTGTTCCTGTTCTTTCTAAACCAAAGCTGCTTAAGACGACATGTCAAGTAACTGTGTGGCATTACTTGTATAATCACCCTATTAGCACATCTGTAGTATTTCTGAAAACTAATTTATTTTTAAAAAGGCTACCGGGTATTTAACATGCAGCTCCAAACGGACTGTACAAGCCCGTTCAAGCACACGCAGAGGATACATGGCAGACACAAACTTCCAGCTGAGGCTGCAGGCTGGCTGCTGCAAAGTTAAACATGAGCTGATGGACTGCACTTCTTACTGAAGCCTTTTCAGAAGATCAAAAATTAAAGACTTTGGTAACTATGCAACATAATTATATATACTTATTTCAGGTTTACTCCTGTCTTTATGAAATTCAAGAAATTCACCAATGTTTACAATTTCTACTGCAATAACATGGGAAGGTTCTAATTAAGCTGAAAAAATATTGTTATTATATGCATTGAAATGCATATGTATTTTTGATCTCCATTATTTTAGCATACCCAAAGTTCAACACTGATTTTTAAATTAGATTCATAACTTGCTTCGTCAGAAAAATCTTAGAAGCTTTAGAAACAGAAGGCCTTTTCAGAAATGCTAGAGTTCTGACAATATACTTGGATATCTTCAGAGCAAAAGCAGAGTTCAGACAAATTTTTGTTCAGTAGGAAAAGTGTATTCTGATGTAAGAGATGGGCTTGTTGCAAGACTACTGTAATTTTTAGAGATTTGCCAATGAAATTAAAGCATCATGGGTTGGACGTAGCTTTCAAAGCAACCATACCGAGACATTTCTTTCAAGATTAGATCACGAAATATTTGTCAACTTCCAGGAGAAAAGTTTCTCCCTGGTAGTTCCTAATCTTCAAATAAGAGTATTCCCAAAACAGTTTATCAGTTCAAATGGTTAGGTCACTTGAACTTTCCACTCTTATGGGATTACTGGACAGATTAACAAGTGGAAATAACATGCCTTTTCATATTAAAAAAATAAAAATCTTTTCCATCACTTACCAGGTAGTACAGGTGAAGTTGTTTTCAAACCCTGTTAATGAGAAATATTTTAAGTAATTCTATAAAATGCTTCCAAAATACTAAAAGAACACCAGAAATTTAAGATGATGAAAACATCTTCAAAAAATATACATAATCTATAGAAATATCTACTTGCTCCTACATTTCTGACTTGCTGTAACACTGAAAAACCCCACTGCAGTAGTTAATAAAGAATTTACTATCAGAATCTTACTTAATATTTAATAAGTAGTTTAAATTGTCACATTACAAATTATTTGCAAAATTAGGTGGTTTAGTTCCCATACTAAATGTACAGTCCCTGAAAATTCACATCTACCTTTTTTATCAAATGCTTAAGTGGTGTGTAAAGGTGGCTGTAAAGTGTTTTGGGGGTGCATGAAAAAAAAGGCATGAATATAAAGAGGATTTATGCGCTCTTGAAGATTTGCCAGCTGTTTATGCTGGACGGCTTTGAGCAACTAGTAGCCTGATGTGAAAAGTGAAATCTGATGGGCAGAAAAGAGTTTGTTTAAAAGAAAGCTGGATATAAGAAAAAACTTTGTCAGGCAGTGAAATGGGTTGCCCACGGAGGATATGGGGTCTCCATCTCTGGAGGTTTTCAAGACCCAAGTGGATAAAGCCCTGAGCAGCCTGGTCTGAGTCCCTGCCTCATGCAGCAGGTTAGAGGAGAAACTGCAGTTCTCCTCCCGCTTGAGTGAGCCTGTGATCCATTAAGGGCAGGCATCACGCTCCATAAAAGCGGCATATTTACACTTTTAAAGCCATAATTCAAGGTATATTAAGAATGACTTTTAGAAATATTGCTGCACTTAGAAAATCATGTAGTTTTCCTGGAAAGAAAACATGCACTTAAACATCAGTTCAGCAGCTCAGGCAGAGCTGTGTAGTCTGTGTAGCTGCAGACAATCAGCAGCTGTAACTTCTCACAAGTAAGTATTTTCTTTTTGTAGCTCTCAACCGAATTAGAAATGACTGATTAGTACAGACTTGTCTCCTATACTCACTGTAGAGACTGACTGCTCGGGGAGATGCTGATCACGTAATATGCTCCATTCCGACTGTGCAATCACAACTGGCTTGGGCAAGGGCGTGCCTAGGAAAAATTAAATCAAGCTCAACACACTTGAGTTCTCTCCATGATGCAGCATTAAAAACGTGCTATAAGGCAACTTTTTTTAAACTAAACGCTTGTAAAAACATGAATCTCTCTTCACATGAAGAGCTTTCAAGATAAAGGAAGACTCCACAACATAATTCAAAACAGAAGACTGCCGTGTTTGCACTGTGGATGTTCATTTCGTTCTTTTGGGGATTCCTAAGAATAGGAGGATTAGCTTCTCTTTCAATAATGTTTGAAAAATTTAGTTATACCAGCTGTGTAGATCTGAAAAAGACATACTCAGTAAAGAAAACATACAAGTCAGGACAACCATACCTGTGCTTTACTGACATCACACAAAAGCACAGTCAAAATTAAAGTGGGTTTAGTGATCCCAAAAGATTAATTTTTTTTTTTTTTTAAGAAAAAAGCTTTGTTTCTTTTGTTCTTACAAAAAAGAAGCAAGCCCATAATATACAAAGAAAGGATCACTTTGACTCTGAACTACCTATGCTTATGATGCTCAATGAACATATTTACAAAACTTCAATGTTTTTATGCTGAAAATACCTATATTAACTACTTTGGCAAAAAAAATTTTTGAAAGTTTCACAAAGTGACACTAAACAAAAGCCTCGGTAAATAACTACACCAGCAGTAAGTTTCTGGGAAGATACCACACATCAACCCAATTCATCATTTCATTTCAATTAAATTTTTTTTTTTATTATGCCATTACTGTCTTGATGAATGAGATATGAAGGTAAAAGCACATCATTTTTAAGTGTCAGTTTTCTTTTTCGGTTACCCTTTTGATACAGGCAAAGAGCAAACTGTTAAATAAACTGGGCTTGTTCACTAGATGCAGGGCAGTATGAAACGTCATCCTCTTTCCTTTGCCCAGGAAAGGAGAATCAGGTAAGCACCGTTCACGTGTTTTCCCATTCCCTACCTGGGAGCCGCAGGAAACTTCCTAAAATAGCTGGGGAATTCCCCAACTGTATCGCATTTCCCCACAGTATCTCATTTCCATACTCCTCAGACTGAAAACCAGCTCCGCTAAAATCAATATTGAAGTCTCCAATATACTAAAATATCTTGTAACAGCACACCTAGTCAGAAGTGAGAAATAATTTGACTGTGTACAGGGGCTCATGAAAGTTAAACCTCGAGATAAGCCATTCCACACACTAGATTTCATTCCATTTTATAATGGAATAAAGCAGAGGCATTCAAACACAAGACTGAAATGCATTTCACATTTTACCCCTGATTATCACAAAACATTAAAAACTCACTCTGTTCACTTGCTAATACGAATGATTCTGGTGTTCTTTCTGGGAGCGGGGGAGAGGAATCTTCACTAATATCAGCATCTAAATCAAACATGACATTTAAATAAGTTAAAACACACACTTAAATTTTCCTCCTAGATTTTTAGAAGTCGGTCTTTTGATATGTGAGATCATCCTAAACTCGGTATGAAATTTAAAGCAAAAGGAAAATTTGCTCTAAATGTTATAAACCATTTTGTTTTACCATGCTAACACCTTGGGAGTAACCCTGTGTTAAGAACACTATCTTCACATTAAGAGGTTAAGAACCAGTTTGGATGTGATGCAAGAAAGAAAAGCGGAATACACTTTCAGTCTAAATCATTTGGAGAAAGAAAAACCTCAGCTATTCCAATGAACACGTTTTCTTCATTCTTTCAGCAACACAATATAAGCAGAATTACCAGCCTGCACTGGAGTGGTATCATTTCCTTCTTGAACAAGTAACTGGCCAATAACTGTGGCCACAGTAGTTATTGTAATTTAATTGCAGTTCATTACATGTCTATTTGCAGCCACTGCAAGTAAGAGTTCAGCTCATTACAACACATTGGTTTCTTGAACTCTTCTGACAGGCATACACAGTTGGTGCCTACCAACTGAACCTCTGATGAAGCTCCCAAACCACGGTAAGAAGGTGCTGAAAACACGTATGAGCTCTTCGGCTGTGCTGAGACAGCAACTTACTGCTGATGAGCAGCGATTTGTATTTTTCTTAAGCGTCTCCAGCCACACTTGCTTCCAAAGCCAATACAGCACAGCTGATTGCATGGTGCAAGGACATAAAGCAACGCTGCTCTTCAGGCCTGCACCGTGCGGCAGTAAGTTCTAGGGAAGCCCCACATTAGCCACTTCTCTAAAAGCCCAAGTCTCAGTTTTATTTCCCGAGTCCATCTCGAGTCCCACCCAGGCTGGCTCCCACCCCACAGATACAAGCCAGTTAAATAGCCTACTCTAAGGTTTACTAGCCAGAAGGGTAAACAGGAGCCAGAGGAGACAGCTATCGTTGTTGCCAGCACCACAGTGTCCCCAGTCTCGCCTCTCAGGAGCGTACTACGCAAGCTGTTCTGGCAGCACAAGCCACACTTCGGCCTGCTCAGAAATTTTGGAGTAGAAATTAAAGGTTTAAAACAGCTCAAAGTAGCTGCTGCCTTAAGAAGTCTCATCTGACAACTGTATTCTACACAGGATCCATAAAAAGAGGAAGACGTGTGTAACTAATGAAGTGGCGAAGCTTGCCCTGCCAATGTGCCAGCAGCAGGGACAGCAGCTCCATCACGTTTCAAGCCACTGTGTTCAAAGCGCCTTCTCTGAGACCTGCTCCATCTCAAGTTTACTATACAGCATAAGAAAACCTGTATTTATTGAAATAGACTCTGTAAAACCAGCAAGTAAGATCAGTACGGAGTATGCACTTGTTTTAAGTTTGGGGTTTTTTGTTGTTGTGGGGTGGCTGCTGCTTTGGTTTTTTTTAACCTCAGGGTACAACTACTTTTCACTTCATTTGAATTAAAAAGAGGATTTAATTATGCGATAAGATCATGAACACCAACAGCTACAGTTAGGCAACTGGGGTGCTGGTAAGTTCACAGACAAACTTCATTGATGACTGTACCCACATCCCCAGCTCCAGACAGAAGAGTCCTCAACAAGTAGGAAAAGGAAAAAGCCACTATAAAACACAGTTTAGGATCACTGGTGCAAAGCCATCTAACCCTATATTCTTGAGTCTGAGATAGAGTACAAAGACCTACAACTTGAATATAAAATGGCTAAAGCAAGGCTAAATATTTACAATGCTGTTAAAATGCAGAAGCCAAATCACAAGCAACTTCAAAGACTGATGCAGTGAAGGAAGTTACACCCACATTTTTAGGACTAGCACATCAGCCACTAAGCACAAATATGATGTGTGTTGGGACAAGACTGTTTAAAATACTTTGAATACCAAAACTGGCATTATTATAGACAACACTATGAAATCTGACGTAGAGAAAAAAAAGCATGCCAACCAATAACGCAGTAACCTGCAATCAAGAATGCATTCATACGTTGCAATAAAGCTTTTGAAGCAGCTTACCAAGGTCCGTAGTACGTTGTAGCAGACATAGCTCAGATGCAAACCAAAAACCGGGAGAAAGAAGCTGCCATACTACTCTGTCTACATTTACATTTAGAAAATTACATTTTAAAGAAATTACTGTTGTCCAACTGTACAGATGCGACCAGCGTAAAGAGTAACACTTCTGAACCACAATGAAACCTACCTTTGTCATCTTCAGAACGTGTTACTGCTGTTAAGTCTTGCCTAGCAATAGACATTGGCAACACTTTTCTGGCAGAAATGTTTTCAGTATTAGTGGCAGCAGAAACTGTGGCACTTGCGGTTGAAACATTAGATGCGCTTTTGCTCATGGCTCCATCAAAGTTCATCTCGTCTGTGTCAGAATCGTCTGAATGAAGAGGATTAGTAAAACAGAGGGGTGCTCGAACAGAAATAGCAGTATGATCAACATTATCACCTGAAGGGTGTTCAACTGTGGTGTTGGATACCAGAGAGAGAGTTTTAACACCATGACACAAGAGGTCTGAAGACACGTCTTCAGACACTGACGTACGCAGTGCATTTTCAGGCCCATGCAGTGACCACGTGGCATGTCCCTTTTCTGTCAGAGGCAGACGATCTGGTCTTGGTGGAGTATCAGAAACCTGCTGACTCTGCAGACTTTCCGGTGAAGGTATTAAGGCTGTGCTAGACTGTGGCACGCTGCATTCCACACATGAGTTTTGAGAAGCAGCTACAAATGAATCCCCTGAAATCTGTTCCTGTGGCTTAAAGCTCTTATCAATTACACAGGATGGCACAGACTTGATTTTAATTGCATGTCCCCTGTTCAACAGGGAGTTCCCATCAAAGCTTCGTGGTCCCTCCTGAAGAGGTACCTTCTTGATTTCAAAACTTAAGTTGCGCTCCAGCCTTTTCTCTGCCCGTTCACTGGGTTCGTTCTTCCCTGAATGTTCTGTTGACTTATTGTAATTCTCGTTGAGGTCTGTTGAATGCTCTGATGAAACCATGTGCAAAACTGGCTTTGGATGGTATCTGTCATTGTCCTGCCACACAGTCGTGACCGTTGGGTAAGCTGATGGGGGAGATGGTGTTAAGATTGGTGGTACTGGCTGAGGCTCTGGAGGCTGCAAGATTTCTTCTTTAGCGTCTCCCTCTACAAGGCAACTGCAAAAAAAAAAACCACAAAGCCAAAATTGTTTAAGTTTTCTGTATTTTGACATTATTTTAGCTGTCTCCATCTGTCTCTGCAGCAGTAATGCTTTCATATCAATACTGAACTCCAAGCAGTGCTTCCACTGCATACAGACAATGCTTATAAAATATGACTAATGGGGCAGGCAAGAACTAAGTCAACACACTCAAAATGTCCTTCAGAACATCACAAAGACGCACATTCAGCCCACAACTAATCCTCACTGATAGTTCAAAGATTGCTCACATCCTTTCCCAGAAGCATTTTTTCAAAGACTCTGTAAGAAAGGCCCTCTTGTGGCAGGATTTCAGTACTTTTATTTTTTTTTTTTGCTTTCGTCTTTCTTGAGAAGGGCTCAGAGGAACTAGACATACGGAATTAAATTTTCAATAAAGCCAAGAAAAATTTCTTCAAAAAAACCTTACAGCCTGCTTAATACCAAATATCTTCCTTTATTTTTATTTTTCTGCACATGTCCAGGAGGACATGGTATTTTTATATTTACATATTTAATAGTTTCCCCGTAGTTGTAAGGCTAATGATGCAGACCAAATTTACCTGACATGAGGTACACACTGTATAGAAACCACTCACAGTAGAATATATGATCCAAATTACAGTGTGTATTAGTAAGACCACGGCACTTTTTATTACAGCTCATCTTAAGCTACTTAAAAGGAGAAGCTCTTCAGGCACACAGTAAATTTACTTTCAGATTAGATGTAGAATATTTGACCACAAACGTTTTGCACAACCAGCTTGTCTACAAACAGGAATTAGGCATTTTCCTTCAGTCTTTAAAAATATTTAGACTTTTTCATTAGATAAGACTAATAGCAGAGTGATAACTGAGGTGCAAAACAAACGCGTGACAGGAAGAGAAACACGATGAAGTCATTTAAAGAAATTATACTTTCAATCCAGGCAAGTAAATCAAAGCACAATGGACTACGGTTTGCACAGGAGTGCAATTTGGCCACATGCTTGAGCTGCAAAACCAATGCGTTTTATGTACAAAGCTCAGATCACTGCCTGCTGTTGGCAGAGACGTCCTTCATGGGAACTAATAAACCCTCTACACAGGCCAGCACATAATGTCAACGACTCATATTTAGAAGACAGATGCTCTCATCACTCTGTGTAAGGGGAACAGACAGTTCCCAGGGTCACAGAGTCTTTACTGACAAATTCAGGTGGTTCTAGCACCCAAATACCCTTGAACAAGCAGGAGTCAGCCGAATCCTTGTATACCTTTTTTTTTTTTTTGAATAATCTATGTCAGAGTCACCATAAATCACCCAAATCCAGCTCTGCATCAGACTTGGAAACTTCCCTTTCAGATAAGGTTATAGCAGGACATTGTCTTCCCTTGAAAGTAAAGTCACCGGTAGATTGTACCTGGACTGTACCTTCCTTTCATGATCCAAAAAGCTGAATAACTGAATCTATTCAAGAAGAGTGTTCACAGCACTCTTGTGAAATAGACTCTTATTTGCAAATTAATTCAAGGCTACACACCAAAAGCCAGAAAGCAGAGGCTTCCAAAAAGGCAAAAACTCTTACTACCTGCTAGATGACAGATCACTGTGACAGTATTCTCCTGCTCCGCTTGTGTAAAACCTGGGAGAACACAGCACGCCTGGCAGGGCTGGAAGAAGGTGTGCCAGTAACAACTCTCATGCTGTAAGGACCAGCAGGATGACATGCAGATTATATTCCCCAGGCCCTGTGCTTTCAGGCTAATGGAACTTCCATGATAGCAGTAATAGCTAATCATACAATACTAACTCAGATGTAGAATGAGAATGGAAAAGTATTTATATTTTAGAGACTTGACAGATTCTGTGGAGGAAAAAAGAAATCTCTCAGCTACACAATGAAACCACACCTTCAGAGATTGTAGGTGAAATCTGGCATCCAAATAGAGGTTGCCATTCAACATGGAGCAGCCAGGAAACATCCAACTCTACCATTATCTGTCTTGCTCCTACAAATCTTTCACAGAGGAAGCCCAGTCTGAAATACAAAGCCTAACATAGGCCCAATAAGTTCCAGCAACTGCAGGGGAGCTCCAAGAAATCTCAGCTGGATCAGCACAGTCAGTCAACACATGTAAGAAAATCAGAAATAAGAGGCATGTCTTTCAAAGCCTTTTTAATCAGGCAACTACCTAGACAGAGAAAGGCTGTCACTACTGCCAAAACATTAACAAGACTGTTTAGAGCCATAGACAGAGGAGACCAAAGAAAAGGCTTGCTTTTATCACATCTTGGACAACTATAAAACATAAATACTTTACAACAGAGGTTCTGAAATTTGATAAATCAATCACTTCACTCTGAAGACTGACAAAGGTTAGCATCAGTCTCCTGCACTTGTTAATTAAGGCATTTGGCTTTCCAAGAAAACTCTCCATCTTCCTCTTGTTGCTCCTGTTAAGTTTGAAAAAGCCTTTTTACTTGAGAGAACATGGGCTAGTAACATAACTCTATAGGCCAAAGAATCTTCCACCTTCTCAGCCAACATTAATAAGAAACTATTAATGTAAAAAAAACAAGTAGAAAGGCTTATAAGTATAATGCAGAGTACCAAGTTACGCTCTGCATCCTTTCAGTACTGCATTATCCAGCAATCCATGGTAAGGTTTCTTCTCATACTGCTCACACACGCCCACCTAGCTTTGTCACACAGCGAGGGAAGAAGCAAGGGTGATTCAAGTCTTGATCATATTTTCAAAAAGGTTACTGGAGAGCATAACAGACAAATAAATAAAAATAATCCAACAGCTACAAAATTGAACTACTACCTCTTCCCTACGGGCATTATCTAAGACAAACAAAAAACATTAAGTATCAAACATGCTGTTTATGTTACACTGGAATAAAGCCAACAGTGGGCTTGGTTTTAAGAGTTACAGGGAACAGGGCGAAAGACCACACAACCGCACAAGAATTCCTGACTGCCTATTCAGGGGTGAAAGGCGTCAGACAGGCTCTCATTACTTGTCTGCATGTCACATCACGAACAGAATCAAAGCTATACTATTAGCTCCCCTGCTTGCAAGCAAGGCCTGAAAAGGACTTCACCACTGCAAACTCTTGAGACTATCGTAACCTATGCAAAAAAAGCCTCACGCTTGAATCTCCTACAATATTGAAAGCATACCTACCTTGGGACAGACTACAGTGCGAGTTTCATCCTTGTGATTTTATTAGCACGGAGCTCTAGCAGTATGGGCTGGGTAACCAAAATCCTCATACAATGGATTCCAAACTGAAGAGAACTGTTTCGATTTTCAGTTTATGAACATTCCCACCCACGGAACTCGTGCAAGCTCCCCAGCTTCCAAATGATCTTCTACAAGTTATGTTTGTATCTGGAAAAATCCAGACCCCCCTGCAATTCTCCCAGGTGCCTTCTTCCATTCTCTGCCTGTCTGACTCCTGTCACAAAGGGCTGGGCCTCAAATTCATTCTATTCCTCCCCAACCCGGGCTTGGATACTGCTATTTTGCTTTACATTGAGACAGGAGGAATACAGAGTACATCCAAACGACTTAATCGAAAGTAATTTGGGAACTGGTTTGCCTTTAGGTGTTCTTGAAAAATGAGAAAGCTCGAGAATAAGTTGTTTGTTTGAATCTGTAAAGGTAAGCTGAGCCAAAAAAAAAAAAAAAAAAAAAGTCAGTCTTGCTCCAACTTAATACACACCAAGGAGAACAGGAGAATTTACCTTGGATTTCTCTCCTCTGTTCCGGGGGGAGACAAAGGGACAGCAAGAGATGGACAGAGTTTACTTGGATAAATGATTAAATGCCCCCTTTACCAGCAGCGATGCTCATCAGTAATCTCCACTAAATCCTCCTACTGAAAATGAATTTTTTCCCTCATTGACCTCATTTTCCTGACCCGGAGTCATACATGCAATCAGCAAAACGAATTTCTTATCTGGTACAGACATACCATTAAGCATTACAATTAGCTAAAGAAGCAAGTTAGCATTCAACTAGATATGACAAGATTATAGACCCATAATACCAGTCAGAATTCATGAAGTTCATCACTGATTACTGTTTAATGAAATCACTCTTCCATTTGATTCACTAGTAAACAGAACCCCACATGTATACAAACAGCCCCCTTAGAGGTATGCATGGAACTGATGATACAGGAAATATTGCACAAGTCAGCAACCCAAAAGTTGATTAATCTTCCTTGTATGCAGCTAAATAGAGCTATTAAAATATTCCCTATTATATTTGAAGTTAAAATTTCATTCCTTTACTATTAAATACAAGCTTACAGTGATCAAATGAGAAGTTATCTATCAAGATAATTTTTTGCTGTATTAATATTGAAGAACATCCATCCTCACAAAACGAGATGCCCAAATAGCACACTGATGTAAATTTTTTCTTTTAAGGAAATAGATGCCACCAAGCTTTTCCTGGTTTTCTCTGAATATGTAACAATTTTTCCATTTTACTGACATCACAGTATTATTATTTCACATGTTCTGCACTGTAAAAAGAAACAAAAACATTATTTTCAAAGCAAAAATATTAGGATATGTATACCTTTAAGAGGTCTTTGTTTGGCAGTAGCTTTTCCTAATACTCTTGCCAGAAAATCTTGGGCATTTTGAGCTGCTGCATAATGCTTTCTTTGGGCACTTCCTCCAACAGCTGTGCTCTACAGACACTTCTACCCCCAGAGGCAGAAAATTATCTGAAGATGAACTACTAGTATTATTCCAAACAACAGGAGACAGTATAGTAAAAACAGCTTGACTTAAAGTGCCAGGAAACTAACAGAAAGCTCATGAAAGAGGATACTGAGACACAAAAGAGTCAGTGAACCAAAAAATGCCAAACCATTTAAGAGAAGTAACTTTCCCGTATTAAACCTTTAAATTAATCCTGCATTGCTTCTATATATTACAAAAGCAAGCATTTCTCAAGTACATTTGTAAAATCACACTGTGCTATAAAAAATAGAAAGCCTTGTCACAACTCAACCTCGACAGTGTCTTTTCATACACAACTGATACTGATTACCTTGTAATTCCACTACCTCGGCACTTCCTCATACATAGCTGCATATAGATATTCCCTAAGTGATTAAGGCAGCTTTTTCATACATTTTTATTGCCACGCAACCTGAGCAGCCAATGCAGTGCCTTAGTGCCAAAGACCTCAAAGTTAATGCCTTCTCAGCTGTAAGGTAAACCATGCGTTAGGTAATAATATTTTAATTATTTGTCATAATAAAATTAATTAATAAAGACGCCCTACAGCTTTCCACCAAAGATGCAAACATGGAAAAAAAAAATCAAAACTGAAATAAAGCAATGGCAATACTATTTTTGCTTTTTCTGCAATATAGTCTAAATTTCTAGAATGTTTAAAATCTAGCCTCAATGGAAAAGAGCTATATTATTAAAACAGAGCACCACAGGTTCAGATTTAGATGAAACTTGGCCAGTGTTCAAAACAAAAAAAAACCTTTAAGTAATCCATGGTTACTCTACGCAGCATACTGTAGGGTTTTATTTTCAAATAAAAAAAGAGAGTGATGCCAAGGTCATGGAATGCAGCTGCTATGATCAGCCAAAAATAGATACCAAGCTCTACATCCTCCCTCACAATTAAAATAGGAAAATTAAACTCGATGTAAGCAGGCTGAAGCATTAAATCACTGCCATCCACGTGGAAGAAAAGCTGCAGTTCAGTGAAGCTGTCACAAGCTATACTGCAGATAATTTATATAAAAGTATAAGGAATGAATAAAAAAACTGGTGAATTTTTCTTGTAAAATTTAGTTACATGAGACTTTTTGGCTTTTCAATGGTGTCATACAAATCTGAGAGCGATAACTAACAAGGAACACCAGCCAATGTTTTTTATCTCACCTTTGCAGAAGATGCAAACAGAGGGTTCTGCAGGGCTTGAAACAAAACAGAATTATACGTGACCCTTGAAATGTATTTTAATGTCATTCATTGAAGTCCAAGCATAATTTGAAGTGTAACGACTACAATATTTTACCTTTTCTCCTTCAGACAGTAGGATGGAGCTCTTCATTACACTGCATACAAAAAAGTTGTTACCTCATCTTTTTGTGAGTCTGTCTCAGTTTCTCCATTTCTTTCAAATTGCATTTGAACTCAAAAATAAAGATTTTTCTATAACCAAGCCTGATTAAAAGTATTATTTTTCCAAATACTTTAGAATGAACTACTAAACACACAAATATTTAAAGGAATATTCCTTAAAGGTATTAAGATGCTCCCCCTAAATTCTGAAGTACCATCATTCTTCTAGGTTTGAAGTAAAAACTCCAGCTGTACAGTCATGTAAGATCACGTACAGTCCTAAATTGCAAATTTAAAACTTTGGTTCTTTACAGTCTTACATCTAAAAAAAGTAAAAACTTCCTTACCCTCTTCCTGCCTTAACCTGAAAATAGTTAACACACCTAAACCAATGCTTTCTACCCCACCAAGTCCACGAAAGTAACAGAGATGTAAGTTCAGGGTGACTTTCACAAGAAGTGATTAGAAACTGCAAAGCCAAGCAATTTCTAGAATAAGATGCTGATGTATGCACTCATGAATTGTTCTTGTTCGCTTTCATAATAATCAAGGAGTAATGTTATTTGAATTTTTTTAAATGTTGACATTCAAATGCAGATAGACATTAATCTAAATGACTACATTAGCATATTGCACAGCAAATATGAATTACATTAAAGCATTACAAGGTGACCAAAGGTTGGAAGGCAATACAATTCCAGAACCTCCACAAAACAAGTACAATTAGATGCTTCACAGTGAGGTAACAAAAGTAAACAAAATTCCAATTTAATATCGATTTACTATCAATAGCCTAAAGGTATTCGTAACTTCCAGGAGACAGACATAAAAGCAGCCTAGGAAAAGAACAATTAGAAGTTATACTTGGTCGCACACCTTCTGCAAGACATCCTCAGGCCAACACAAGTACTAAAAGGATTAATGACCCCTGTGTTCCTCTGAGTAAGCTTCCTATCTTATATGGCAGAAATCTTCAGTGGCATCTCATCCTTACTTAGTACAGACATGAGAGTTAACTTGATACTAGCTACGCTTTAAGAGGAAGAGTTCTACAAAATTAAAGATAATACAGAGATGGCCTGTCCTATGATGACAAATGAGAGAAGAGACAGGCGAGAATGCCACCTTTCTATAAAAATTCTACAATGTGTGGAGTGTTTAGCCACTGAAAAGGGCTGTAGAGGAGATGTCACCATCTCATCCAGCAAACAGCCTCAGGGCCGTCAGAAAACAACTCACACGAATCATAATCATTATCATCTAAGCAAACATAGCTTGGTCTGACAGCACACGGAAGACAAACATCCTGAGGTCAAGAGATTTCAACCAATTCTCCTCCTGCTCAGTCAGGATCACCTCAGGCACATTCTCCTGAAGCCAAGCTGGGAGGCAGCACCGTTCGGTATCAGTCAACCTAATCCCTTCTGCTTTGGAAAAAAAAAAAAGCAACCGTTAAACCTTCCCTTAAAAACAAAAAAAAATGCCAGTTGCTTTACTAATTACACGTTCTAAAGCCAACTACAACACAGCATGTAAAGAATTTAAAAGCCTTATTCCATTTAAAAAAAAAAAAGTTAACTTTAGCAACTTGCTTCTAACTTCTTCCGAGACAGTGCACATACAACTCAAGTACACACGTGGCTGGCAACCTAAAAATGTCACTGAATAACATATTTTAAGTTTCCAGCAAAAATTCTAAATCAAACTAAAAATGTGAGTTAAACTAGATTATTTCAGAGTACCTATTGAAGGTGAATTTATCAGTAAAGGCAATGACTTTAAGACACCACTTGAAAACATTCACTACAGAAAAGATGTAGGCAAATACTTAAAATAGTTGTACCAAGGTATTTTTAGGCACAGTCATGTTGAGAAAAATAATGGAAGGAACATGAAAAAAAATGGTAAGAGAATGGTTTGGGGAAAAGAGCTACAGATGTAATAAGGAGATATATCATGTTTAACAGTTTCCTTCTCCATACGGGGATTAAATTAGAATCTTTCAAGGATTCTGCTCTCCCATCCTCCCCAGGAAAAGGATGTGAACCTACGCCAGAGCATCCACAACATGCAAAACCTGGCCCTAAGTCCTGACTGAATCAGGCTGCAGATTTGTAAAATTACCTCCCACATCAAGAAAAAACATGCTCATCAGTGGGTATTCTGAGCAGATGTGACTAATAGCAAATTAAGTCTTTCCTTAGAAGCATCTTCCATAAGAGGCATAATTAATTGTTGATCAAAAATAATCTTCATTTGAAAAGGACAATAGCTTTGCTAAAAGCCTGTATTTATTCACCTCTAAGGAACCAATCTTCCTGCCAGTGCTGGCAGATGGGAAAGTACGAGTTTATGGAAGTGGGCCCAAAAAAGACCAGACTTTAAGACAGATTAAAAGATTTTAAGTTAATGCAGCAAGTAAACAACAATGTGATACAGATAAGACAGATGTGTGCTAAAACATGAATTATGCATATATTACATGAATATGTAAAAATGATAAAAACCTAGATACACCTAAGATTATGTCAAGCAACACTAATAAGGAAATGACGTATTGAACAGAAATCATATCTAAGCTTCAAGAAGAGCCTAGAACTCATCGTGAACACAAGTTAACAGACTCCTCTGCTATCACCTTAATCTACATAATAGAATAAAATCACATTACCATCAATCTAAATAAGGTAAAAGTTATAATAGCTACCTAGCACAAACCGTGCCATTTGTTTGTGAAAAGCCCCAGCTCATTTCCACATCTCTTCTCCAATGTCGTATTCTCCTCTAACTTCTGGCTTCACTTAACTAATGCTACTCATATAACAGCTACTCATATTCTTATCCTACCGTATCAT
Source organism: Numenius arquata (assembly GCF_964106895.1). Taxonomy (NCBI): domain Eukaryota; kingdom Metazoa; phylum Chordata; class Aves; order Charadriiformes; family Scolopacidae; genus Numenius; species Numenius arquata. The sequence goes on along the minus strand of NC_133577.1, from coordinate 119,049,392 downwards.
TAATGGTTGTCATCATACATTATTTCCAAAGTTATCTTATTGTAAATACCATCCACGGGCCACTAAAGAAGTGGAGCAATAGGTCCATTTATGGTAGTTTTCTGATATCCTCATTAGAATGGGTGTTAGAATCACATGCAATATCCCAGATCTGGTTCAACTTACTAGTTGATAGCCAAGTGGAACACTGCCATACCCAGTTTCAAACTAGTTTTATTCCTGTGACATGATGATGATGTTGCAATATTGAATATACACACATGCTGCTTGGTACCCATTCTGAGTCACCAATGTTCAAATGGCTATGTCCAATTATATTTTCTACATACATATGCACATATTTAAACCTCCAACTTTATCAAACCTAGAAAATTTAGAAGTTAGAATTTGTTTTATTGTGTAATTGCTGTAGTCATCTTGCTAGTCTCTCAAAAATGGGCTCACTTCACCACATCATTTTGTACCCCACCAAATGCAGTACTGCAAAGAAGTGGTTAATTCTCATCTTCTACCATTAACCATTAAAGTATTAAATGAACAGGAATTCCCACTACTGACCTGACCTTGCACTACTCCAGTTTGATTACATTTTAAAGCAGCAAAACTACTTTCCTTACATGACTAAATGTCATGCAAGAATATTAACTGGCTGGTGGTTTACTTACATCATTCTACAACTTTAGGAAACCCAAGTAAGTGCTTACCTTAAATGTCTATTTAACTACAGGCATTGTAGCACAGGCAAGGTCACCTACCAAAGGTCCCTACAAGCCTTCTAGAAAGTAGCTAGGGAACTCAGGCACTTACTTCAGGAGAGTCGCTTCTTTAGCTCTCCAAGGCTCAGGTTGGGTACCCATTTTAGGCAGATGAATCTGTTAGTACAGATTTACTTTTGGCTTTCTTAACGTCAAGTCTATATATTTTAAGAGCTACAGAGAATTTTCTTTTTCTTCTGTTGAATGAAAAGATTGGTGAGAACAATTTTTCTTCTCGGTAAGAACAGCATTTTGTCAGCATACTCTAGTCAATAGCAGCACTTGTCTGCAAGGTAACATTTTCTTAAATAAATGGATATGTTTCATTATGGTTTTGCCTCCAAAAATGAGGGTTAAGTCATTATGAACAGGCAGATCTAACATGTCTGACTACTAAAGAGGTATGCTGGTGTACTCATATGTAGTCATGGCAAGATTTGTATATTCAAACACAGATTTCACAAAGATATTAAAGCTTATATTTACAGACTCAATTGCAAGACTCCTATTTCTGTGTATTTCTGTTTTTAAATAGAAAAAAATTTGCATCTTGAAAGTCTTCATAGTGTCAGTAGTTTTATTCTACTTTTTATTTATGAAGTATGTCAATCTGTAAGCTTAAAATAGTATATTAACATAGTTAACTACCTGCGGGTCCGTGGAGGCTTTGGTGGAGGAGAATCCTGTTTCTCAGCATCTGAAGAACTGACAGCATTCTCTGTATTATTTTCATCCTGATTAAAAGAAAAAGTTTTCATTCATGGCTGTAAAGCTGATATACACAATACTTAAACTGTAAGGTCCAAAGATCCGTAACAATACTTGAAAACAATGTATTACAATATTATGTATTTTTGGCCATCACAGAGAGATCACTCTCAACATTACATACAGATTAAATTCTACTTTAAATTCACAATATTATATTTTGTGTATCCAACATCAAATTTTTCTGACTAAATATTTTGTTTTGCATTTAATTGTATAATCCACTAGAGAACAGTCTCACAAGCTAATGTTTCGGGTTAGCATTGAGATAATTTATTCTCCAATCAGTCCAATTATCTTCACTTGTACAATCAGTCCATTGAAGATGAGACTAAAGTGCAGTAAGAAAATGAGAATTTCAGATATTGTAAATTGACAAGTGGATAAGAATTAACACATTGTTCTAAAACACTTTCAAATCATCTTCCATTTGCATACAATGAAGTTTAACTTACTCAGCAAAGCATGAAGATTTTTATTTCATTTTAGGAAGACCATGAGAGATATATGTATATATTTATAAATATATGTATCCATACACATTTATATACATATAAAATATTGTTGTGGGTTAACAGGCAGGCAGCTAAGCACCACAAAGCCACTCACTCACTTCCTACCTCTGCCCCGGAGGGGGGAAAGGAAAGGCAAGAAAACTTGTGGGTCAAGAGAAAATTGTTTAGTAAGCAAAGGAGAAGTGGGAGAAGAGAGAAAGAAAAACAGGTGATGCAAAAGCAATCACTTGCCACTTCCCACCAGCAGACCTTTGCTCAGCCAGTTCCTGAGCAAAAGATGGCTAACATCACTAAACCCCCTTTTTTCGCTCTTTATTGCTGAGCATGACATTATAGGTGTTACAGAATCTCTCTTTGGTTAGTTCAGGCCGTCTGATTGCCATGTGTCCGCTCCCAGGTTCTTGCACTCCCCGCCCCGCCCCCCCCAGCCTATTTCTTACTCTGGGAGGGCAGAGGCAGAGCCGACACTGTGCAAACACTGTTCAGCAATAGCTGGAACATTAGTGTGTTGTTAGCATTGCTTTGGTGACAAATCTAAAGCACAGCATCCCAAGAGAAGCTATGAAGAATATTAACCCCAGCCAGACTCAGGACAAATACATATAAATGTCTATGTACAAAACCAAATACAGAACACGCAAGAGTCTAAACCTGATACACCATTTCCATACACATGCCCAACCAATGATCCAACAAAACTGAGAAGGACCTTAGTGTTATCTTGAGTTTAATATGTATTTTATCTAAAATGTTTTCTTAGACAGGTTTTCTTTTGAAGAGAAATTTTAAAAAAGAACCACAAACATCTCAAATCTGTGTAATGTACTTCAAAGCACAATACCAGGTTCATGCAACAGGACCCTCTACCCGCCAGCCCATCTGTTCGGACTGGGTGAGAGACTGACCTCTGGTCTAACAAAACAAAAGGGAATTCCCTGTTAATTTCTGTTTCAAATGTGATAGTTGTATTTGGATCTGGTAAGCATTTTCAGCTTTGGAAGATAAACCATAACTAAGTTACCTCAACAGCTAACTACCCTCACTTTAATCTAGATTCATTAGTTACATGTTTTTAATTTCCATGACTAGTCTTAAAACAACACATCACTGTCTGCTAGTGTGAAGAGTTCATTATCAAATTCTGTTCCTGAGTGTACTAAGTGAAGCTTTCTTTGTGAAGAAAAAAATTGATTCTTTTAATCTTTCTTATTGTTCTTCACTAACCTCCCCCATTAACTAGCTGTCCAATACGGTATCTCAGAAGTACTCCAGCAGAAATGTCCTGTTGTTCCTGTATCAATGGCTTGTGTTAGTCCTTTCAGGCAAATTGCACAGCAAGTTCATTGTCCTGCTGACACTGGCTGCAAATATCAAGGGTTTTCTGGAGTGAGATTCAATTAGCAGATAAAAGCCACTTACATTTAGATGACCACAACTGAAGCTCCCATTACAGTCAACGAAGGCTGTTGGTTTTTGTAGAATCATAAAATAGCTTGGGTTGGAAGGGATGTTTAAAGTGCATCTAGTCCAACCCCCCATGCAATGAACAGGGACATCTTCAACTAGATCAGGCTGATCAAAACCCCCTCCAGCCTGGCCTTGAACACTTCCAGGGATGGGGCATCTATCACTTCCCTGGGCAACCTGTTCTAGTGTCTCACCACCCGCATTGTAAAGAATTTCTTCCCAGTATCTAGTCTAAATCTACCCTCTTTAAGTTTAAAATTATTACCTCTTGTCCTATCGCAACAGTTCCTGCTATAATGTTTATCTCCATTTTTCTTATAAGCCTCCTTTAAGTATTGAAAACCACAGCAAGGTCTCCCTGGAACCTTCTCCAGGCTGAACAACCCCAACTCTCTCAGCCTGTCTTCATAGCAAAGGTGCTCCAGCGCTCTGATCATTTTTGTGACCCTCCTCTGGACCCACTCCAACAGGTCCATGTCCTTCCTATGTTGGGGGCTCCAGACACAAGTCTCTCTTACTTCTAGTAACAATGATTTTTAGTTTACCTGGGGTAATGCATAAAAAACTAATAGCCACATCAGGTCAACTGATCATGTTGTACCTTACTAAACTAGGATTATTATCCATTGGTCAGCTCTCAAAGTGAAGTGTACTGTGAACTAGGTTTTAATACATTTAATGTACTGGATGTTGCATCATTCTAGCTTCTTAATAAACAACATTGGTTGCCAGTCAAACACCTTCACAGATTTACTGAATCAGCACTACCTTAATCATTCTCAGCAAAAAGTGCTGTCATCAAGACATAGTGTCCAAAAAGTCACTGTCCAAAAAAGTAGAAAGACAAAAATGACTAATGAAATATTAAAAAAAAAAAAAAGAAGAAAGCATTATGAATGCCATGCTTGATCCATAAACTGAATGCAGGACCTCAGTATTTTATCTAGGAACAAAGGTACCCTTTTAAGTCCTTTGTCAGATTTCCATGACTTAGTGAAAAACATCAAGGGCTCAAAGAACTTTTAAAAATCTATCTGCGAACTATTGCAGGCATACTAATTTTAAAAAAAAACAAACAAACCTTTTTTTTTTTCCTAGTCATTGATGGAATGAAACACTACCATGGGACATGGAGCCCCTCTACCAGCCTCCTCTCAAATACACAGAAAAACAATTTCCAGCTTTTTGACATCAGGTAATGGGTGACTGTACAGACCGTTTTGCCCTTAACATACATGCCCTCCATCAGGCACGGTGCTATTCTAGAATTGGTGCAGAAGATGCTGAGGCTCACAGTCTCCAACAGCAGCAATTCCATTTTCCGCTCAGTGGTTGTGTCACGTTCCTCCCTGCTTCCCCGAGTTGGGCAAAGTAAACTTAGAGTCTCTCCTCTATGTAGTCATTACTATGGATAGCACTAAACGCGTTGATATGGGACTAAAAAGGCCTCCCCTTAATCTAGCAACTAGAGTTAGAAATTAATGCAACTGCATCCTGAGAACAGAGCGGGCTGTTTGCCTTGTCTCAGCTCCGCAGCACATCCAAGTTTCACAAGGCAGAGAGTATTACAAAGAGTGAGACTCCACAGGAGAAGTTCCTCCCTCCTGCTACCAACTCCTCCATCCCGCAACAGATCAGAAAAGTATTCCAGTTCTGTTCTGCCAGGAATGTTGTTTTGAGAAACAGATTTCTTATTTATGTGCTCAGTTTTCTAAAAGGCACTGGCAAGGGAAAGGGTGTGCCTGTTGGCTGTGGTGTGGACTAACTTGTCCAGAAAACAAATCAGCAGCTGCATCCCTGTCCTTCTATGTTTGCAAGTTAAAGTGTTTGTGAACAGAATGTTTACTAAGATATGCTTTTCTCCCAGGCGGAAGAAAAAGCCAATTAAAGAAGCCAACATATGTCAAAGTTTTTTTAAACTCGATGTATACACTAACAGCTGTTTCTAGGTGACACAGGCAGAAGTAGCTGAAGAGGCATTGCCATTTTTGCTACTAGTAATAAAACTTATGGATACACGTTGCAAAAATGTGTATAAACTCAAGTGTCTGAGGTGCATACGCAACCATAGAGAGTTTACAAAAATAATTCCAAAAACCAAACAACAAAACACACACACATAAAATGGTACTTTTAAATTCAACCCCAGAAGTCAGTGATTATCCCAGTTTCATACACTGGGAAGGCTTCAGGCAGATATGTGTTCAAAAGCTTTCACTTCTGCATTAGGTTAAAATCACGATCAGTTCACTCTATTCTACTGCATTAAACCAGGGGCAAGAACATTACAGGAATTATTGTCACCAAAATGCCTGGAGAAGAGCAGGCTCCGGGGAGACCTCATAGCAGCCTTCCAATATCTGAAGGGAGCCTACAGGAGAGCCGGAGAGGGACTCTTTGTCAGGAGATGTAGTGACAGGACAAGGGGTAATGGTTTTAAATTGGAAGAGAGGAGATTTAGATGAGATATTAGGAGGAAATTCTTTGCTGTGAGGGTGGTGAGGCACTGGAACAGGTTGTCCAGGGAAGTTGTGGCTGCCCCATCCCTGGAGGTGTTCAAGGCCAGGCTGGATGGGGCTTTGAGCAACCTGGTCTAGGGGGAGGTGCCCATGCACAGGGGTTAGAACTTGATGATCTTTAAGGTCCCTTCCAACACAAACCATTCTGTGATTCTGTGAAAAAAGAGGTACTTCACAGTTTGCTTAATTAGCTCAGACTGATGTTTCCGTGAAGGTTTCATTTACTTTTAGACAGCTCATTCCCCAGAAAGTGAAGGATTTTTACTTCAAAGGTACTACTGGATCTGTTCTTATTTTTAACTGAAGAAATAACGATTGCTGAGCTCTCGGAGCAAGACTTACTTGTTCTCAGTTCTGTGTCACAAGAGATAGTGAACAACCAGTATTTTGAGCACCCTTGAGTGATACCAACTCACACACTTTCCCTTCTGTCATATATTAAAGTAAGTGAATGGACAAACACATAGAACAAGTAGCATGGAGCAGAACAGAGGAAGCGCAACTATAGAATTCAATGTGGGGTATCTCAATGACCTCATCCGTTGAGAAGAGCAGATGGCAGTATTAAGAAAAAGCCTTCCAGCCTTCCTAATCACAGCTTACTGGCATCAGTCAACACTCTCTTGCTTCTCTAGACAGATGTTGCATTCTCAGGCAAAATGCAATTTTTAAAACTATCAGCTTAGAAAAAGCAGAACAACATACATGGTTCCAAAGGGTCATCAGATAAAGTTACTTTTTTTAAAAAAATGGATTAACAGATGTGCAATTCAGTAAGTTACGTGTTCTGTGCAGTGCCTTGTTTTCTTACAGAAGATAGCTATACCATTGTGGCAGGCTTCTCACTATAAGAAAACAGAGGCATTAACAATACGTGGGTAAACAAAAGAATAGGAGCTTTCCCCAACCTTTGCCTCTATGTGCATCAATGGCTGAACAGTTCAAGAGTTCCGATGTCCTCAGTGATTTGAGGGAGGAGTTACTCAGATCAAGTGAAAATGCTCATTTTTAGGAATTTCTAGGTATTCTGTTAAATTACATATATATATATAAAATGTGTGTATATCTATTTATGAAAGACTACATTAACAAATAAAAAGACCATAGAGTCAAATATTTAGAAGTATAGATTACATCTAGTCTACAACAATAGAGAGTAACTCATGTTCCTGTGGTAACGCAGAGGAACAAGGAATTCTCATGGTAGATGCAGTGTCTGAATTCAACTTGCTAAGGTGACCTAAACTCTGCTATCATCTCCCAAGGGTGGACCTTTTCCCCACCTACTTCCTCTAATGTCTGAATCACCAGAGCTGTCACTAACTTTGAGCAAATGGAGGATAACAATTTTAGAATGGTGTTTCACAGGAATTGCCTACAATTCAAAACCTTTTGCCCAGGAATTGCAATGCATAATTTCCTTTTGGAACTCACAGTGGAAACATTTAATGTAATTCAGAAGCTTTCTGTGCTGGTAAAGTACCAGCAAATTTACTGCAAAGACTCTTCCAGGAGCAATCTCATGGTTTTCCTTAAAAGGAATTGAGACATTCTTTTTGCCCTTATCATAATGCAGCATGGGAACCACAGAGCATCAGTAGATAAAAAGAGAAATACTTCAGACTGAAATGATACACTCAAGTGATTCAGATTAAATATAAGTTTCCAAGCATAGGCAACAAGATAAATGTCTCTGAAGACATATATGATTGTTTTTAGAATGCTACAATGGCCAAAAATCGCTTTCCAAGCTGCAAAACAGCAAAGAGAATTCAAACAGCAAAGTCTTTTCACTTCGAGTTTCCAAACCACTAACATTTTGAATATCAACGTTCTTCTTATAGCAGCCGATTTCTCCACAGCTTCTAAAAGTCCAATCAACTGCAACAACAGAATTCTGTCACTTTTACAGGATGAAACGCAAGAAATAATTGAGAGTGCCAGCAATGGCATATTTTGGAGAACTTGTATTCGTAAACAAGCTTCTATTAGTGGATAAGGGTAAAACAAGGACTTGACAGTAACAAGCACGTTACAGGACTGCAAGAGACCAATCGCAACAGGAAATATTTTTCAAGAGACAGAAAACTTGTTGTCTTTTAATCCATTTTCCTTTTTCTACACACAGAACATCCGATTATCAAATTTAGCAGCCGAGTCCTTTCTTATCAGAAAAAACATGCTTCTGAGCAGCAATTTCATCTTTGTCCTGAAATCTGGACTGTCAAAAGCCAGTTCATATGATAAATGGAAATCTTGTATCTGAAGAAAGCTTTCCTTCGTATAATTTCATTTACATATTTAGCATTATTTTAAGCACATTTATAGTTCTATACATTCACAATATGTATAACTACGGTAAGAGTATACAATTACTACATTATACTATATCATATGTGCATTTTCTAGACGGTTTCGAATCCTTCCGTGAAATTCTAATAGAAATTCTAACCCTATTGTGAGTCTATTTTCAAACACTGCATGTGGGTTTTTTGTTGACTTTTTACAGTATTGTTTCCAGCAGGGCAAAGCTGGCAAGTTCGCAGAAACACACGTTCAGGATTGTGTCTAAGCTACTTCCCTCTGAATACTGCTACTTGTTGCCAATCAGATTAGCTTTTCACTGTGATGTTACTGGCACACACTGCTTACAAAGCTTAGGTAACTCAATTCATCTCAAACACTGCTTGAAATGGGAAATGCAATTGGACAACAAAACCATGAAACCAACTTTAAGAGTACTCCAGTGCTTCAGAGTACTATCAATATATAATAAATGAAAGATGAAAGAAATTTTCCTCTGCACTTCAGTAGTACCTCCTATATAACTGATAGTAATATACCCAAAGTAGGCATATTTTTTTTTATTTGGAATTGTTTCCACTGAACATAATTAAAACCCTTCACACGTACATGATTTCACATTTGCCATAGCATCTGCAGGCACAGTAAGATCTGGGAAGGAACTTTAGGATATTACATTATATTTATTAAAGTTATTTGAAAACTTTCTGCATCAGAGTTTGTTTCCTTTTAAAAGGCAAACAAACATTTGGGATGTATCTTAGTTAAAAAAAATGACAACATCTCTGGGGAAAAACAGATGTTACAACAATAGATGCTACATAATACCCTCCAGGGAAAAAAGGGACCTTTTTCAGAATAGCAAAAACACTGTCTCAAGTGAGGCTCAAAGTTTTGAGAATTAGGTTAAAGCTACAAGTAGATACTTAACTGGACTTATAAAGTAGTCTTCTACCTCACACAACCAGAACACAGGCCAAGCCTAGAGCAGTCAATTCCCTGAACGCAAACTTCCTAAGTAACAAATGAATAGTAATGAATTTGTTTTTAAGTACCAAATTTTTAGATACAGGAATTCTTTATGTAGGAGACACTTTTCCTCAACCCTCCTGCAGAAACATTCAAGCTACAATATGAAGCAGCATAATTTCCTAATGAAAAAAAGGCTGTACCTAGTCAGACTACCATATTCATTTTGCCCTGTTTCCAGCAGTGACCAAAACTAAACTTACAGGGAAGAATAAGGACAGAGCAGGCACGCAGGGATCCTTCCCTAGGATGTTCTCTAACCATTTGCAAGTCTGGAATTTCATAGTTTAAAAGTTTGGGCAAATTCAGGGAAGAAGATTCCAAGATGATGAGATATTCACCTCAAAGCTACAGGCTTTCAGCTGCAAGGTCCTCTGCAGCTTCATATTGCATGAAGAACTACCTCCTTTTATATTGTCTGCCAGGTCTCATTAATAACCTTTAGAAAAGGTTAATAGAAATCAGTTTACAACTGTTACTTAGCCTATGTCATTTCTAACTTCAGCCATTTCTTTTCCAGCTCAGTCTAGTTGTTCTTTAGATGGAGCCTTCTGACAACTTTGATCATCATCCAAACTTCTAATACTTGAATTCATAGAATCATAGAATGGTTAGACTTGGAAGGGACCTTAAAGATCATCCAGCTCCAAGCCCCCTGCCATGGGCAGGGACACCTCCTACTAGACCAGGTTGCTCAAAGCGCCATCCAGCCTGGCCTTGAATACTTCCAGGGAAGGGGCATCTATCATTTCTGTGGACAACCTGTTCCAATGCCTCACCACCCTCACAGTAAAGAATTTCTTCTTAATATCTAATCTAAATCTCCCCTCTTTCAATTTAAAACCATTACCCCTTGTCCTATTGCTACACTCCCTGATAATGAGTCCCTCCTCATCTCTCCTGTGGCCCCTTTTAGACCCTGAAAGGCTGCTATAAGATCTCCCTGGAGCCCTCTCTTCTCTAGGCTGAGCAACCCCAGCTCTCAGCCTGTCTTCATAGAAGAGGTGCTCCAGGCCTCTGATCATCTTCATTGCTCTCCTCTGGACCTCTTAGAACAGGTCCATGTCCTTCTTATTTTGGGAGATCCAAAGCTGGACACAGTATTCCAGGTGGGGGTCTCACTAGAGCAGAGTAGGTGGGTAGAATCACCTTCCCTGACCTGTTGGCCACGCTTCTTTTGATGCGGCCCAGGATGCGGTTGGCTTTCTGGGGCGCCAGCACACATTGCCGGCTCCTGTTAAGCTTCTTATCAGCCAACACCCCCAAGTCCTTCTCCTCAAGGCTGCTCTCAATCCATCCTCCGCCCAATTTGTGCCTGAGATTGTCATGATCCAGGTGTAGGACCCTGCGCTTGGCCTTGTTGAACTTCATGAAGTAGGCATGGGCCCACCTCTCAAGCCTGTCCAGGTCCCTCTGGACAGCATCCCTTCCCTCCAGCATGTCGACTGCACCACACAGCTTGGTGTCGTCAGCAAACTTGCTGAGGGTGCACTCAATCCCACTGTCCATGTCACTGACAAAGATGGTAAACAGCACTGCTCCCAGTACCGACCCCTGAGGAACACCACTTGTCAGTGTAATTCTGTAATATGCTTTTGAGATATGCAGTCTAGACCTGCAGACAGCATTCAAGTTGCAAGGTATCCACACAAGGACATTACATTCTCTGCTCTTATTAGTTTCCAAATAATTGCTAAAATTCAATTTCCTTTACAATTTATTGATAGTAACCAAGATCATTTCCAATCAAAACTCAAAACTCACACTCCATCACTGCATATTTAGGTTGGGATTTCTCCCTGTCTCATCCCCAAGCACATTACCTATCCATAATTTAATTGCTCATTTTATTATTCAGTCACTCAGAGCTCATAAAATGTGCAACTCTTTACAGACAGCACTTGCCTTTTTTACAGACATAGTATCAGCACACTATGTCATCTCCTTATTCAGATGTTCTGGAATATATGTAAATAATAAGAGACATTTTTGATTATATCTAAGAATGCAGACTCCGTCAGATCAAAGTCAAATAGCTAGAAGATAGAGTAGACTGATCTGCCTATTATTTTATGACCAAAACTCAAGTAATTAGGAATCACTTCTGTACAAATCTAGTGAAATGTGCAGATTTAAACTGTCATGGTCTTTACTCAGAAAAAAAATGAAAATTCACAGACAAGCTAGACTAAATATCAAACCTATGAAAAGTTATAACAGCCTGCCCTATCCATATGGCATTTAGTCCACGAGGTTTCCTGTCATGACTGAAGACATCAAAACTATTGCATGAACTGATACAAGTTCTTCGGAGTTAAGAGGAGGGTATATGCCTTTTTTCCAAGAATGAAAAGTGGTTTAGGCTTCCTAAAAAGCACAGTATAGAAGAACTAAACCCCTAAAATTAAGGACATGCCTATTAATGAAAGCAAATTTTAAATTGCTTCCAGAATGTCCTGAAGATACTACTCATACTCCCTCTAAAGAGATATAGAGCCTACACCAATTAGGTACTGAAGGGACAGATAAGATTACCGAATAAACAAAACACAGTCCAAGGATAAATGGTGGTACGGTTCTGGACTGTGGAGGAGAGAAAGAATACATTGATCCAAAAAGGCATTTTTCACATACTGCCAAGTAGTAGCCAAGAAAGGCTACTTTTCCTTTCCAAAGAAAGGAAAAAGCCTAGAGAATGTGAAATTTAAAGTGGAAAGACAGAAAAATCCTCAAATATCGTGATTACCAATGAAGAGTATTATTTTTCCAAGGTTTTTTTTCCCCCCCCACTTTGTTAAAAGAGTAGAGCATGAAGCTTCCTGACAAAGGCATTTTTAACTTATTTTTCTTTGCCCCAATCTGTTCCAGGGCAAACAGTACTTCCAACACAATATGAGAACTTAATAAGATCATTCATTGCCAGTCCTGCTTAACTACATCAAGGCTGTGTTGGGCCAAAACCAAGGCAGTACAAAACGGCACACAACATCCAAGTCTCAAGTCGCTGATCTACTGGTTTAAAACTGAGCCCAACACCACATTGAGAGGGAAGGAAATAAAAGAGAACTTCAGTGAAGTTTTTCCTGTTCAAGAGTTTAAGCTAAACACACATTAGATAGTCTATGTACACATACATGCAATTATTTATTTTTATTTATATATGAATATGTTTATATGTAGGCTGGAGTTTTAACACGCTCTTTACCATACTGTTTAACAAGCAATTTTCAGAAGATCAGGCTTAGACAAAGTTTCTTTTGCTGCCAATATATCAGAATTAAGGTAACTACTGCCAATCAAAGCAACAGATCAGCTGTCAACTACTGCCACCTCTCCAAGGTAAGGGCATATTTTGCAACTTCAATATTGAGTTAGTCCTGCATTTCATGCAAATTACAATTCTTTCTACCGCTTTCCCCATTGCAATTACATTTGGTATACATGGTAAATATTCCTTTAATTATCTGACTCAGCTTTTACCACCAAGTCCTCAGTGTGAGCTGAGTACAGGCTAACTGTCCCTATGCAGCAAAAACCACTTGTAGTCCAAGTAAGTTCTGCATGTGCCTTCACATTATTAAACACCAAACTTTAAAAACTAGACTTTACAGAAAAATATTGATCAGAGGCTAACAGCTACAGCTGGTAGAAACTCATATGGGAAAGACACATACCACTCCATCTGCAATCTTCCAGTCTGCACAACTTTCATATTTTTGCAGTTGCTTTTCAAACAGTTGTGCTATGGCTCGATGGACAAGTTCATACTGCTCCTATAGCGGATTACCAGAGAAAAATCAGTGCATGAGATCTTTACAAAGAATGATGGCATATTATCATATGATAAAGATTCATTTTAAAATAAGCTATACCTTTGTCTGCACTGCAGAATGCCTTTGTGTCCTCATTTCTTGTATTAAATTAAATACATTGAATTCTTCAGGTATTTTCTGAAATATAGAAGGAAGTCAATTACATTGACATAACTGTTTGTCAGAACAGCAATACAAGAGTTGTTAGACACCCAAAAATATTTTTAACTTTTGTAGGTAAAACCAATCTGTTGTCTCCACATTGCAGCTATTCAAGTTTTCTTTTAAAAAGAAATTCCCCTCCAGAACTGGTTTTAAACATTTGATTTACATCAGATGAGAGTATTTAGATGAAAATGAGACATCCAATGAAAGCATTAATGTGACACTGCAACATTAATGATGTTTCACAACCTAAAAACCCCGGAATGAAGTTATCCCTGTGTATCTGAAATAGCAGGCTTTAGGAACTGCAAGATGAAGCAGACAGATTGAAAAAGTTGAATTCAGAAGCTGAATTCAAAATAACTTTATTTTTTAATGTATTTCAATATAGAATTTACAGTGTTTTTTTTTTTTTTTAGATAAAAAGTTGCTGTAACTTCATAGTTACAGCAGTAAACTTTGGAAAGTAACTTCATACTAAATCAGGAAACTAAACATCCAACATATCAAAAATTCTGAGTTGTCTTAAACATTTCACTATTTTAGAACATTTGGGAGCTCAATCAACCACTGTTATGAAATGACGGAATGCCACAAAACTTCTTCCTTTAATATTCCTTACCCCAGCTTTAAGCAAATTCCATGTATAATCTATGGCACAGATGGCTCCTGTTCTTCCACACCCTGCACTATGAACATAAACAGTTAGGTATGTTAGAAATTATTTTATTTGTTAAAAAGACACTATAAGCTTTGCATTTTCAGAGGCAATGTGAAAAACATGTATTAAAATCCCTCAACTATAATTTTAAGCTCTCTCAACCTGACACTATAGCATATTAAAAATAAAAAGCAGTGCAAAATGGGAGTATTGAAGTTTTTAATGCAAGATTTTCATAGCCAATTGGAACTGTAATCAGGAAAGATGCTTCAATGTTGACATTTTTATTGCCTCTTTTGTCACGCTATTCCTAGTTACCACTGTTTCAACACTAGGGGTTTTGTCCAAGTTTAATGACAGATACGTTAAATGGTAGAATAGAACAAGTTTAAAGACTTCCCACATTTTTCTGATTTACTATCTTATCTATTTTCTAGCATATCTATTTAGCATCATGATCTGCAATGATCCTCAAAGTCTGTTTTGTCCCAATAAGGATTTAAATGTCTTAATCACAAAACGGTTTCTTTCAATGACTAGTTCTTCTCTGGTTGATAGTCTTATACTGAAATAGAAGCAAAGTTTCACTGTGGCATGAATTTTGAGACAATGAAGACTGTATAATTTTGAGTAGAGTTTTGACATGAGGAAATACTCCTTTTTAGAAAGCTAAAATAAATAGCCCTGTGACTTAGAATCAAACTAGTGCATCTCATACCAAAAGTCTAGATTTCAAAAAAAAAAGTATATAAACTTAAAAAATAAATATATTTGATACCTGCAGTGTATACAAATTGGTACATCTTCATGTTCCTGGTATTCTCTCATCAAGCTGATCATGTCCAGAATAGAATCAAATGATGAAGGGACATCGTGGTCAGGCCAGTTAACATAATGAAATTGATAGACACTACGAGTCTCCTAAGGGAGAGAGAAAGGTGTTAGTGATAATACATGTTTTAAGAGTTTGTATGAAATAAATAGTTCATTTTTTGCATGATAAGCATGGATAAGCAAAGCCATTTACTGCATTAAAAAACCCTACAACTTACACCACTCGGAAAAACAAAAGGGAAGTTGTGAAGCAGTATTTTTTGAGTGCTGCTAATGCACAGAAGAAAGCACCATGGGACAGTTCACAGAAGCCCCTGTCTATGAGTTAAAGGACCCACAACATTGCACTGTGTTAAAAGATTCTCTGTCCTTACAGTCTTAAACTTTGAAACGGAGAAAGAAAGGGAAAGACCACTGTGAAAGGTTCTTTTTCAATCATACTCCAGTAACTTGCATTGGAAAAAAATGGAGGGCTTTTGTTGTTGTTTTGTCACATTCCAAATAAAGTGTGTGTGTGCATGTACGTGCGCACACACAGAGGGAAATTAAGAAAATAAGAGAAATAATTCAGGCCATATCTAAATATGGATCACACTTGCAACAACAGTAGGTTCACTTTTATTCTAGTTAGCTGATGCTACAGTAATACTAAGGACAAGGTAAGAAGCAGGTTTTGGAACAGCCTAGTTACTCAGGTACCTGAATTCTTGAAAGACTGAATCCTCTTTCTCATCATTATCCAAACCATCCACAGTACAGTTAGTTCTACTGCACCTTTCCTTGCTGTTGTCACACCTCTGGATTCTACTATACCCTCAAAGTAATGTACTAGAGGCATATAGATTTTTTGATCAACATTAGAGGTTACAAGTTTCAAGACCTATACTACCTTCTGTTTAGTTAACAGAGAAGTAGTGGGCCTTTTGAGCATGGAAATTTATATGGTCTTCCAATTGAACCAACTATTTTTGATGCCTTACTTTTGTCAGAGTCATGGAAGCGCTGTAGCTAGTAAAAACAAGAGAAAATTTAGCCTAAGAAAATAAATTTTAAAAACCCAACTTATTATGTAAAATCAATGTCATCAGTAGGGAAGAAAAAAGGTACTGCTGCCTATTAAGGTCCACAAAGAACTTTCACTTAATTGCATTTAGAGACAAAAACAGTGATTTCTTTCACTTCAGCAGAACTGTCAGAAAAAAATATTTCTGAATTTATGCTTTTTATGTGGAAATTATAAATTAGAAGGAACCTTTATAGTCTTTTTTTACTGTCACTTTTAAGAAAGAACCTGGTGTTTTAGCTTAAAATAATTTTCAAGTTTCAGTTAAGCTGGTTTTCCTCCTATAATCTACAATAACTTTGTATATTTATATGAATTTTAAATTCTTTTGCATAGTATTTTGTATGAGACTCCACTGAAAATTTTCAGAAATGACAAAACTTTTCATTCTTCTGGAAAACCAGAAAATGAACTTAAAAGGATATTTTCCTATACATATTTTCCTCCCCAGTTCAAGGTTACACTTACTTTCATCTTCAAAGAAGATGAAAAGGCTGCAATTCATTAGCAAAATGTGTGCTCACAGAAATCCTGAAGCAAATTTGCTAGGTAAGGCTGAAGAAATATCATTTTATCAGCTGTGTATGTTGAACATCAACATATCTCATTAAGCCTTTCAATTACATTACTCCTTAAAGGAACATAAACTTTGGGGTCATTGCCAAGATCAAAAGCACAGTGCAAACTGTAAATTTTTGTTACTACTTATTTTGTGTGTAGTACACAGGCATCCCATGGAAATTAACTGGTACAGAACTCATGGAAGTCAAGTAGCTGAACATGACTTGCATGTATGGTATACACATGCAAAATATAAAGTACCTACAGTTTCTGTAGGTTGTTTTGGGGGTTCTTTTGTTTTCTGCTTAAGCGCACCATTTCAATAAACGTTGCAAAACCCACAGTTATTATGCAGTTAATTTCTGCTATCTATTAAGTTTCACAGCAGGGTCAGTCATGAGCATTCAGAACACGCGAACAGAAACCGACTAAGCTCACGCATTCCACTGCAAGCACCTAGAAAGCTACTGCAGACACAAATTATCCCCCAAAATTACCCCCTCATGATTAAACTTTTCATAATTGTTGTGATATTAGTTGTTGAAAGGTAACAAAACACTGCTAAAGAAAACATAACCATAAATGAAACTAACCTGTAATAAATCCTTTCTTAATACAGGATGTCAATTTAAATGACAGTTATTCTGTAAAATAGACTGTCAACCTCCATGTTTTTGCAGGACAGCTCTACACTTATTTTTATTTACTGACAGTTGCTTTTCAGAAAAATAGTCATCTCAAATCTGACATTTAAGTATAAGTTTGCAAGAAACGCTTAAATCACTCATTCTTAACACTTACATGAGAAAGCAAATGCTTTTATTTCATTGAAAATATGACAATTTTCACAATTCATGTAACATACTCAGCTATGAAGTAGGTCTCACGTTTTACTGTAGTTTGTGTCATAAGGTTTCACCAAGATGAACATATTCAATTTCTTACATAAAGAGACTAATTGTAATCATTTACAGTTGCCAACTTAACTAGCATATACAAATTGGTTTAGCAGAATACTTGTGTGGTAAGCCAATTCTACACCTTGGAGCACTAGGATATCAAACCTTCAAGAATTCCAAAGTCTTAAGCTCACTTCTTCAAAAGTACATTTCTATCTTGACTGTTGAATATATTGCATACAATTCCCCCATGTAGAAGTTCTCCAAGCAAAAAGACAACGCAACTCAGTTTCATCAAGAACATACTATATTTTCCATATCTATTTCAATTCCCAAAAGAGTAACTTTTTACAAGATAGAGTGATAAACTTTGGGAAAAAATAAATCACTAAGATGTTGTCATTCTTGCTTTATTTTTATTTGACAATACAAGTATATGAATGGGCATCATAAAGACCTTTCAACATTGTAATACCCTCTTGACAATAAATGAAAATATAGGGCAAATTCTAACAAGTACACATACTTTACTGAAAAAGAAGCTAACTAGAGGAAACAGTTTCTTTTGACAAGTTCGATTCAGTTTGTCATCATATTTTCAGTTGGGGTAAACAGTGAAATTCTCCTAGGGTGACAGAAGCTTTCTGGTTGCTAACACATGCTATTGAAGATCATCACACACCTTTGGCTAACCAAGAACATACATAAAACAAGTAAAGAGCTTCACTACTCTCTTATGTACTAAGCTTTTAATACCACTTCTAAACTTGATGATTTACACATATACAGAGTCAGCACCTAAAAAAGTGAAGATATTTTCATGCGTTTCCTCCATTGTATCATTTTAGAGACCTTTGAACCAACATTAAAAGTTGAGACCAGAAGTGATCATATACTTACATTTTGAAATTCAAGTAATAATGTTCTAATGAAGTAATCTGTTCTTGCTTGCTCAGCTTCCTAAACATGAGAAAACAGTAATGAATTGGAAAAAAAGATCAATATGCAGGTTGCAGGATGTACCTAAAACCCAAAACTTTAAACTCAGATGTTTCAAAGTAGGATTAAGAATAGCTTGATAAACTCGCATGCTACCTCTTTCTGAACACCTTAAAGAACTTAGCTAGAAAACAGCAGCAGTTCCTGTCAAAATCTATGTAATATTGAGTTAAGGAAAACAAAAAAGTTTTGAGATCAATTTGGAATGGATCAATTCCACTGTTTTAGAATAAGTGAACAGTTAAGGCTGATCATGAACTCCAGTGTAAGAAATTCACAGTAAGATCATTTATACTGATGATGGTTGAACTCAACACTTTAATGCCAGGTTTCATATCCTAATAGTAACTAATAGAACATAATAGAACCTGATTGAACTATAAGGTGGCAAGATTAAAAATGAAGACACAAGGAAGTGTTTTCTTCCAACAACACAATAATGTGAATGTCAGAAAGAATAAGTGACAAAAACCAAACCCCCAAAAAATTGTTAAATTTATCATCCACTGTATTATAAAATATTGAGAATCCAGGGGCAGTACCCAATTAAGGAAGTCTACTTTCTATTCTATTCTCTTCCCTTAAATAATTAGGCTGTCATCGAACACAATGCGATAGACTGGATGGCCCTTGGCATTATCTACAAGTGAAGGCTTGATGATGTGACCACAACTCCAAGAGCTACAAGTTGGACGAACAGGCCACAAATGTGTTTAAAGCAGGAAGGAATAAAGATACACAAACAGGTGTGTACAAAGGCAACCAGACACCATCCCACACCTAGGGAATGCTGACCATATTGGTTTTGGTGGCTACACTCCCACACAGCGTACCCTCACCCACACCCTGAAAACCTCACGATTCACGAAGTCAATCTCTGCTACATAAGTGGTCCCCTTTTCTGAAATGGTCACTGCACCATGACTCTTACTATCCAGCTTTCTGTACTGAGGAAAGATGACTGCAGAACCCCATCAGGGTATACTCTTGTGTGATGCTGAGATGGCAGGTGCAAAAGAACTGTTACTTTCAATTCCCTACTGTGCTTGATGTAGGAGATATCCACAGTTCCTCTTCCTGTCTGTTAATCTGCCAGAAATCCTTACGTTATCATTTATGAGCAAGTATCAAAACTGGAAGAGGCTCTAGTAGTTCTGCTCAGAGATCAGAACTCCTGGTAACATTGACACAACATGCAATGCAAATGTTCAGGTTTCCTCCATCTTTCTGGAATCATAGCTTACTTGACAGTTACCACCTGGGAATTCTCCAGGAAAAGATTCAGACCTCATGGGGATCTGCTATTCATGTTTTCATTTTAAAAGCAACAATAGAAGCAAAGGAAGTATTTTCAAATAAACCTGTATCTGTTACCAATGAAACAAGTTTAAAAAAAATTATGAGTTCAGTTTCCATTTTCCTTATTTATGCTAATTAACTTTACATAATTTAAGGAAAATAACCTTTTCCAGTGTTACTTTCATTTTGCATGCACATCCAGAGCGCACAAGTCATAACAGAGAGAAACAACTGCATGAATATTATTTGATGTCTTGAGTATGGTACAGACATTCAAAACTACATTATGTAAAGCTACAGAAATTATTTATAAAAAGATACAAGACCAAGACCGAGCTTTTAAAAAAAAAAAAAAAAAACCACACACAATCATGGAGAATTCAAAAACCACACAACTTAGACACACAGTGCTTTCTATTGCATTCCTTTCAGAGTCTTTGTGTAAAATTTGGTACCAAACACCTAAAAATAGCATTTGTTTTGTAACACAAAATGTTAGTTGAATGGTTATTTTAAGTTACAAAAGCATTAAATCCTTCAAAATTAATTATAAAGCTTTATACTTACACAAGAAACACGAAATGGTCCAAAAGTTACAGCCGCTTCTCCATACAGAGGCCAGTAACGTTCACATTTTTTCTGTTAAAGCAAAGAATCTTAATTTAATTTATGTGTAGTACTGAGAAATTATGATTACCAGAAGTCAAAATTATTATCTTGAATGCCTTATTCTCTCTTTTATTCCTTAACACATGCCCACTGGTACCTTGCTGGACTTCTTTTAATGTAGTAAAATGTCTTTTCTTTTGGATACTTAAAAAAACCAACAAAAACACCCACCCCAAAACAGACGGCCAATACATACAGCCAAAATACACTTAGTAAATTAGGACGTGAAATTCATGACTGCTCACATATGTGCAAGCATGCGTCATAGAGAGGAAAGCAATGAGAGATTTTAGTTTTTGTGAAAGTTTGCAGTTCACAATTCTGGACCACCTTTTTTCTTTTTTTACTTCTCAGGAAAGAATGTAAGAATATAGCAGAGAAATTTAAAAGATAGATTGTTTTTGCAGCTGTATCAATTGACAGGAAATTCTGAAGGACTCTGGATTTTGACAGTTGGCCTACATCCCATAAAGAGCAAGATTTTTTTCCACAGTGACATGACCAGAAACAGACAATTGGTACAGTTCTGTATACAAACATGTGTATTCCACTGAGATGACACCTAAATAATAATGTAACACTATAAATGGAGCTAAGAAAAGCAGTCACATTCATTATTTACTACACATACAAATATATATACAAATATAAATCTCATTCAATTTGACAGATTAGTTTTACAGCTATGGATTTGGCATATGAAGCTTCACAGGTATTGGCATATTGCCCCGCATGGGCAATGCTTGTTTAGTCTTGTATTTAGTATATACATACCCTTCCCATTTCAAATTCTCGACAGGCCATTACAATTATCTGAAAAGACAAAAGAAATGCTCAAAGTTAGCTGGTTTCAGATCAAGTAAATTCACCAACACTTCAGTGTTTCCTTCTATCTAGGCAGATACTGATACTTCTTAATTGGTTGCTACTGAAGAGACTAATTAATACTATTTTCCTACCTGCTAATGCATGCTCTTTTCATTCTAAAATAGCATCCAAGTCTTATTCCGCACAAAATAATCTACCACATTAATACAACATTTTAAGGCTACTTAATTTGAATTCACTGTAATCCTGTACAAATACCTTATTTATTCAGCCTGACTGTGAAGTCTAAGACCAGAAGAAACACACAGGTATATTTGCTTAAAATTACATAGACCATTTAAAGTAGGTGCAAAAACCTATTTAAAAAACAAGAATCAGATTTCTTAGGTGAAACTATTTCAGATACTTAATGTAAGCAGCACAATAAAAATGCACCAACAGGTAAGCTATTTGTTACAAAAGATAACCATGATTTAAACGTCTGATAAAGCAAAAAAATATTTTCATAAATAATTTGTTGAACATACTAAATTTTAACAGTACTTAAAAGTTAACTCCTGACAATAGGTGTTTAAACAGATGTAGAATATATAAACCAATAAGTAACCCAAAATTAGCACAAATAGAAAGGTAGGCTTTCTGTTGTTGTTGTTTGTTTCACATGCTGCTTCTGTATCCAGTTTTGTCAGTCCACATTAAATCAGAGTTGTAAGGTCAGGTGTAATCAAGCAGGGCAGGTGTAATCAAACATCAACCTATTCATAAATAGGCACGATTTCATATTCAATAAAATTATTACTTTGAATTCACATTATTAAATTGAGTAAATAATATTAATGATATATAGAATGCTATTTAAAGTACAAAAACAAGATTTGAGAAGTAAATGGACTAAATCACTGTCAACATTTTTTATAACAATAGCCAGCTCAGGCAAAAGATATACAATCACTGTGCCATGAAATAAGGTAATACCCAATGTTGGTTTGTAAGTAGGTACTTACGGCAACATTGTATTCCCATATCATCCTCCAGAAGTCTATTACTGTATTTGCTAATGGTCCCTGGGTAGCAACATATGCTTTTGGCCCATGTACTCCCTAGGATTGCACAAAGAAACCATAAATGTTTATAAAGAAAATTTATCTGTGCTGAATAAAAAAGGCTTTAGGTTATAATCACATAAAAAAAAAGATACTCTAATTTTATATAACAGGAAGGGTAAATATGAAATATGAGTCCCATTTACATTAGTGGGAATTAGCTGGTGATTTCAAGGGAGCCCAAGACTGTAACAGCTAATGTGCTGGCAGAGACTGTAACAGAAAATATGTTTCTGTATGTTCAGATTCTGAAGATTCCCTTTAAGTCTGCATTTTTTTTGTTACTCAAACATTTAATGATGAAAATTTGAAAATCCTTCTGCCAAAAAGCAGCCCCTTCAACAAATTTAAGTTTCCCCCTCCCAGTAATGTCATATTTCAAAAACCCAAAACTTTAAAAATTTGTTTTATATAAAGCTTGAAGACATTTACATTCAGCTTTTCAAGTCCAAGATATTCACACTTTGAAACAAGTGTTAGAGGCTTTTAGCTAAAGTGGCTTCTCTTTAAGGATGTTAGATATAATTCCGTTGCCACAATTCTGTCATGAAGAGCAACAAGTACATATTAACATACACAATTTGTCAAATACCTCATTTATGATCTCTAAAACCAGCATGTCTTAAAATCTGACATTTTTAGCACTATCAACTGTTAAAACAATTGCATCTGAATTTTCCTATAGTATGAAGCTCCAAATTGGTTGCTTGTCACTTTAAAATAAAGTATTATATATTATACTTAGAGTAATATTAAAACTTTTAAAAAAATAAAACGCTTTATAAATGGCATCATGCTTGCAAATTTATTCAAATCACAATAAAAGAAAATCTTTCCTCGCAGTTTTAAATTCTTATCTCAGACTATAAAACTGCCCTGATATGAAATAAAAGCTTAAGAAGAATTTAAGAACTGTTAAGATAGTAACACATACCTTAATAAAGTTTGCATTGATGTAGTCTGAATCTTGTGGGGGAGTTTTTAAGGTCAGTTTAACCCGGCTATGATCAACTAAAAGAAGAATTATTATTTTTTTATTAGAGATGAATTACAACACATGTAAATCATCACGTAACAGTAATATATAATATATATAGGACATATTACTTGTATAGAAGAAATTAAGCATTAAAGAATGTTTCCCAAAGATAAGTCACACAAGCAAGTTAGTCAGTTAATTTATGGGTAAATCAACTCAGGTAGGGATAAGCAGAGTCCCGGATACTGGAATTCCAAGAGCAAATCATTACAAAGAGGCAAAATTCAATTGATCAGAAGTGATAAAACTGTAGTTACACAGTATTAACACAGAACGCGGTCAGCATTAAAGGCGTATTTACAGGAGAAGAATAAAACACCAGTGCATAGCTACAGCAGCCAGCAGGTCCTACAGTCTCTGCCAAGGAGGACTCAGGTACTACAACATGAAATACACTGGGGCTTATTGCTCAGGCACAGCCTGACTTCTGTCCCCAAACACTGCTCCAGGCACTTTGCTGGGGCACTTCTCAACTATTTGCAGCAGATCCCTTCATTTAGGGGGTTCTGACATTTCAAGTTTCTGCCTCAAGCATTACTGACCATCTCAGAGAAAGCTTCTTATAAAATCAGCAGATCTTTGGAGACCAAAATCCTCAGCAGTCTTAAAAATAGCCTTTATTACTTGTTGACAGAATAAACTGAACATCTTGGAATTATTTTTGACATTGAAAAAAATAAGATTGAGTGCATCTTTAATACAGAAGCAACTTGATAATTCTCACTAAGCAGGAGGGTAGGTGGCTGGCAGGTTCGCCAGTCCTTCCAGCTCTTGTCGATACAAACACTTCCCAGCTATCACACAAAAATCATTCAAACTATCTCTACAATAGAGGCTGTTTTACTTAGAAATCCAGATCAAAAAAAAAAAAGTTATCTTTCAACTGGGGAACAGAAGTATCTGCAGAAACAGCATCTGCTCGAGCAATTTCTTTTACTTTTTGCTCCCAGGGTCAATCTCCCAACCACAGAACAGCTGTTAAAACTTTTATTAGAACTAAATTCAAGAAAAAAATATAAAGAACAAGCCAATTTAAGAGAGGAAATATGGTTGGTTGGGTGGTTTTTTTTTTTTGTCAAAACATCACTGGTAATAAAACACGGAACCGTGCCCACAAGAAGTACATGCTAAGAGTTATTTCTATACAGAAAGCTCTTCCAAAAAGCTTCCAAGATACTTGCTTCCAAGATGGTGAAATTTTCTGCCAGAGTCCTGATAACATGCAAAAAATGCTTGTGTTACCATGTAATGCTTCCTAAAAAAGCACCACTGTAGATTACAAGACATTTAGATCACAGATCTAAAGACAACTCACTCACATAAAGGCCTAGAGAAACCCTTAAAAGATATTACACTGTATTACACTCTCATACATCTAATGCAAACGCAAGAACTTTTTATAAGCATGCAGTGGTTTCACAGACTTAATACTTAAAAACTTCCTTTAAATTACGGCTCAGAGTAATTGAAGCGGTAGGCTAATGAGGGCTCCTGTCTTCCCAGCACAGTATACAAAATTCTAGAGCTCTTTCAGAGTTTTCAGTCTAGAATAGAATTCTCCACAAAAAATTCCAATGCAGGTTCCAGGTTCAGAAAATTAAGTGCTTGGACATTTAGATACAGCTTAAAGGCTCAGTTCACAATTATTAATTGGAATCTTGAGGTAATCAGCGACCACCATGTTTCATTTAACTGTCATTTAGGACGGCTTTGTGAACTGTAATTTGAATGTGCACACATCTTTTACTCTGAAGCCAGTATTGAAGTACAGATCTCTCTGGTACCAGTAATGATTTCTGATAAACATAGCACTAATCTCCAATTAAGTTACAAGTGTAAGTTCTTTTCTGGAATTATAAAAGATAGGCAAAGTGGCATCCTCCTCCAAAACATCTCCTGACTTTCACTTCTGTCAAGCTGGTCTTCGCTTTATTGCTGGAACCTTTGGATGTTTGAAGATATTCTTGCTTTAACTGAAAATACACCTTCAATTTTCCTCAGTGTCAGCTTTGAGATTTGCTTATTTTTCCCCACTATGATCTGTCCACCCTTTCAGATCCCAATGACTCAGGTTTTTCTCTTTTTTTTTTTTTATGTAGATGAAAGAAAAGCACATCTACCACTCTAGTCGCAGCCACTCACTACTGGACTCAGTGGCTCCTCAATTCAGCCTAGCTGCTACCAAGATTTTGCTGTATTGTTTGCGATCTACCAAAATGCCAGCATGGAAGAAAGAGTGTAGCAACTCCTCCTTCCTTGCAGCAGCAAGCACTATGCCCACCTTGTTAAAGAATCTCACGCCTGGGGCTTTAGAGCAAAGTTTATTACTGCTGGAAGTGCTGCTCCAAGCGCTGATAAATAGTAAAAATTCCAACACTAGAAAACCAGAGCACACAGGCATGCAACGGTCTGAAACACACAGTAATTCACTAGTGTTTATTACTAGAACACATTTTGAAAATGAAAGGTAATAATGCTTAAGACCTTTTTCAACTTCAAATTGGTTATAAACCTCCTAATACTTCTGAGAAAGCTAAGCAGAATAAAAGCTACCTGTTGCTCATCTTCTGGGATATGAAAAATGGCATTTATCAGAAGGCAATCCTTTAATCTCACTGTCAGCTCTTCATACTGAGAAGCACCGTAAGAGCTGCTGAAATACACAGCCTCATGAGCTACAAAAAGTGAGCTTGTAACAGACAATCTTGTCATTACAGATCACTGATCAGTTATATCCATATATTGGTGGCTTAAAAACTTAAATTTTGCTCTGTTTTTTGTTTTCTGTGATCATACATTAAACAGAATTTCATTTGGGCTCTAGCAAAATAGAAACCAAAGATAATCCAGCACTGAAAGTTCTCTGACACCATTCACAGGATACAAACAAGCAAAATATCCATTTCACTACAAAGCACAAAGCTGAGTTCCTTAAGTCTTCTTAAAATCTCATCTAGAGTTTATGCTGATATTTGGGTTTTTTCTACCATGAATAACATGCTCCTAAGTAAAAAACACAGTAAAGCACCTAGTAAAGTTCTATGCTATTCCAACATAAAATGAAAAAGTCAGCTTGATAGGGCTTGGGACCCAGCACACATTTTCTTTAGGTGGTAGCTCTCCAAACGTTCACTCACTTCACCTTCCAAGTAAAAAAAAAAAAAATTTATGAAAATTACATTTCAGCAAATTATCTCCAATTTTTCCCTTCCATAATAGCTAAATAGTAAAATTCAAAATACATTAAGAATAACAAGCACTTGCCTTTGTCTTCTATTAACATGTAAATCAGACTTACATGGCAATATATCCTTGTATCTATTCTTTTTAACATTTTCTTCTTTTTCTCCAGTGGCTGTTGGGTAGATCTTCTCTGTTCTGTATTTTGTTGATAATCTTCTTAACCTCTGAAACAAAACATTTATGTTTCATTTTAAAATCTCAAGATAACAGAAGCATCACAAGGTATTAGCTTCATCAATGAAGTTTAAGAAGATCACTCAAAAATACCTCTTCTCTCCTTTTACAATATTCACTATGATGGAGTTTAAAAATATAATTTTCCAGTACTTTTAGCTCATCAGCAGTTTACAACCAATTTGAAACCAGCTCTAGACATCATGAGACATGGAACTTTGGAAAAGCCACTACAGTAGCAATATGGAATACGGCTATAATTTTATTTCTGAAATACACTGCCCTGTTAGGGACTAATAACTACATTAAGAACACCTGTGAGAAACAAAAATCCACTATTGCTCAGAATACCTGGAGCAAGAGCACAGACAGGCTGTCTCAGGAACAGTTGTTAGCAGCAGGTACTTTGCTATGAAGCACGCAGCTTCTAACGCACTGCCAACTCAACGGAAAGCAAAACTCTAAAATCTCACTTTTAACAGGCTTCAAATCCTAACGTCCAACTCCCTGCTCAAGGACACAGAGAAAGAAGGTCCCCGCCTCTCAGGTACAAGGTATTTGCAATTAAGAGGAGCGACAGGAGGTCTGCTGTACTTACAACAATATGCCATTTTTTTCCCCCCTCCATCTATTTCAAGTACTAGAAATTTGAAACAGTAAAAACCTCTTAATAACAAAATCCAGCCCATGTCTTCCAACAATGTCAGAAATAACAGGAGCGATACAGCTTTTATCATCCCACTAAAATTGGACCCTTGCAACCTCAAAACTGAGGAGGAAGCAAAGAGTATAAATTCTTTTTGAAAAAAGAATAATACAGGAGAAGCCAGCGGTGCTTGTTATTTTAGATTGTGTGGATATCCAGTTTTAAAAAAGGAACCCAAAGAATTCAGATAGTTAACTCTGGCTTCCAGCTAAAGCCAGGTGGTTGCAAAACCAGTCATTCTATTGACACTGACGTGGTGGCAGTACGTAACACGATCAAGAGGAAAACAAAGGACGCAGCTTCAAAGAAGTTTAGTATTTCCACTGAGTGGTATCCTGCGCAGGCAGAAGGATAGAGGTTGTTCACGTTCCCCTCCCTCCATTTTTGATGCTGAATTACCATCCTTGAAGACCCGAAATGTTCATGGCTTGCTTTCTTTTGGGGAAGGTGGAGAATAGGGGAGGTTCGTTGCTAGTTAAAAATATAAATTTTTTTCATCATTGACTATGGAACAACATACAGGCAGAAGGACATCATAAATAAGACAATTTGGTTGGAAAGGCAGTTTTCTTCTTGAATTCTTCTAAAACTACTAAAACACTTGGGAGATTTGCTGCACACTTCAATTTTTAAAGAAAAGAAAGAAAAATGAATTGGCCTTGAATAATTCTCCCAGCAAAAAAAGGAAAAGAAAAAACCACACAAAATTTAGCATTTCTGCTACATACAAAAAAACACTTTCATAAAATTTGTCTGGATATAGTGAAAAACCAGCAAATTTTATATGCAAATGTGGATAAAACTTTGCATTAATTTAGTTGAATAATATGCATCTAATAAATCATAAAAGTGTCATTTATAGAGCAAAACCAATGGCAAATTAAAATTAAAAAAAGGCAAATCAAGAACTATCAGTTCTCAATTTTTTTTTCCTCTTCTCTGAGGACTTTATCACAGATTAAATCACTGAATGCTAAAAAGCGTGACAGAACTAGCACACCGGGGTTTTTTCTTAAAAGCGTAATGTTCTTGAAAATCCTGCCATGTTAGCTGATGACAAAAAAGCAGTAAATACTTGGAGGGAGGAGAGTAAGTCTCTGACCACCACACAGTGATTGAAGTGCTAAATGTATTATCTGAAAACACTGCTACAATGAAGAATAGGAAGATTCAATTCTTGAAAACACATGTAAACAGTTACACGAAGCTTCCACACAGACTATGCTCATCTTTGTAGCATTAAAAACAAGTTTTCAACATAACTTGTGTAAATAGCAGGCAGAGAAACCTGGTTTGTAATATGGTACAGACATAAAGAATATCACTGCAAACGGGAGACATTGTCCCATGTAACATTGCACCTACCTGGGTCAAAATAAAAAAATACTGCCTGTGCTAAGACTGGACACAACCAGGAGTCAAGAAACAGTAAAATAAATATGCATAACTTCACAGTATCAGCTGAGAATTGCAAGACTAAGAAATTTTAAATAGGCTATAAGCCTCCAATTAGGAAGAAAAAAAAAAAACACACAAAAAAACCCCACAATAAAACCCCAAAAAAACAAAAAGCAAAAACAAACAATGATACTTTCCAAGGACAGTCACTAATATAATTTTGTATATTGTTCCACATCTCAACCTGTTTGTGAGTTTTGGAGGCCTTCCCCGCTCCACCCCCATCTTACTGATTCTTATGGGACAAATGCCATGACTTCACCTAGAAAAAGTAACAGTAGTTTAGAGAAAAAATAACCTCTAAAAACCATGAGTAGAAGCAGAAGTTATTTTGCACGAGAAAGGACACACTTGAGGAAGCGATACAAGAAAAAGGTCAGGTATCAAAAGGCACCCTAGGAAGACGATCCTTTTTGCATTAGCCCATTTTAAAGGCATGCAAGAAAAAACACCCCAAAAACACAACACACTTTCACAGGTACAACTTGGACCTATTGCAAGCCAAAAAGGCTGGAGTGACTAGTACCAACTTTGATGCTATGAGAATTCAGCGTCGCCTTCTCCCCTGTGTGATTCAATAGTTGTACAATCTGCTAAACAGACTGGCAGTCGGACTAGTATAGCCCAGCTCTGAGGCAAAGACTGGAAATGAAATACAGGTTGATTTGAACACACATCTGCTCCTAAAATACTTTAGGACCCATGCTTTTAACACATTTTTCAGCTGTTCTGTCACATGGGTAAGAGAAGATAAGTAAGTGCAGTCTGAGAGCAATTAAAAAGAGTAGGCAGTCCTCTTTATGACTTGCAGTAGATGTGCTACATAGAATAGTATCTACTATTCTAGAGAAAGAATTGACTAAAGAGTCAATTTAGAAGTAATTTGACTACTTTCAGATTTCTAAAACTGAGCTTTGAACAAACTACCACAGGAATGGAAAATTGCCAGACTCAACAGAAGATTTTGTCCCACACGCAACAGAAAACTTCTGGAGCAAGCTCTTGTAAGGAGTGCACCCAGCGTGCTGGAGGATACGAGGGACCCAGCGCTTCCTAGGTTACAGCCCAGAGTGACCAGGAGGAGGATGTACTCAATGGCAGGACGGGGGTAACGACAGGGCAGAAGAAGAAAGGATTTTGTTCAGACTATGGTAAGTCGATGACAAGATAGCCAGTAAGATCCGTCACAGTCCAGTTTCATGCTAATTCATAATAAACAACTGTCTACAGCACAAAGCAGCACTCATTTGGCTTAAGTCAGTAAAAAACCAAATCGCTTCCCAGAAAATGCTCGAATGCCAACAGCAGGGACATTAGAGATCCAGCCTGGTGCCTCTGCAGATAACAGCAGACGCTTCCGTGACACATGCATATTCACTGGAACTGCTATTCTGGTACCACAAAAATCTTCATTTATACGTTCTTTTAAGAACAAAATGGTGAAGTAGTAAGTGTATATTCATGATTCATCATACTTAAAAGAACTACATTCACAAGGCCTTAAGTTCCATTCTCATTAGAAAAGCTCGAATTTAATTCTGCTTATTCACTGCGTGACAGAAGTGGTTTGTGGGATGGTGACAAACTCTTACCACATGTGACAGTGGGGGGATGAGCCTTTGAAACAATTTGAGTTTCAGAAACATACTTCCAGTTTCCACAGTGGTTTTAGAGTCTCTACTACAACTCTACTGCAGTGTTTTCACAAAAAGACAAACCAGCTTTTCAAATCCAACTTGTGCAGTCCTACCATATTAAGAAGAACTTAGTCCAGTCAGTTCAAGAAAAACAGATCTGTTTTTCACAGATTCATCTATTTAACTCTTTAGAAAGCCTGTAAAGACTCACTGCTTAACACCATAGAAATGTTGTTTGTGAATTGAAGAAAATATTTATACTGCCTATTGAGATTTGAAGAACTCACTTTAAAAACCTGAACTTTATTTAAGATACAGAAGTGCTTGTGACTTCCGTCTGGGTTTCTTTTCAAGGAAAAGTGTTCAGTTTGGGGCCCCTTCATTATTAGAAAGACATTGAGGTGCTGGAGTGGGTCCAAAGAAGAGCAATGAAGCTGGTGAGGAGTCTGGAGAACAAGTCTCATGAGGAGCAGGTGAGGGTAAACAACTGGGGTTGTTTAGTCTGGAGAAAAGGAGGCTGAGAGGAGACGTTATCCCTCTCTACAACTACCTGAAAGGAGGTTGTAGCGAGGTGGAGGTCGGTCTCTTCTCCCAAGTAACAGACAATAGGACAAGAGGAAACATCCTCAAGTTGTGCCACAGGAGGTTTAGGATGGATACTAGGAGAAATTTCTTCATCAAAAGGGTTGTCAAGCATTGGAGCAGGCTGCCCAGGGAAGTGGTTGAGTCTCCATCCTTGGAGGTATTTAAAAGGCAGGTAGATGTGGTACGTAGGGACATGGTTTAGTGGTGGTTTTGGCAGGCTAATGGTTGGACTTGACTATCTTAAAGGTCCCTTTCAACCTAGACCATTCTATGATTCTATGAAAGCGTGACAAATATTTCACCCCAGCTTCACTTATTTAAAGTCCTCAAATTGTCTCCTAAGCCTTATCTGACATTTCCAATAGTCAAAACATCAGTTAGTAGAACAGTGATGTTTGCTTGAGTCTCCTGTTTAACCATACCTGAGGAACAGTCCGTATCATAGTGTCAAAGTGCTAGAATACTCCATGGCACCCATGGTTCATTTGCTATGTGACCGGAGGCAACAGCAGCAGGCTTCGGAAGCTCTACATGGACAGCTATGGCAGCAGAGTTGTGAGATAACACCAAACACACACGGGTATTTTCTGCAAAACTTGCTTAAGTATATTAAATTGAACGAAAAACTAAAGAAAAGCTTCCATAAGAGTTACCTTAAAAATTATAGCATAAAAGAAGATACTAGGAAACACTTTAAAAATGTTGTATTAATGCACACATTTTTGTAAGACAGCTATTTCCATCATAAGCTTGACCTTGCATTGCTCTTACTAGCAGCAAAGGAAGATAAACACATAAATTATGTTCAACTCTGCTCTCATCCTAATAATTTACATAAACATTACTAGGGTAGAATAAAGTTCCTGGTACTTTTACACAGTGAGAAATATGTACCTGTAAAGAACAATGTGAATCAAACTACCACAAAAGCTTCAAAACACCTATCTTCTGGCTATCTATGGTTCTATCACATGGGTTTCAGATTCTCTATGAACACAGAGATACCTCTGTCAGAAGACAGCTCGAGTGCAGGCTCAGATACATCACAGCTCAAATAAGGGTCTGACTTTCTGGAACTGCTTTGGTTCCAGAAGTATTTTAGCTTCAAGTCCTTGCAAATCCAACTGCAGTTTCCCTGTATCACTTTCTTACCACTGAGGGCTCTGGGAAACACCAAGACAAGCTGATCCTAATAAACTCAGCTGGAGGATGGACTATTCTGAGTCAGGAGTGCCTCTGCAGCTCCGGGTTGCAATAGCAAGGCATAAATGAACACAGCGAGCTGGGTTTCCTTTAGTCACTCTGCCAGAGCAGGAGCTGCATGAGGCAAGCAGGGCACAGCGCGGCTTAGCCCAAAGTTCCTGGGGAAGCCAGATCCATTGGGCTGAATGAACACTAAACTGTCCCACACGGGATATCACTGGTTACCTCATTCCACTGTTAAGTAGCATAAATAATGCAGAGTTTAATATAATTTCAGGTATCATACTTGCATCTAGGTCTCCCAACTATCTCTAAGGTTTACATTCGTACATTAAATGTTTTGCGTCTGTTGCAAATAAACACCGCATGAAAGTATGAAAAGACCTACATGTAAGATAACGTCCAAAGAGTCTAAGCTGACAATCACAATTAGTTTTCATAGTAATACTTAATACATACATATTTTGAGAGTATCCCTTTCACCACTTTGCCCTAGTATTTGAAAAACAGTATACACTTGTGACATGTCTCAAGTTATTCCTGTCAACTTTCAAACAACAATTATTTTTAGGAATTCCTAGCCCTCATGACAGAAAGAAAAAGCCTTCCTAAACACCAGCCAAGCACAAACAATTAAAGGAGAATAATCTGGTTCTGTAAAAGAAAAACTTCACAGTATCTCAACATTAGCAGATGGTTTTGGCTGCAAGGAACAGGTTCACAGTCTAGATTTAACCTATTTCTCTGAAATAAAGCCCTGAAAGGAGATTGCAAGTTGAACTGATAGAAAGAACGTGATACAAGGAGGACTTTTCAATATCTTGGCTCTCTTTTCGAGCAACACCTACTAACTCTCAAGCTGTAGGTGCTCCAAGGGAATCTCTGCTTTAAGTGATTATTGAACAAGTCTGGTCATTGCAGTCCCTTGGGAGCTCTTTCCAGTTTCATAGCAGGACAACTACTGATCTAAAAACCCCACTGTGTTTGAGGAAGTTTGTGTGAACCACATAAAACAAAAATCCCTCCAGAATTACCCAGGGAACTGAGAACAGCATCATTTCAGCATTAGATGGTATAGTGTTATTTTATAACCTCTTAACTCACTCTGGTACTTTCTCAGGGAAGAGGGGAATTCATGTTATTGCATTAACTGGAGATTTATGTCCAATAAAGAAACATTAGTGAATGAAGACTGCATTGGTAGGTCCTCACACAGAGCCCAAATGACAGTACTGAAAAGAGTCAGTTAAGGAGTACATCCTTCTTTCTTCAGCACCACAATGAAACTGGGAACAGGTGAAAAAAAATAACAGTATACTCTCAAGAATTAGGTACTGTGACAGGAAGACCGGTGTTTTCCATCTTTCCAAACCTGTATTTTCCCCTAACAAAAATGTTAGAACCAGGCATGTCTCCCACACTGCTAATAACTAAAGACAGCTTTACACAAGCATATTATCAAAATGTGGGCTGATCACTTCAAAAGTCTCCTTTTCTTACACTCATTTCTGAAGCTGTTTTTATTCTATCTGCATATTAATCCCAACCTAAATTAGCAGTACTATCAATTACAGTTGCAGTTAATTTATGCACAGTACAACAGTTAAGCAACATATCTACTGCCAGTAATGGGCTTGTTTTACAAGGGTGGAGAAGACTGAAGAGATCTGCGGTCTGTTGATGAGCAAGTAAATAAGCAGACAAAGCAAAACATGAAATTAGTAAAACATAAACAAATTTTAGTAAGTTACTAATGCATGTCCTAAGATATTTTAGAAAACTCTGCAGCACACTCGTTACACATGCAAGAACTGGGATTATAACTTTCTATCTCTGAACCATGCTATTTCCTTAGCACTCTCAGTTTACTGCAGAGGTTACTATGAACAAACTTTTACATCAAGTGAAAACATGCAGGACAACACAGCAGTGAGAGTTAGAGGCTATGAGTGAAGAACATGAACACTTTATTAGTCTGAAACCATGTGATAAGAAAATTGACTGCTTGGGGAAGGCTGGGAAGCATGTCTTGATGCAAAAACAGAAAAGGGCATTTGAAATTAGCACACACTACAAGTAACAGGCTTCTTAATAATGTTAAAGCAATACAGGAAGAATTCTTGATAATTCAAAACAAAAAAGCCTCAGATTTTTTGCAACAGACCACAAGATTATTTTCAGACCCAACAATATAAAACCAAACAGTATGAGGAAGCAAAGCACTTAAACAAACAAGGAAACAAAACGCATAACCAGGGAACCCCCACTGCTTAAAAGCATAATTTCCAAGTTACTGGATTCACTATTTTCCTCTTATTCCTTCAGTCCTAGGTTTTACGCATGCTGACAGCACAAATATACTAAAAGCATTACATTTAATCTTGATTTTTCCCGTTAAGTCTTTCTTCGAACATATACGGCACTTACTCATCTTACCTTGCTACATGATTGAAAGGGAAGATGTTCTCTAAAGAAAGCTAAGGCAAATAATTTTTAAGAGAATGCTTTTACAACACTCTAGTTGATGAAATGTTTCAATGGAATCAATCAACCTATCTGCAAAAAATCCAACAGCTTGTTACTAAAGAAAACAGCTACTAAATACAGTAAAAAAAACCTCAGTTAACTGTAGCATATGAAATATGCTATCTTCATATTTAAGCCTTCTATCCCAATCTCCTCAGCGATTCATTTTTCACAAGTAGTTGAACTTTCAAGTCAAGATGGTAATTAAAGGCTTGAGTTGTCCTTCATACAGTTTTCTGCAATTTTTCAAGACGACTAACACCATTCATTTACGGGCAAATGAATGATGACTGTTTCTTATGTGAAAAATAATTACTAGTATCTAAAAAATTTTAAACTCTTAAAACTTGCAGAATATCTATGC
This sequence comes from Numenius arquata, assembly GCF_964106895.1. Lineage (NCBI taxonomy): Eukaryota > Metazoa > Chordata > Aves > Charadriiformes > Scolopacidae > Numenius > Numenius arquata. The sequence goes on along the minus strand of NC_133577.1, from coordinate 119,014,207 downwards.
ATGTCAATCTAATGAATACAAAACATCTTGAAATAAGAAAGGAAAAGACAGTTTTCCCCACCTCCAGACCTCTTTGTCATGACACTGTGGATATCAATTGTATTAGTAGTTCTTGTACAATTTTACTGCCAGCATTTCACCAGTTTTTCCCATTTGTTCAAGAAACAGATGGATGTGTATTCATGCCTCATTTGGGTTGAATCTACATTCAGGTAAGAGTCAGAAATTTGAGGTTTGAGCCATTGAGAAAATTGAGCCATCATATGATGGCTATAAATAACTCGCAAAAAGAATTGTCCAACTCAGTCGAGTTTTCACTACATGCACATTTCCTGTGTAGCAGGAAACTATTATACCACCGCATAACAAGGGTATAAAGATGCACAACCCCTCCACCTTCGGCGGCTTCCTACAGGATAGGGTTTAGGCACATTAGGGGGACAACAGGAAACGTTATGTACTGTTGCTGTTCTCCGAGATGTCAGCTATACATGCAATCAATGCAGGCATTTACAGTGTAAGCTGAACAAAACTGCGTATCTCACCGTAGACCATGACAGCCTTCAGAATCTCTGGGGGAATTCGGCAACACCACAATAACAGGTCAGTTGGGAGTGTGCACAAACACCTCGAATCCAGAGTGTCTTTCTACAAGACATCCAAAACCAAGAGGAAAATTGCTCAAGTCTTGTTACGGTCACAATGATTTGAGCTGCTCACCAAGACAGTAACAAGAAGTTGAATCACTGACGCTACGCAGCGATTTAGCCTTAAATGAAAAGATGTGGAGAACAGTTTAAACGGCCACCTCATCTCTCACCTTGGTTAGCAAGAGCAAGCAGAAGTAAACCTGCAACACCAACACTGCAATAGCAGAGCTCTGCTGAAAAGCCTTCCCAGGAGCAAGTCTCACAGCAAGTCATAGAATCATCCAGGTTGGAAGAGACCCTTGGGATCATCGAGTCCAACCATCTACCCTACACTACAAAGTTCTTCCCTTTATCATATCCCCCAACACCACATCTAAACGGCTCTTAAACACATCCAGGGATGGTGACTCAACCACCTCCCTGGGCAGCCTGTTCCAATGCCCGACCACTCTTTCTGTGAAAAATTCTTTCCTAATGTTCAGTCTAAACCTACCCTGCTGGAGCTTGAAGCCATTCCCTCTTGTTCTGTCATTAATTACCTGGGAGAAGAGACCAGCACCAACCTCTCTACAGTGTCCTTTCAAGTAGTTGTGGAGGGTGATGAGGTCTCCCCTCAGCCTCCTCTTCCTCATACTAAACAGTCCCAGCTCCTTCAACCGCTCTTCATATGATTTGTTTTCCAGGCCCTTCACCAGCTCCGTTGCCCTCCTCTGCACTCGCTCCAGCACCTCGATATCTCTCTTGCATTGAGGTGCCCAAAACTGGACACAATACTCAAGGTGAGGCCTCACCAGTGCTGAGTACAGGGGCACAATCACCTCCCTACTTCTGCTGGTCACGCTATTTCTAATACAAGCCAGGATGCCATTGGCTTTCTTGGCCACCTGGGCCCACTGCCGGCTCATATTCAGCCGCTTGTCAATTAGAACCCCCAGGTCTCTTTCTTCCAGGCAGCTTTCCAACCACACTTCCCCAAGCCTGTAGCAATGCACGGGGTTGTTGTGGCCCAAAATGAGACAGTATGAGAATATGACAGTATGAAAGTATGAGACAGGTGGGACGAACTTTCCACTCCAGTGCTGGAGGTGGGTTTTGGTTATTTTAAAGCTAAAAACCAGTTATAGGTCCAGTAAATTTCCTCTCAGGAGCCACCATTTGACTCATCCAGGAGAGGTGACCACACTACAGTCCAATCTACCTAGATGGACTAGCTCTGAAGTCAAATTTAAATTTTGACATTGTGGCTGTGACACTGACACTGTCAGTGCAACACATGAGTAGAGCAAAAACTTTACAGAGTGTGCCCCTCACCTGAAACAGAGACAAAAGTAGATACTTGTCCCACCTCCCTTACACCCTTTAAAACTTTCTCAGGGAAGTCAAAACCCAACAGTGACATAATAAGAATGGATAACAAAGTAACAGCATCCCCAGGACCAGGCCACCGAAGCCTAGAAGAAATGATCTAAAGGTTAAGTTGAGACTTTTTCCACAAAAAACACCCCAAAGGCAAGATGTTTTCTCCCAGCTCAATCAGCAGCTAAAAGGAACGTAAGCAATGCTTTTTTCAGGGTCATATGAGAGGGCCTGGGCCAGTCACCATTGGTTATAACTCTATGGCTCTTTGGTTTCAGTGCCTTAACATACATAACATCCTTCAACAGTCAAAAGCATCCTGTCACAGGAATTCAAAGGAAGAGATGTACAGCCAATACAGATCGTGTTCAATTCATACAAATAGGCAGCATAAGGATATAAATAGGTATCAGCTAAACCTCTGCCTTTGAAAAATATTTCGTTTGTTTAACCACATCAGTTCTCCCTGAGAAATGTCAGAATCTATTACCATCAAAATCATCTTCTCCCCACAGTCTTTACCAGTCCTTCATATGTAGAATGAGGCATTAAGATCCACAGAGAATATATTTTGCTTTTGTTTCTGCTCAGCACTTAAAAAAAAAAAAAAAAAAACAAAACACAAACCAAAAAAAAACACCTCAAAACCAAAACAAGTTCTTCTCCCTCCTCCTTCACAAGATGCAAAACTCTTCCTCTTTTCCCACGCCTTGGAACACATTTCCTTGAGGTCATTATTTGTTTTCAGCCCAATTCATACTAGGTGGAAAAAAACCCACCAGAACTGAGACAGGAAACACTGAGCTTTCACTCCAACAGAAGTAAATTAGAATTTCCTACCTGCTGGTCCCCAATGCCAAAGCTACCATAAATAAAAGCACAGGAGAATAGTCTTAACATCTTTTAATAAATCTGTAACACCACCACCAAAAAAAAGGTGTGCTATAGCTGTTATGTCCTGCCTTCCAAAAAGGCATCAGGGCTTTTTAAACAGCTATATCTTGTCGATTTGTCTGAAACAGAGATCCCGTCCTGTGAGACTTTCACCAGGAATGACTTTAAGCTGAAAATCTGAAGCCTAATAAATACTCTGGGTAAAAAGCATAGCTGTTTGTACAGTCAAGAAACATTGCAACTGTGATCTGGTTTTGTGTCCAAATTACCATACTGAAACATCTCTAGAACTGAAAGGTGCTGCTCCTTTCAGTTATGTGACATCCTTTAGAGTACTTAAGCCTCTATGGGTTTAACATGAGTTCAGTGTTAAATATGCCAGTGTTGGACATACAAGCAATTCCATTAAAAACATGCCAGTTACATCTTTCAATAGAAGTCTAACTTTTTTTTTTTCTCAGAAGCAGGCTTGAATCCTGTACAGAAATACAGCATCTGTAGAGACTTGCAGTACTTTAGAACATCCAGTATTAGTTACGTTAGCTCATAACTGGCAAGTAGAACACCCACAAGGTTTTAGCAACTATTAACCCTCCAGAAAACCCACAATGTAAAATCTTTCCAGACATAAATACAAAAAGAAAACTTTTGACAAGCACTGAATCAGTACTTCCATGCAGTAACAGAAGCACAGGGATTATAAAGGCAACGTAAAGGAAAAGAGAAGGTATCAAATAGAAAATACATTTCTACTAACTGAAGAAAATATGCTTACAACTATTTGCACCCCTTCTTTGAGGCTGTGTCTGGAAGCCAAGGAATGTGCTAGTTATAAAGAGGCCATTTATGACGGAGTTCAATAGCATTTTAAAAGCCAGAAAGAAGTAGCCTCATTAAGGATACAAACTTGTACTAAGATTTCGACTGTAATAAACTTAGCTAATAACCAGGCAAAGGAATTTTGTGTCATTATTGTTTATATTTGTAATATCTGTCAATCTTTGCCTAACAATGTGTCCCCATCAGTTCAAAAGCCCACACCTTCCAACCAGATTATACCAATTCTGGTTTCAAAAAGAGGCAAAACAGGGAAGGCAATGGCCAACAAAATTCCCATAATTACAGCAGAAAGAGCTATAAAGCAACTACTCAAGCACAACCAAAGCAGCAATAGCCAGTACAGGACAACAAATCTAGACAGTAAGTTATTCACAAGCATGATTTTAGATTATGTCTCTCCATTAGAGTTTTCGTTTTGATAGCTGAACATTCAAGAAGTAACACTTTTAAATGCCTGAACACATAAACTCTACCATTTAGTTTGTTTCGGCTGAATTTAAAAAAACCAAACAAACAAGTCCTTAAGCCTTCTATACACACTATATCATACGCAATTGTCTTCTACAAAAGTAACATAGGCACCAACGCAGCATTTTCTATGACCTTACAGTACTACTACTCATATAGAAAATGGTTCTTACTTTCCTCATATTTTGTTCAATGAGCTGCTTCAAAAAAATGAAAAGGCTGTGATTTTTCTCAAATATAACCATTTCAAATATATTGTTTGACATACCACTAGCACTTAAGTTGCACAGTAACTTTAATCACAGATATTCTCAAGCATGCAAACCCAAAAGCGACTAGCAAAAGAAATAATTGCCTCTTCTGCAGCCCTGCATCGTGATTTCATTACAACACCCAAAGACAAGAACACTACAGTGAAGTAACTAAAAAGTAAATTAAAATACTGTTTTAATAAAATGGTTTAAGTTTAACCTTTTAAAATCATGAACATTTTAAAGGAAGTTTTTAATTCTAAAGACTTATAAAAGCCTGCATCAAACAAAAGGGTCAAGTAACAAATATATTGTTTATGTCCTCTTCTAAAACCAGCATTGAGAACCTAAATCCCCACACTTCTAAAATAAAGCCTTTATATTTTATTGCTTTAACACCAAAGCTGCGAGTTGAACTTCAAATTAATTTCCAAACCATTTGTAGGATGTCTTTATTACATTTATAATGTAATTACTTCTGAAATTCTTCCATTTTTAAGAGCAGAGAAACATTTACTTTGTATGAAGTATACACTCAATCACATAAAGGTTTCTAAAGTAGCCTCTCATTGATGTTTGTACCCTGCAGGCTATGTTGGTTACACAGCTAATTTGTGAAATACAGTCCTTCTACAGTGTCAAATTTCAACAAATAAAAAGGTAGCAAAGTCAAGCGGTAAAGTGAATCTCGTTCAGGCAAGTGCCTTGTCAATCAAGCTGATGATAAATTTTAAATAACCCTCAACTGTCATCGCTTTAAAAAGCTGAATATTTACAATCCAGAATATAGAAGTCAATAGTTTGTTTGGTAAACAATAGAGAACCCTCATTAAGTTTTTTTTCTATCTGAAATACAAACAACTTTATTCAACACCCACGGGTTCTGGATGATAGATTTACTTCCAGGTATTTCAGAAACACACAGGAATACCTTCAGATCCAGCCTCAAGATTCTTATCTATAACTCTCATCTATGTGGAATAAGTGACAAAGTAATAAGACTCTACTTCCTTTCTTGGGAAAGGAAGCTGTTCTAAGCTGAGCTTCAAATAAGTATTTGATACGGTGCCAATTCAAGAGAAGAGTATGTGAATTTTTACAAGAATTCAAGCAAGATGAGAGTCTCTCTAGACTGTTTTTGAAAGGAAAAAGATTGGGAAAAAAAAAAAATCATCTGACTGGAGGAATTTCACAAGCAGAGTTTCTCAGAAAACTTCCCAGGCCAGTCAGGCATTTTCCTTCATGATTTCTCATGAAAAGCAGAGCACACTAACACACATTTGATGACAAAGCTAGAAAACAGTAAGGGGGAAGATGGGAACATTACATAAAGCAAGCAGACAGACTTTCAGGGTAAGAGAAGTAAGACTGAACTTAAAAAATGCCAAATGAAGTTGTGTACTAGAAGCTGACAATGAAGGATACACACATGCCAATTATCACAAATAAACTAAGTGACAACTCATAAGTGTTTACAGCAGTCATCGAGGAAATAAAGACCCAGGATATTTACTGATAAACAGGCTGTATTCAGTAGTAAGTCCAGAGTGCTGGGATATTTCTAGAGATGACACAATGTAAATTCTCAACAGCCAATAGGAGATAAAAGCTATTTTTCTTCTTAATTAATTAACAGGTCAGCTGAGGCTGTGATCTTCCTTTTTTGATGGATTGCATGTTCTTGCTTTTTTTCATGGTCTGACATTAAAAAAAAAATTGATTCAACTTGAAATTACTGAAATTTTCCTCTTTGGACAGAAAGACTCATATTCCACTTTATCTATGGCTTGCATTGCATAAGCGTCCTTTAGCACAGAAAAAGTATTAGTAGCCTTTACATTCTATTTTCTGGTATTTCATATAAAACATCAATTCATTTTTATGTTAATGCTTTTGGTTGTGACAGTCTGGTTCTCCTTGAGGAACTTTCGCTGCAACCAAAGAATGCTAGCAAACAGTACAATAATCTTCGCATCTTCCAGCAAAAAATTCAGTGTTTTCTCTGGACAAGGAAGCAATATGTTCCTTTTTAAAGGCTGTCACCAATTATTTAAGTCTAACACCCTCATTCTAAGCACTGTCAGTCTCCACTTTCTCTGGCTGAGATCTAATGGGGCCTGAAAGGCTTCTTTTGATTTGAAGCCATAATTTAAGTGCCTTGAAACACTCTTGTTTTAACCTAATTTAGAAAGTTATTAAATGGCCAACAAATCCAAACTCAGTACATTGCTGTTAAACAAACGCTAGTGCAGAATGACTTAAACCCTCAGAGATCAAACCATAATCTGCAGCAATGGTGTTAACTTCTCACAGGCACAATGATTTACTCAGTCCACATCAACTGTCTCTGATGGCAGAAAATGCCATGCTTAACTATCAAACTAACAAATTTTATGTAGTGTTAGAAATCTGGATTTTATTAATTCAACTAAAATGTCTCATTTTGTCTTTAAAGCAATACTGATGTTTTGATGACTATTTTCAGAAAGTCTGATTTCTAAGCACTGTTCTTTGCTTAGGAACATTCCTGGAAAAATTGTTTTTGTTAAAATTTCTTGCTACTTGGTTCCCAGTTAAACTAACACATCTGATAGAAGCTACAAAGCAACACTGCCACGTGTTATCACGCTTCCCGTTTCATTGAAAGGATAGGCCCAGAACTGAAGGCAACTTAGAGGCACTATCTGTCCCAGAGGTGAGAAGCTGGAACATCTGCCTCTTCTTGCTGTGCTACACTGGTAACTTGATCTTCTTCACAGGCTGGGAGAACAACTGGGAAGCACAGTATCTTAACTCATTTTATTACAAACATCTGAGGCTCACACGCAGGTGACTTGGCTGAAAAAAACCACACACCATCAACAAAACCCAACCAGTTTGACTGCACAACCCTTAATCCTTAAACCCCAAAAGATACACAAAACTGGCTAGGCATCCCCCCTACTCCTTCTTCTTCCAAGCAACATTGACGATCTAAACAAAAGCAAAATTAGACAAGAGTCCAGCAGAAATATGGCCTTAAAGAAGCAGTTTGCTTACCCTGTGTCTGTGGAACCCATCCACTAGATGTCAGTGTCTTCTTCGGCAGAGGAAAACCTTCTTGGATCTCAACAAAAAGAAGGCACCTGATAGACCTTGGTTACCAGGTCGGGAGGTAATACTTATAAAGCATCCCCAGGCATCAGCTGGTCCACCAGAGAAACAGCCAGCAAGAGAAACATTTATGGATACCAGGCACAGAACATAAATATACTCCTCAACACAAAGTTTAGCCAGTAAGGTAATAGGCAAAAGGCCAAGAGCTGTTTCATGCAACATTACTGATTAAAAGTACAGCACATTGGTCAACAGATACTAAGGCATGCTAAAAAACAGTGATAAAAAGGCTGCAAGATAAAGGTATTTCTGTTTCCTATTTCCTAAAATATGCCAAAACACAAACCAGCACTTTTGGACAAATTGAAAAAAAAAACCAACTTAAAAACAGACAGAAGAATGAGGTCTACCAAAATTCAATCAGCTCTAAAGAGGCTTAGACTCAGGAGCAATAGAAAAAATTACTACAGCACAGCGTGGAACCCTCTGTGATAGGCATGAAAGCACCACACCCTAAATAAAGGAGAGAGCAGAAGTCAAAGTTCAGACACATTAAGTGCTTGCTGCAGGAAGAAACGGGTACGTGTTTCTATTCGCCTGCACGAAATCTAGATATTAAGATAAGCTATAAATTTAGAATAGAGTATTTCAAATGGAAGGGACCTACAACGATCATCTAGTCCAACTGCCTGATCACTTCAGGCGTGTCTAAACTTAAGTATAAAAGGAGAACACTGGTATAAAAGGAATCTTAAACTTGACAGCAGGACCACGTACTGGGGAACTAATGCCACCCTACAAGTTATGGAGGACTGATGGGCAAGAACATGCCAGAGGGGAAGCAGCATCACTCATTCCAAAAGCAGACAGACAAACAAGAAGGTGAGAAAAAATCAAGCTAAGTTTCTATAACATATTTTAATGCACCTAGGATTGTATAAGATCTGTGCTAGCAAGGAAGCAATCAGAGTAGTAGCACACACAAGAAACTTACTGGTTCTTATGGAAAAGATTGGGAAGGTTATGAAGCTGAAAAATAAGAAATTAAGAATTTTGGAAGGGGTACAAAGTACAGATTTCTTTCTTTTTAATGATATCAGATCAATTTGCCAGAGAACTCCCTCACTCGATCCCCCGGCAAGAAAAACCACCTTGAAGCAGATTTGAGCAAGCACAGGATCTGGCTAAAGACACAGCCCCAGAAGAACCGCTTATAGTTACTGCATACTTATATCTCGTATCCTTGCCAGACAGGAAAATCACAGAATCAAGGCTAGATAAAAAATAATTCACCACAAGTTTTTCCTTTAGAAATAGGAACTAAAAAGAAAAAAAAAATATGAGGAAGTTGAATGAAAGGAAATTATACAGAGCTAAAAAAGTAAAACATTTGCCAGCAGCCCTGGGTCTGTTTAAACATGGCAGGCAGCAGTACCTGCTGCTGTCCTGGCTCTCACTGCAGCAGTGACAGGTCCTGGTGTCCTGTGATACTCAACCTGCTGCTACCGTGTACCACAGTCTGGGAGGTTCTACTCAGAATCTGCCATTGAGAGAAACTGGCAGATGGCTCCGTTTCATTTCTTACATTCTTTCTCCCAGTATCCACCAGTCAGAATAAAGTATTAGACTAGGCGTACGTTTGACACATTAATTTTTTATATTCTGAAGAAACCATGTAGTATTATATGATCCTAAAATCTATCTACTCCTCTTCCTCCCCAGTTAAGAATATACCTATTACACCATGTACAGAAGATTGCAAGCAGCATAAAAGAAAAAAAATCTCATTCATGTTATTGCTTTGTCCCAAATGCCACAATTGTAGTTATGATCACATTAACTGTTCAGCATTTTATAACCAAGTTATTTTTAAGGGACTGTCTTTCTACCCAGCTCCTATTTGGCTGAGCAAGCCTCAGACAGTTCTACCCTTCTGCTCTTATGCTGTGAACCCAAAGAAATCTCAAGGAGACTGCACTCAATATGGAAATAATTCCAGGTTTTTCTTCCCATGTGTATATATGCACTACAATAATACCATGCTTGCTGGTCCATCTCTTTCCAAGGTAATTATTTTGATAATTTTCATGAAAAAGTCATCCTTTAACAGCAAAGGCAATAAGGGAAGCATCCTGGCCAAATTCTAACTCTGGCAACGTTTCCTATGAGACTTATTTCCAGCCTATCTTCATCTACCATGCTAGTTGGATGACGATTCGATGACTGACTTCGCCACAATTGGTTGATGAAATACAGGCACCCACACAACTGGTCTATAGATTCATCTACTCATCTCTCTCCCCAGTTATGAAGACACCTATTGTACCACATGTAGTAGGTTCTAATTTTAACACCACTAAAAAAAAAGAATTAGAACTAAAAATGTTTAGAACATTTTGAGATCCTGTCTTACGCTGTCTGGAAAGTCTCATTCATATTATCCCTTTGTCCCAAACACCACAATTAGAATTACTAATATTCAACTAAATTTACTGTGTTCAACTAACAAGCCCATCACCTCAGCATACAAGCAGCCTTTACAAAGCAGGACTTCCTTAGTGGTTTATTAATTCTGGTCAAATAATTATTAATTATGTACTTATATTTAGATACCACCAAAACCCTGTAACTTAAAAATCTAATGGATTCGTGGGTTTGATGGAAATCACAAGCTTCTTATAAATCAGCAAAAATACAGTAAAACAGCAAAAGCAGATTCTAAGCCTTTCATCTTCAGGGAAAGGCAAGTAACCACTTTGGATACAACTCTACGGTGCACTTCAGATTTTAAAAGCTCCCCTCTAGTTATAACCGTAAGTGCATAAACTGCTTTTTACCTGCTTCTTTTCACCATATGTTACAGAAGCTAACAAAAACTGTCCTGTCCCATATTCAATTTGATGACCTACATGATTGTAAGATACAGATCGAGAGATTTCCTACTCCCATAGCTTCTGGATTTTTTTAAGTTTGGTATGAGCCATGCTTCTTCATCAGTGCAAGACTGTTCAACTTCTGGTAAAACGATCATCAGGACAGTTTCATATCCATCCCTACGGACAAAGGTTAGCTGGACTGCTTTTAGCATACTGGAGGCAACAGTTAACATAAATTACAATAGCTACTTATATATTGAAATTTTACATATCAATCACTTAACCCTTGCACCAAGCTTAACAGTTTTCCACCTTTTATTCCTTTTATTCCAGTTCTGTTTCTTTAATCTTGTTCTGTAAACCTCTATTTTCCTTTATTGCCATTCCTTCCCCATACCAGAGCAAACGCTGTCTTTATAGCAACTTGCTACTGACACTGGCTGCAGACCACATTTGGCCATCTAGGAAAAGGAAAATTGCTCAACACTAAAAGTATTCCTCTTTTTCTCTGCTTACAGACATTTAAAAAAAAAATTCTGAGAAAATACTACAGTTTGTGGTCAAATTCACATTCTAATTCTGGAAAACCAGAAACCATTTCAGCAAAGCCACAGAATGAACAAGGTGACTCAATGAGATGCTGGGACTGAGGACACGTCAGAAGGGAGGCTGCGGGTGGACTGGCATCACAAAGCCCACTGCCTGCAGAGACCCCAGTCAGGCCTTGCTTGACTGTAAAATACTGGTGACAGTTCCTGGCACAAGCAGAACTTCTTCCACATTTTTACTGTCTCTTTCAACTCAGTATATTGCTCAACATACATTACAGAGAGCAGCAGGCTGCTAACCTGCACACAAATAAGCTACGAATACCTTCCTGTTTTTAGTTCACTAAAACTCAATGTAATCTCCACAAAAACTCCTGAATAGCTTCCTCCTAACTTATACTCCTCACTGCTTCCTTCTCCATCAAGATGTTTTTTACCTCCGCCAAGAAAAATTACACTTCATAGCATTTTACTAAGTATTGAACTTACAGATTTAAAATTGGAGAGTCGACACTTAATTACACTTTTAGATAATTGAAATGTAAGTTTGTGAAACCGTTAGTCACTGCTCCTCAGAATGACAAAATAAGTAGATGAAATACAGCAAATGAGGAAAGTTGCATTACCAAAGTTACTTCCTCAGATCTATTGAAGCCACCCTTGGGAAAGGCTAGAGAAAAAAAGAATGGAATCTAAAATTTTACAAAGATAGGAAATACTAAAAGCAAGCAAAATGTGAGTTTCTTTTTTATCCAAGAAAAAAAAAAAAAGAACAACTGAGAAAGTGAGGCTACATAGCACTGAGCAAAAGGAACAGGTTATGCTACTGCTCAGAGCCATCAAAACTATGTGACTCACTTTTCAGTGTGGAAACTGATATGCCTTTAGTCAGAGAAAAAGCCAAAAAACTTCTGAATTCCTACAGATGTGGAAGATAGCCTATTTCCTAGCTAGAAATCCTGCAATAGGCTACATATTGAGTGCAGTTTGGATCACAGAGAGACAATGACCCTTTCCACATATCAGAGCTCCCCTACACTTACCAAAAGGAGAACTATTTAAGCACACTATAAGTAGGACACAAATCAAGTTTCTCAATCCTATTTTCCCTTGATGGAAGTGGCAGCATTCCAAACAAAATCGATAGCTTTAAAAGATCTCAATTTATTTTTAATGTGTCAGTTAAGTTTAACCTCGACCCCAATGTCTGCTGCAGTTTGACTTCAAGGAACAGTAGCGTTTTTCTAAAGCAATGCCCTCTTTAATCCTTGCATTGTGCCTTCCCTTAAAGGCTACCTTCTTCTCATTCCCAGTCGCTAGCATTGTGCATCAGTATTCCACCGGGTAACCAGAACAGCTATTAATGCTAATAAGCCCAGACAGGAATACACGTTTGTTCTAAAGAGACAGTAACTGCATGACAAGTAATAGGATGAGACACACAGGATTGCTAAATCCTGGCTTTAAAATGCAAAATACAGAAATACATAGTCTACAGCCAAAGTTAATTCATTCACAGGAGCAGTGAAGTATCACAATGTCTTATCAGGATGCAAGTGCTTCTTATAGATGCATTATGGTGAATAGTACATTATGTGAGAACACTCAAGTACACGCTACTTACTAGCAGATTGCATCATGACCCCACTGCAAGCTGCACTGCCATTCTCTCTGAATATTGACTGCACCCCTTGTAGCTGTCAGCACATTTATTTCCAGATACTCAAATTAGGCTTTGGCCTCCAGAATTCTCTATAATAACCAAGCCTAGACAATAGCTCCACGCTACAGTTCCTCTTTTGAGGAGAGGGATCCATAAGCAATATTACCTGGTCCAGTACAAACCCTGGAGGATTAATCCTGGTGAAATGAACAAACCATAACGTGAAAATTCATAAGGAAAAGTCTGCATGACAACCCTTACAAAGACCATTTCCAAAGAGAGTAAAAAAACTCCAACTCTCAGACATGTCACAGTTTGCGTAAGACCTGACAGAAGTACTATGCCCAGTGGAAAACTACACACTTCGCAGGGATGATTCAACTACAACCTGACATAAAAACAGAATTCCTTGTTTGTACAATGTCCAGAAGCTAGATCCAACAAACTAAAGACAAATCAAAGGACAGCAGCAGTGTAAGTGGAAAAGGAAGCCTACCCAAATAAGCATTTCTTCTATCTTCTGCAAAAATCCTTCCTCCATGGCACTTGAGACACCCTTAAAATTCATAATACACCTTGCATAAGAAAGTTCCCCAACTTTCTTCTAGAATTTTTCTCAAGACCAGTTTATAAGTTAAAAGGTTTTATATACTTAACTTTCCACACAATATGACAACCATACAGTCATTAAGCTGACCTACCACAGGAAGGAGAAAAAGTAGTGATCTCTATCCAAACAAATCTTCACTTCAAGCACATAAAATTGGTAAGCTACATTAGTCAAATGTTCTGTTTGCACTTTCTCAGTTGTTGCCAGTCAATGCTAAATTCCAATACCTCACTCGCAAAAATCTCTTAACAGGGAAAGAGAAAAAAAAAAATCATACGAATCTTTTAAGTAAATATTGTCTGCTCTGTTATTATCACTTGTCTTGGAATAGTTTGCAAGGAACAACCCAAAAATCTACCCCAAGGAACAACCCAAAAATCTACCCCATAAGTACATGATTCAGGAAACTCCAGACTTAATGATCGAGTTCTGGAGGTTTTAAAATGGCAAGTAATACAATGACCCCATAAAATCTAAAAGACATGCCACTTAAATGCAAGAATAGAAGGAATTCATTTTTGCATTTATTTACTAAAGCCCATTCCAGTGACTCCCTGATATGCCATACAGAAAATAATAAAAAACTAACTAAACTTAAATCATGGCCATGTTTAGTTCAAAGGTACTGTCTCCCTAGAAATAAATCCGTTCACTACTTAATTATATCCCTGCACCAAATTGCCTTTTCACTTCTTTGCTACTTGTCTCACTTCTAAACACATCCTGGCCTCATGTACACTTATTATGGATGAAGACAACTTCCAGATATAAGAGCTAGAAATATAATCACTGAGGTTTTTATATGCACATATTTTCTCCATTGGATGATCATATTGCCTTACTTCACCAGACACAGAATATTTTTTCTATGAATACAGGAAGGGAAGCCTATTATGTATGCTATAAGACTGTACAAACAGGATGCTGGGTTCATTTTCACACAATCACCAATTTAAACAGTGCTAATGCTTTTTAAAATGCATTGCCAGAAAGATACATTGCTATAGTTTTGCACCAAAAATGCTAGTGTTTAGTAATGTATAAGTTACCAAATGTAAGCTCTCATTATGGCTATTCTGTATTAGTTATGGGATTAGCTAGCATTTTAACAGTAAATATTATTTCCATTTAGGAACTCACAGTTTATACATGGATTTATGGCAACAGCTTGCTGGCTTTAAGATACATGCATTTTTTTCCAGTATTATTGGTCTCTCAATTGAAATCATTTATTAACTGGCTATGGATTTCTGTAATTTGTAAGAAATACAACTAGGCATATCTCTCTGCCACAGTTTCATGTATTCAAGTATCTACCTGTTCTTTTCAGAAAAATAAAAATAGGAAGCTGACATCCTAAACAACTTGCAGGCTGCACTTCCATTGTAGTAAAAAACAAAGCAAAGCAATGAAAGCTCAAATTTCAATCATCTTAATCAAGATATCAAGAAAATATCTGGCACCAGTTGAAGAAGCAACTGGAGCAATGTTACTACAGAATATGAGGGCAATTTCCACAGCAGTTCTATGGAGTAGCCTTTGAAAAGTTCTTCTGTTTATAAGGAAAATATAAAAGGTTGTGATTGATTTGTGACTGACTATATGGCTAAATATCCAGCTTAATGACAACTTACTTCAGAACGTTGTTTGAAAAACAGACTCATGTCCAAAGCTTTAAATGCAAAGCTCCCGTGTTCCAGTTTTATAGCAAAAAGCTGTTAAAGGAGACAACGTAAGTTACATTTCTCCCTTCTGGGCCTACTCTTCATGAAGTAGGAATAACAGAAAAATAAAGTATCTATAAAAGAACACATTTCTTTACTAAAATAAATTTCAGTGAGTGCCTGAAGTACTTTCCAAGATCCTTTTACCTGCCTAAAATCATAGTCATTTTTCTCCATTAACATTTACATATAGTTCCCTATATGTCCATTTGCACTTACACAGTTATGTTTATACAATCTCACAGGAAATAAGTTAAAATTAGTTTGGTCATAATAAAAATCAACACAGCTTTGTTTAACCACCTATGCTACTAAAAATGGAAATCTTAGCTCTAAGTATTTGACAGTTTCTTCTATCTGGGGAGACTCAGAATATCTAAGAGATTATTTCCTTCCTTTAACAGTTTGTGCAACAGGGGTGCTGCCCTATAGGCAATTTATAATTAATTTATTTCTGCAGGAATTCTCAGGTTTTTGAAGCAGTTAAACTAACCTACATATGCCCTTCCCTCCAGAATAGTGTTTCATTTTCCAGTTTTATTTCAAGCTAAATGATTCCCTTGAGTTCTCCTACTGGACAACTGTATTCATTTCAATTAACAATTACCTATTTGCTAAAATTATCAGAATATACATGAGGGAGTAACTAATAATGAAAGCATAGCTTCCAATAGTAACCCTGCTTCCTATGCAGGAAGATAAAAGATTCAAGCAGAAAATAAAGGAAGAATTAAGACTTATTTTCTACGTGTGGAAAAGCAGTAAAAATAAAAAAAACCACACCTATGCACTGCAAAACTGCAGGACATAAAATATTCACCACTGAGGCATCCCCATGATAAATGTTACTCCCTCACAGAGCAGTCAGTCATCAACTTAAAACTGTGGATAGGCTGAGTTTGTAAGTACAGTGCACTATTCCTAGCACTTGTTTTTCTTTCTTTGTTCCACTTTTTATGTTAACTAATTTCTGTGGTTTGTGCAGTAAGACAGTGCAAATACTGGACAACTAATCCAGTAAGAAAATGTGTCTAAGTAGGAAGCTATACTCAAGCACCATATATGCCACCAGAACACCCAGTGCCTTGAGGAAACAAAGACACTGTCCCACCACAGGGTTATGCATTAGAGAGTCAAGTACAGTCAAGTAAGAAGTGAAACATTTAGGACAGAGTGGAACACCACTTGGGCTTCTGAAGAGCTGTGCAATTCCTACAGCAATCAGTCATTTCAACATGATGCATAATCTACACTGGCAAGTCCTTCAAACACTTAAGACAGGAAACCCATATAGCATCCTTTAAATTAGGAACCCAGTGGTTCAAAGATAGCTGTCCTCCAAGAACTATCAGAGGAATAACGCCATACTAACATAAATGAAAGACATCTATAAAAAACACCAATCAAACTATGGGAATAATATGAAAATTTTGGACCAACAGTCCCCTGAAACTCTCAAATGAGGTGAATAGCTGGGAATCATGCCTACTTGCCACTAAAGTCCAGCCAACACCTGCATAAACTACAACCTTGTCTGAACAGCTGCAGACATCCAGCTCAGCACAAGAAATGGATTTCTCATCCGTGATACTGACTCTATAGCAGATATGAAAGATAGCAACGATAGCAGAGGTGCTAACTGCTCAACCTCGATAAAAGCAGGAAGATGAGACAATGCCACTCATGTACCGCATCCTCTCGGCCTCCCATTGATCGTCCTTTATTAGCTGTCCAGAAGAAAAAGTCTTGGCCCCTTGTTCCCACTGTATCCCAGCTGCACAGCTGAAAGATGGTCATCTACCTCTCCAGAACTAAAGAGCTGCCCTCAATCTCACTGATCCATGTATAAGCTGTTCTTCCTGTGACCACAAAGAGTACAAAACATCTGTGTTTTCAGATGAAAAACAAAACGCAGATGTCATCCACATGAGGCAGTAAGAATGACAAGACAGCAAGATGCGAAATTGTTCAAGAAGACACCACTGTACTCCGACCTTAGAAAAACAATCAAAAGCAGCTACAATTTACAAGACTACATAAGAAGGAAATTGATGTAGAAAAAGTTCATTTAAAATTGACAAGTTCAGTATTATAACAAAATAAAAGACATTAAAGGAGTGCATATGTTCTTTAAAGCAATATGGTTTTAACTAAGTTAACTTCCCCTCAGAGACTGATGCTTTCCAACCCATGACTTTAGACACCAAAACTTATAGCTAAGATCATACACTTAAAATCAACATATTTCAATAATGTTTAAGAATCAAAGCCTGCTCTCCAACATAGAAAAAAAAAATAGGAGTATAGCCCTTCCTCCAAAGAGAAAGAAACTTAAATTATATGGATACACTTAACTATGTTAGGATTTCTGCAAATCACAGCAAGTTTAAAACTGAACAAGCCAACCGATCCATGCAGCACTTACAACTTTCAGTCTGCTAATGTAGTTGCCTGTGGCACATTCATAGCGCTAGGCAATTCAATTCTTTTTACTGGACTAAGGGAGTTCAGAAGTAAAATAAATGTAAAAAATTAACTGTCAGAAGCATCATGGTAGGATTTCCTTCAAAATTACTGATGTTTCCTTCTAGAAATCTGAATGAATGAAACGTGTAACTTGGTTTGCTTTTGTTCCTAATGACATATCTAGCCCATGAGGCAACATCATTCATAGCTTCAGTCCGCTCATAATAGCTATTTTCCCCCATTTAAGTAACTGACTACATCAGCTTCCTACTTTTTACAGCTGATAATTCAATTCTTCTAGGTTTTTCTTTCAAAAGACACTTCTACGAAAGCAATATTGCCTTTAAGTCTTCCCACAAATTGATTCCCACCAATAAAATTACCTTTTAAAGAAATTAAAAGTATCAGTTTGTAGGAAGACAGATAGGAGGAAAAATTAGGTCAACCAAACTAGGTCATCCATTTATACCTCTATTTATCTGAGACCTTTTGGGAAACTTATTTCTCTACTTCATCTTTTTAGCCGTGCAAGATTTTTTTTTCATTCCAAAGCTAAGGGCAAAAGGATAGCTAGAACAAGTCCCTCAGAGATACAAGTTGTAGCTTTCCTACACAAACCTCGCAGGGACTGAAACATCCTGACATTAGTATTCAAAGATACTTTAAAAGAACGGTTCCCAACCTAAAAACCACGGTCCTGAATTCTGACAGACTTCACTGTGCTCTTCTCCTCTTGCAATGCTTTCCTTACCTTGCTGCTGCACTCTCAGCTTCCCCAGTAAAGCTACTACCTTTGTGCTTGTACTGTCTCAGCGTCTTTGAGTCTGAACACGATGTTGTTTCTCGAGGACGTAAAGGGACTCAAGACAGTACTCTAATAACACAGTAACTCTCTGGGGCTCCCGGTTCTGGACCAAAAATTCCACAGCTGTACCACCACACTCTCCTTCCATGAACACATTCTGACTGTTCAAATAATTCATAATTTAAGTTTATATTGGCAAGTTGGGTTTTTTTGGTTTTGGGGTTTTTTTTTTCCCTCCAGATGAAGCAGGAAAACAAAGAGCTTAATCTCTTTGCAACATTCACAAGCAAGTTAACAGAAATAGAAATGCATATCCATGCTTCATTTAGGGCAAATACACACAGTGGAGTTATCCGAGCCTGCACTGGCACAACCGTAGCAATTGTGGAGTACGACAGCCAGAGGATAACACCAGGATGAAAGCACCGCACTTCCTAACGGCACAAAGAGCTTCTGCTCTACCCAATTAACTTACGCTTTACTCAGTTCCGTATCTGACCTTCAACACTGAGGCCTCTCCCTAAATGAAGGCCCTTCCATAAAACCAAGAAAAATAAAACATCATCTAGCTTCTGATTTCAGTGCTACAAACGTGTACTCAAGGTACTACTATAGTTTCACCGTTTCCCAACACTAGTAAGTGCATTCCCATTTTCTCTACGCCAAAACATCCTACGTACCAAGCATATTACAGTACAATTGTAGCAGTACACAACACAATGCACACACCTTAAATAGTAACAGTGAAGAAAATCAAACAGAATTTCCGTTTACTACAAATTAACTTCTTTAAGATTAATTTAAAAGCCTCAGACTTTTGTTGTTATGATTAACAAATGTATACATTTTAGATAAGCAGCTATTCAGATTAACCTTTCCCTCCTCACAGAGCTGTCAACTTCTATTTAGCTATAATACCATCAAGAAAAAAATACCCTGAACCTATTGCAGTTTTAACGTAAATTAGCTGCACTCCAAAACAAGACATTAAAACTATAGCAATCAGTAACACATATATGCAGGGTAGTATATAGACATACATCCAGATATATACATCTATATGTATATACACATATCTCTGCATATACATAGATCTACAGAATTATAGATTAGGGTCTCGGGTTGACGAATGATGGTCATGTGAGATGTAACTATATATAGGTATTTAGGTATCTCTATATATATATCTATCTGTATATATGTGTAATTATATACAGCAAAAGGCACTGTAGGATTGCGATCAGAATAAAAGCAATGTATGTATTTGACAGGCTATTTAAATTATTTGGAGTGTATGTATTATGCCATGAGATGCAATGTCAAGATTACCATTTGCTCTGCCTGAACAATTCCACAATATTCGGCAAAATCAGTACACAACCCTTTACTCCATCAGAACAGCAAACTTACACAGTGCCAGCTTTAGAGTCTGAGCAAACAGAACTTATTACCACGCAAAGCATTCGATACAACCCAGAGAATTGCCTAACAGACTTGCTTTGGTTTCATTTGCCCAAAAGAACTACTGCAATTTCAGGCAGAGTTTGCAAGTTCTTATATCCCAGGGTCACTAGAGCAGCTTCGTGGTTGTATTCAACTGCCTCTATGAAAATTCAGAATGGCATCTTTGAAACAACAGGAACAGCACTCATTTCCTCAGAAGGGGACAAAAAAAAATAATAAAAGCTGACTATTTAAACTGCATGGCTGTTCACAGAAAGTTGTATTTTTTAGTAACATTTAAAGAACAGTATTTCACAAAATTTCAGAAGCCTCTGAAGTTAAGGGTTACTGAAATTACTATTCAGTCATATTGCTCCAGCCAGATGTAGTCTATGTAAATGAAGC
Organism: Numenius arquata; assembly: GCF_964106895.1. NCBI lineage: Eukaryota > Metazoa > Chordata > Aves > Charadriiformes > Scolopacidae > Numenius > Numenius arquata. The sequence goes on along the minus strand of NC_133577.1, from coordinate 118,994,112 downwards.
TTTACGAATGGCCTGGGTAGCTATCGCTGCTCACAACAAAGTGATCCGCTGGTGTGTGTGTGTCCCAGCCAAATTAACAGCATCTAGCTGAAATACAGTAAATGGAAATGAAACTTCAAAAATACATTAACACTCAAATTAAAGCATAATATGGAAGATGAATAGTAACAGACCCATTTTTACCCTGATATTATAAAAAGGCTCAAAGCATATTTAAAGTGACAGTTGTCTACAACCTATTAACACATCTCTAAGAGCAGAGCTTCTTATAACCGATCAGCTGTACAACATACTTACGGGTCATTTTCTCCAAGACAATTACTCTAACACACTTAAGGGAAGTGGGAATTACTCTAACACTCTTAAGTGTTCACAACTGTTGACGTTCATTCAAAAATGCCAAGTTTACAAGAATTCGGTGCAAATATAGGTTTGCATTCATTCAATCTTTTTTTTTTTTTTTGAAGTTTTAAGAAACAGTTTACCATCTAGTTGATTTTACTAAAGCATTTTTCCTACTTTAACCTTAACAGATAAAAATTAGTAGTAGTAGTGTGTGTTTTATAACATATGACAAAGCCTAAGGTGAGAGTTCATGTATCAAGCTGTGCGCTACAAGCATGAAATTCATTAAATAAATATTAGAAAATATGATTTCCAAAAACATCTATACAGGCGGGTTTTTAAACTTTAAAAAAAAAAAATAATACAGAGAGATACAATACTCTTTCTTCACTAAGTTTCCAGATTATATGCTTGCCTTATAAATTGAAAAATATCTTCACAGATACTCAAGAGGTGCATTAACGGTATCTGAATCAGAGACGTTTACACAAATGCACATTACTACATACAAAAGCTTCTAAGGGTGTTGCTCAAGTGCTATGGCTATGGTTGAACATACTATTTGTGGCATCTTTAAAACTATTTCAGAATGTACAGGAAATTAGAACAAAATCAATGTCACAATTGCAATTAGTACATGGACTTTCACTATGTACCTCAGTAGTCCTGATCAGTGATTTAGAATAGTCTAGAATCCTAATTTATTTTTAATAGTCTTAAGCACTGTAGAAAAGATGTTTCCTGAAAAAAAATAAGTAACACTACAGGGAAGGCAAGTTTTATAACATCTGGTGTACCACTGCTTATGATCAGCTTAGCTTTTATCCGTAGAAGTCAAGCACATTCCACCTCCCCTTCTTTGAAATAGCATTTTCACAAAACAATGAGGTAGAAGTACTTGAAAATAAAAATTTTGAAAATAAAACCACTGAGAGGTTAAAAGCACAGAAACTATCTTCTTACCTGTTTCAAATCAATGACCCATTCAAACCCTCTTTCATACTTTAGACAGCACATCGAGTTCTTGACTGTCTCCAAACCTAAGAGTTTCAGCTTAGATGGATTAAACAGAACACAGATACACAATATTCAGTTGTTTGAGTTAGTTACAAGTGTCCTCTTGAATGAAAGATATAAAAAGATCTGAGACCACATGTAGGTACCTTGTAACTCCTTGCAAAGTTGTTACAAATCAGTATTATTTAGACTGATTATTTAAGACAGAATCATTTTGATACCATTACCTCCAGACAACAGCTGAGGCTCCCTTACACAGTATCCATTGCAAAAACCAATATCAGCCATTCTCTGTGTTCCAGGACAATAGATTAGCCAGAGATATAATCCAAAACATTAAGCAAGATTGCCATATACCACAAAATATTTCAAACATAACAAATCTGATTTTTTAAGGTAAAGCTTTACACCATTCATATTTCAGTTCTCCTATAACATGGCAATCTACATCAGACTATAAAAATGAGACTGTCAGAATGCTTTTGTGGAGATTACTGCATAAGAAAACAAAAGTGTGGATAAATTAAATGAAAAATCCACAAAAAATATTTATTGAGGTCTTTCTAAAATTTAGAAAAACTGTTTTCTTCACCTCCATATGGAGCTTTGACTTCCAAACCTTGTTTGATGTAAGACACATGCTCATTATAGAAAATCTGAATCTAGACGGTGCTGGTTGTATTCATACAACATGAAACACCAAGAGGAAGCAATCTATACTTACTGCTATTTGGGCAAAAGGAAGTATCAGCAGAAATCAAGGAACAAGCATACCTTTGGACATACTGTAACCATACTAGTAAAATCCTAACCTTCGTTATTTTAAGGAGAAGCCCACTTGCCCCTCTATACACAGATACATGCTAATTAGCAAAACACACAGACAAGCCTATCCTGTTTTCAAATTGCTTCATTTAAACCAAATTGTGCACACCCATAGCGCTGAAGTGATCTGCTACTAACTCCTGCTTACTTTCTAGTGCAAACTAATTAAAATTAAATACATTTGCTTTCCAGGAACTAACTTGCTATTGGTGCCCAGATCATATAATTTGTCTTATAAGCAGGGGGGCGGGGGGAGGTGGGGGAAAATCAACTTTCCACCTTCCAAGTGGAACATGTTTTCAGGCACGTCAATAGCATTATTAAATAGCAGTCCTACTCATCTACACTATGGACTTCCAATAACATTCAGCCAGACTAATCAGTCTACCTGCGCCTAACTGGCTTCTCTGCCCTCTCGTCCAGCACTCCCTGGCACCTCTCTATCAAGTACTTTTAGTTCATTCACTCAGGCCTAAATATAATTCTGTAACCCTATTACTCAACACATTCCAAGGCAATAAAGATGTGAAAATAAAGAATTGTTTTCAATTGCATTCACCCACTATTCCATTCCTATTTTTAGATTCCATTTTGACTTGGAAATGAAGCGATGAGTAACAGCAATTCCTCTTCCACAAATTTGCCACTGCTTAGCAGCAACAGTACATCCTGCACTTAAATGAGAAAATACAACTTCCTCCTCCTTCCCCCCCCCAAAAATCTCTACTATGTCTTAAAGAAAACAGAATACTGAAGCTTTTTATCGCCTTCACCTCTCTTTCCACCTCGCTTTTCAGTCATTTTAAAGAGCATCTAAGCATGGCTCTGTTAAAAAAAGAAAAACCACACCACCACACACACCCAAAACCCCAACACGCTCATAGTGAAAAAATAAATAAATCAGCAATTACGATTCTTGTCACCATACTAATCTATAACTGCTTTAGTATACGGAGGTGAAATTAATGTGAATATTAAGGCCAAAGATCAGCATCCTAGTTTCCTGGGTTTTCTATAATTTATTATGCAAAAATCAAATATGAAAGTTTGAAATATGAAGTCTTACGAGGACAAAAGAAATTTTGAATGCAATTCTTTCCAAAGCATTTAACATTGTATCAGGTTATACTTCTTTCTCCTGAAATGCCTTGCCAATTAGTTCCTACAATCCTATTTTTCTATTTTTTAGCAGCATTCTCTTTCCTTGCTGCTCTATGAAAGCGATGGGAAAGCTTACTGACTATACAGTTGAAAGATATAGAAACAATATGCTGTCAAATAGAGAAATTGAAACAAAAGCTATTTTTCCATACGGAGGTGCTACTACTTAGAAGAAACGATAACAAAACTATTGTATACCATTTGACTATAACAATGCTAAAGCATTAGGCTATTTATGATATGAAATAGTAGAAGTGGATTAGGAGAGCTACTACAAAGTATTTAACATAAAGGCTATTAAAAAGGCCTGCATATTCTACCAGTCTAGGTCACCCTTTCTGTAAAGTATGCGTAGTTTATACGAACAAGACGGACTCATCAGTATAAGACAAGATGTCAATTTGTGTTTAATAGCAATTATATTACTAAAACTACCACTTAATGAAACAGTTCCGTCAAAGGTATCAAACCTTTAAATTCCCCTGCAAAGATACTCTATTCAGCAAAACAGATGTAGAAGTGTCATCGCTCCAACGCCATTCTTCATTTTACATTTTTCTCTCTTCCTTTCCCACACGCTCAGATGTTTCGGCAGCATACTTTCAGTTTTTGCAAAATCCTGCCTAAAGAGCGTGGCCGATTTCCCACGGGCTCCCACCCCACCCTGGATGAACTCCTTACTTCCCAAAGTCCACTCCACTTCCTCTTCCACCCCTGGACCTGCCAGCGCTCCCAACGCCCCTCCGCCTTGCGCAACATCCGCGGCCTCCTCCCCACATTTCAGACAATCCCCGATGCAACATTTACATTGAGATTATTAATTTTTTCTTTTTGTTCCCAGACCACTAGCAGACTGACAGCTTAAAGGGCTAATGATGTGGTTTTAAACCCAAATAGCGCCAGATAATAAAACAAGCTACAAAGATACACATATACGGAGGTCGCTAAGCCACTCATCTTCAGTTCTTCTGTGGGTCAAACTGTATTTTGATATGAAGTATTTAAATAATATTGAAAAGCGCCAGTGACGTCTGCCCAATCAAAATTATTGTTCACAGCTCAGACCATCTATTCAAAAGATAAACCTCCTCAAGCATTTTAACAGCCCGATTAAACAGCTAAAATAAACCAGGAAAAGAGGTAATTCTCCAATAAATTCTTTCCCTGAGCACACACGTTAACCAAAGGCTGACAGTGAACTGAGCTGGAAGGAAGAAAGGAAGACGGATACAGGCAGGGCTGCGATGGGGGATGGGGAGTGAAGGAAGATGTTAGAGAAGGGAAGATGAATATTCCTCCAAGGACTATTCAATGCATTTAACACATCTCCTCGGAAAGAAGAGAAATCTCAGGCAGGCGGGTACAGGGGCAGATAAAGCCGGGGGGGGGGGTGGAGGGGGGAGGAGGGAAGGAGTGCCCCATTATCCCTAGATGACATTATACATGGCAACCCCGCCAGAAAAAGGGCTGTAAGGCAGAGGAAGCGCTAACAACCCTCCCTGAGCCGCCTCTGTCCCCTTTATCTGCTCGGGGAAGGAGGGAAGGCGGGGGGGGGGGGGGGGGGCGAAGCTCCCGTTTAATTTTGCAACAGCCGATCACCTACCATCTCCTCGGGCGGACAGCAGGGCCGGGGCAGGGAACTGCGGTGACAAACCTTCCCGGGCGTGGGGGCAGGAAGAAAGTTAAATTCAGACGGCCACCCTTCACCCCCCCACGCCGAGCTCAAGAAGTGGTGGGGGGGGCACGGGGGAGCCGGCCCAGCTCCGGGGCTACACAATAGCAGGTCACTCCCAGGAAAGCGATGCTTCCCCCGACGCCCCCTCGCTCGCAGGGGGATGGGGAAGGGGCTGCGGCGGCAGCCCAGCACCTCAGGGCCCCCCCGGCGGGGCCACCCCCGCCCTGAGGGGAGCCCCGAGCACTGCCCGCCCCCCCCCGCCGCGCCGCCGCCCCTCACCATGAAGTCGCTGGCGAAGTTGTCCTCCCCATTGTGGTCCGTGTCCTTCATGGCCTGCACTCGCTTAATGAATTTCCTCAGGATCTCCTCCTGGCTCATCCTGCCCCGCCGGCCGCCCTGCGGAGCGGGAGCCCCAGCCCCGGCCGCCCGCCCGCTCTCCGCCTGGAGCCCCCTCCGCCGCACCAGCCCGTCACCCGGCTGCCTTCCCTGCCTCGCCTCGCTTCTCCCGCCCTCCGGGCCTGCCCCGCGGCCTGCTGCCGCGGCTCGCTTCGGCTCCCCACCCCGCTCACGGCCGCTCGGCCGCCCGCTCCATCCTCCCTCCCTCCGCCCGACCCTCCCTGGACGACGACGCCGATACAGGGACACGACGAAGTCCCCACCTCCTCCCCCCGCGCAGGCGCGGCTCCCGCTCCGCCGGCCTTTCCTATGCCCGCCCCTCCCCGACAACCCGCCCGCCTCCGCTTCGCGCCCATTGGTCTCCTCTGGCGGCCGCCTCGTCCTATTGGTGGCTGTGCACGCTAATCACCGGCTAGCCCAGCCTCGAGGGAGAGCTTCGTTGCGCTCGTCGCCTCGCCCCGCTCTGCCGGCCCCTCCCGTTTCCCACGGATGGGACCTTCCGCAGGGCGCCGAGTGGAGCTCTGGACGGGACCACTTGGGAGGCGGGGGGGTGGGATCGGAGCGAAGTGCGATTTCCTCTGTCCGGAGTACAATGGGGCGGCGGTGAGGCCGGGAGGCGGCGGCCGGCGCTGCGGCATGTCGGGACCTGTAGTCGCGACAGCGCTGCGTCTCCTGCGCTCGGCGGCCGCGGGGCCGGGGATTGTCGCCTCCTCACGAAGACTCCCACTGAAACGCCCGGAGGAGAAGGGTTCCCTCCTCGGGTGGGAAGCCTGAAGCCGTGGAAAGTGCCCGGGGGAAGGGGGTGACCGAGGCGGGGCGAAGGGCTCCCCGCGGGCGGCGCCGCTGCTGTGGTAAACACCGGGCGGCGGGAAGATGGCGGGCCGGGCCGGGCCGGCGGGCGGGCCGGGGCAGGTGACAGGCCGGGCGCCGGCTGCTGTCGGGGGACTGCTGCCCCTGTGCATGTACACACACAAATACATATATATATATATACACTTAATAAAAATGTCCGCACGGGGAAGTGCTGCCCGTGGGTGTTGGAGAGGGGCTGTGGGCTGGTTCTGGGTGGCAGCGGGGAGTCCGGGGCAGGGCCGGTCCTGAGAGGAGCAGGGCCCCCCCGACTTCAGGCACCTCGGGCCTTCCTGACAGGGAATAGTTTAAAATTTCTTTCTTACCTGATGCTTTGGCAGCGTCAAAACACGACGAGCCAGCAAGATAAAGAGGGTGCTACTTCTGCCTTTCTTTTATGTGAAAAAGTTAGAACATCTTCATGTTTGGTGCCCAGATTACATTTATAACTTTCTCTTCAGCAAAGCAAAGTAATTTTAGAGGTACGTGTATGTATAGCCTTATAGCATAATAAATACACTAAGGTCTTTAAAAGTATAATTTTACTGTTGAAGAACTACACAGCCTTCATTGATGGATTTGGTGCAATAAAACTTTGTCAGACAGACTAATGGTAAATGTCCATGCTGAGAAGCATAACCTCGTTAGGCACTATTACCAAATCACCCATTTTCTACTACCCACTCCCACCAAAACAAACCTACATAAAAGCTTGGTCTTCCTGTCGTGGTGTAAGATATTACTGTTTTAGATGACGGCCAAAGATTACCACCACTGTACCAGAATTAGCAAAATGACTTGTTACCACCCTCCACCCGTCAACTCATCATCTTCCTACCGAAGGCAAGTTTTGAGCTACGATGTAGCACCCTGAACTGGTGAATGGGCACATGCTTCCTTCTGCATCTGCTACGGAAGCAGTCCCCTCTGGCAGAGGGGGAGGTTGGAAAATTGAAATCATGCATTCTCGCATGATTTGCTGCAGCCTTCAGCCTCTTATAAAAGGGTTGTTTTTTTAGCAGTTGACATGCGTGGACCCTAACGTACAGCCGATATAAGGACACATGAAGGAACTGGGAAAAGGAATCAGTTCTTCTGTGCTGAGGTAGTGAGGCTTGAAAAACTCCTACTCCGCACGAATATTGAAGCCTGAGCACCCCACGCAAGTACATCAGCTGTCAGAGCTCAGTCTCCTCTCCATGTCCTTGCACCAGCCTCCATGAGTAAGATAATCAATTGGCCCTGAAGAGCCACGAAGGTGCCTGCTCTTCTTGCTCTAATCCCTCTTTTTCTTCTCCAAGCCTCTCCTTTCTCCCCTACCAAAAAGCAGCATAAAAGGGAAATAGAGAAACAAGATAGACAGATGGATAGGGCACAGAGATCACCAAGGATAGCTGTGACTTGGGTCATCAAATCTTCTCATGCCACCTTGCTTGATTTCCGTCTGCTTCAGGAAGGTTTCTTAGTTTGCTCAGCAGTTGCCCCGGCAAACCTGTTCCCAGTGCCAGATGGCATGTAACTTTAGAAAAGTGGTAACTTGGGACGGAGTAACCAATGAATCAAGTGTTGAACGTGGAATGGTCTTCTTCACTCCGCTCATGTATTCACAAAACAGTTACAGAGGACTTGATTAGGAGAGAAGGGAAGATGATGAATTATTGCATTTGAATCTCATGTCACTATTGCCTCACATTGAAAGGACCCCGTTTCCAGCCTGGCCTGGTCCATCGTCTGTAATAAACTGTTGTACACTAGCAAGTGTAACGGTGACCTTTCATTTGGGTTAACTGATAAGAAGGATATACAATGTCAGAAGGAAGAAGAAGCCCCCAAACCAGGCATGTGTCTCTAGCCAAAACAAAGGCACATACAAAACAAAGAAATTAGAAGTAGCTGGGTGGAGAACTTTGCCTAGCATTGTTTGCATATGCATATGTACCTGTGAGAGCTGCCAGGCAGTCCTGAGCATAAACCCAATAGCACCGGTGTTATCTCCCTCAGCCCTGCAAATGTTTCATCTCTGTGCTCTGAACACAGAAACCTAAACTTTCAGCAGTAAAAGCAGCCTTTTAACCCAGACTTTTGATCTGAAACTCAAGCTGTCTGGGTTAAACCCAGACATCTGACCAGTCTGGCATGTGTGCATGAGTGTGTATTTGTGTAGCTGTAGGAGAGGCGGAAAAAGAGAGAGGCGCAGGGTGAATTACTCACCCTATAGATAGAACAGGAAGTTGCAACCAAAGTCTGTAGAAGAAAATTGTGGTTGTGTCTTAACAATCCATACAAGTATGGTCCTTGGATAAAAGCAAGTAGATTAAATGCAGCTTCTCTGCTATTAATCTCATTTTGTCTTGCCGTGCACTACTGCAGCTGCTGCAGGGAAGGGAGACATCCAGTGTTTTCTGTTCAAAGGTGGCTTCTCGTGTTCCCACAAGGTAAGCATGTGCTAACTGGTAAATGTGTTTCCCGGCATGCTTACCATGGTTATGCCTGGTCAATGGGCGGGAGTGCCAAACATCCTGGTTTACCAGGCTTCGGAGGTTTCCCTGAGGACTGGGATGGAGGGATGGAGCACAGGCTCACCACAAAGCTGTTTGGCTGCAATGTCTGTGTGGCCTGGAGCTACGTTCAAAACCCAGTGCATATCTACCCAAACTTGTGTTCCAGAAAGAAATCAAAGAGCTGGGGTGGGAGGGGAGGCTGAAAGAACCCTAAAGCTCTGACTAAGGGCTTTGTCTCCTATAGCTTGATTCTTCCTTTGCCCAGCAAACCAAGACTTTGTGCGTTCCTTCTAGTTTGGTGTGACTACATTACAATGAGAGTTCATTTTGGCACCAATTTCTCCTCCCCTTTGCAATAATCTACAAACTTGTATTTTGACTACCTATTTGAAGTAACATATTGTTATGGTGGTGTGAAATTACTAATGTATTGCTGTAATTGTAATTAAATTATGATCAATATATCCTGTACATGAAATCTCAATGAATTTTATCTATACTGAGAGTCTGAAAAGATTTTGTAATCAAGATAATTTAGGGTAAAGAATAGGTGTTAGCATTTGTAGATTTTCAAATAACACTCCTGTAATATTTTAAGTGCAGTTGGTTGGCATTTTTCAATAAATGTGGTGTTTCAACGGAAAATGCTGTTTCTGTAAAAATTAAATTTTCCATAGGGAACAACTTTGCCCAAGTTTTTCTGCTTTCTGACAAAAACAATGCACTGTTATACTTACAGATGCAGAAATGTCTTTACCATTGAAGACATTACAACTTGGGATAGGGACCCGGCACATGAAAGAACTGGAGCATGGAGTAAAAATGGCAGGAAGCTGTTGAACAGCTCAAGGGTACACATAAAAACTAAGTCCAAATGAAACATTTGTCTTTGATCTGACAAAATGAAATGCAATGTGTCTTTCCACAAATGTCAAAAGCTTCCATACTGGTTGAAGGTAGTTAAATACAGGAATAGCAGCATCAAGTACCTTTTGTATACTCTGACCCTCAAAACATTTTGGTATTTAGTCACTTTTCTTTCCGAAGAGGATAAAAATAATCATATTGGGTTTTCTGGCAGATCTCCAGTTACAATTTGGCCACTTTTAGTTTATAAGTAACAAACTAACAAAAGCAATCCTCATGGACTCTCAAAATACTCCATTTGAACATAACTCCATGAATATTGTGGACAATAAATCTGAGGAAGATACATTGTACCTTTTGTATACAACAAATCAATTGAATTTCTGATTTAAACCCAAAAAATAATCTCATTTTAAATGAGTCATAAAAACCTGATCAGTGTCTGTATAATATGTTCCATTCATACTAATTAAGTGGCATGTGACTGCTGGATTTCTTGACATTTGCCTCGATGACTCTCAGTTAGGCAATGACAGACTCCTCTTCTATAATTACCACTGAAAATACTACTACAGTTTAATTGTACCTGGCTTGCTTAATTTTTATTTATTTACTTGCCATCTTCTGGGATTCATTGCACAATATTGCTAGAACACTTTAAATGTGACATTTCTTGTACAGATAATAAATATTTTAGATCATAATTACTGAGTTTCATAACCAGTGCATAATTTGGATTCCTCTCTAACCCTAACAGACACACACACACCGTGCACACACAGTTTCCATACATAGAAGAAACTTTGTTCTTGCTGCTGTACTTACTGTAGCAGCATTCAGGCTTAAAGTGGTTTTTAGGTATTGCTAATGTGCAGCTGAAACAAAAATAAGTGTGTGCATTATAATCAGCAACATCATCCTCTACCATGAGCAGTTCTAAAAAAAAAAAAAACCAGCTGTGAAATACTGTCCAGACTTGAAATTTTTCTGTTTGACTTTTAAAAATATTCTTAGAATTAAAGATATACTCTGTTGATTGAGGTATTTTGTTTGATTTTTGTGAATGTAAAAAAAAAGGGAGTTTCAGAATACAATGAATATTTCCTGCAAGATTTTAATGGTATTAAAATAAATAGCAATAAAAATAATTGCTGTGTGTCCTTTCAATAGCTACTTTTCAATAGTTTCACAGTAAATCCCTGAGAGACCTGATGACTGTTATTTCTACATGTCACTCTTCATGTAGTTAAGTTCCATCTAAACATGAGGAGGAACTTCTTTACTTTGAGGGTGGCAGAGCACTGGAACAGGCTGCCCAGAGAGGTGGTGGAGTCTCCATCTCTGGAGACATTCAAAACCCACCTGGACACGTTCCTGTGCAACCTGCTCTAGGTGGACCTGCTTTGGCAGGGGGGTTGGACTAGGTGATCTCCAGAGGTCCCTTCCAACCCCATATCATTCTGTGTTTCTGTAGGAACGCTGATTTCAGTAGGATACCTGCTTTGCACCGTTGGACATAGGATCAGGAAAATCAGGAGCCATTTTCCATCTGTATTTTTTGACCGTATTAAAATTGGACACACCATTTCTAAAGCGGGAATTTTTCTACCTTGTGACAGGGCTGTCCAAGTGCCACAAGGTGACCTGGATCTGGTTCGCTGCCGGCCAGCCGCCAGCTGCAGCACCGCAGTGGGGGCTGCGCTGGGGGAACCTCATTTGCCTCCTTGTGACAAGGCTTTCCTGGAGGGTATTCCCCAGGCACGGCCGCAGCACATCTGAAATGGAAATGCCCGCAGCAGAAGGTAAGCCTGTGCACCGGGCGTGTTGGGTGCCATTCAGAATTTGATTTTGAAAACAGTTGGTCGAACACAAATTATGTTTGCAGCGCCCCTTTAAAAAGACCCAAAAATCCTAGTACTAAAATCTTGCATCAATGAATCATCTGAAAGATGTGTAAAAACTGAATGAGCTTTGCATCATTTATCATTTTTAGGTTTTTTTATATCAGCCTCAAGAACAAAAGAATGAATCTGTTTGTTATCTGCTCTGTTTCAAGGTTCTTATCCATTAGTGTAGCAATATATGTATTATCCTTAAACAAACCTCAGGCTAATGTTTGTCTCTAGATCTGTATTAATTGATACAAATTAAAATATTTCAACTTCTCTAAAACCCGTCTTTACTGAAAACAAAACTAAAAATGACTAGACAAAATCTAAGCCAAAGTGATCAAACACTGTTCCTTTACGGGGCATTTGCATTCTCTGGATGCACATACTATTCCATTTTATTCTGAAAATCCTATTATAATAATAATAATAACAAGGACTGAGACCGCTGCTACTAATGCATTAGATGTGCTGGTGAAACTGAGCTCGCTGAGAGTTCCTCCTGCGAAATGCCTGTTGTTATGACCATTAGCAGTCATAATGGCCAGTTCAGATTCTCGACTATTTTGTAGATTAAAAAAATATATTTTTAATAGTCTCTTAAGGGATATAGTGAGCTTTATAGTCAAAACAAAACCAGATGGGGAAAAATAAAAAAAGAAAACTAAAGACACCCCTCTCCCTCAAGCCAATTAAAATTTTACTGTAGGAGCCACCCTGTATGCGACCAGGTCTGTTTTTATATTATCTTCACACAAATATGGGTACAGTTCTGGCTTTAATCTCTGATTTGCGTTTTCTCCCACATTTCAGTGAGAGGTTTGCTGTTACGTCTGTGCACATTTAACAAAGCGACACAGGCCCAACGTATACTGTGTTGAACAATATTCATATTTCATTATCGGAGAGCACAACAATAGTTCTATTGTGTAGGGCAGCTCTCCTCGGAGGTGGAAGGAAGGCTGCACACAGGCTTCCAGAGGGGTCCAGAAATACGATGGTGACACCAGACTGGCTCATGTAAACAGGAAATCAAACCAGGATGTAAACTGGACTGCTTCCATATTCAGTAATACTCAGCTAAAAATAAACAGGTTGAATAGAGGTGGGAAAGCCAATTCTCTCTGTAAACTCATTTTTCAACTTGAATTTTCCAAGACCTTGTAGAAAAATTCATATAAAATGAGTTTTAGTGTTGCTTTATCAATATACCTGTAATGAGATTGCAGTCACATCCAGGGGGGCTACTCACGTGAACAGGAGAATGGAAAGTTCTTTCTTTCTGGACAGTAATAAAGACTTGGAGATGAAGGCTGAAAAGGGTCATGACTGCTTTATAAATATATCGAGGGATTAAAAAAATCAAGGGGAAAGAAGTTCTACTTAAGCTAAAAGACAACATTATCGTAAGAGTAAATAACTACAGTCTGTGAAATCTAGAAGTTATTAGGCATCTTATTCTGAGAAGAGTAACTTCCCAAGAAGACTTTACGGAGTGAGGAGGAGAAGCTGTTTCTTTAAGAGAATGATCTAATGCTATTGCCTTCAAGAGCATCCTGTGGAGTTCACCTGGGAGATCCCCCGCAGTCCTCAGTTCCTTAAGAATTCTCTGACTGCTGACCACGTCCGTCTCAGAGGAAAGTCTTTCAGAAAAGGAGGAATTCTTCAGAATTATTTAGGTGACATGAGGGACACACATTTTACAGAAACCATTAGTGCAGTTTGCCTTCTGCGGAAATCTATTTGCAGTCCTGTTCTAAATATTCTGATTTGATGTATATCGTGTTCTTAACGAACGCATAGAAAAAAAATGTGGCAATTCATTCAGCCTTTGGTACTTCACCGTCTCCACCAGATATGCCAGATGCCACACTACAGGCTTGGAGCATGATGAACTACTAGTGACAGAGCAAAAAAGGCATAATAGCCCTATATATAGCTGAAATCTGTGGGCACAACTGCCCCTTAACTCTAGGAACAGATGAACACAGGGTAAGAGCTGGAAAGGAGTAGCAAAAATCACTAAATCCAAGCTGCTGCCATCACATGTAAACCTGGATATAATCTGATTAATAACACTGTCAAGCTTCATCTCAACAGAAATCACCTTGTTTGCCTCTGCTGGCCACGAGAAGACTGTTCCAGAACCTCACTGTGGTTGGGAGTTTTTTCATATTTTCAACCTCAATTTTTCAAGGACATTTTTTCCCGTGCGAAATCTCTCTTCATCGCAATCATCTTTGTCTTACTGTATTAGAGAAGCTACACTTTTGTTCTCCTGTGCCATAAACCTCTAATAATTTCTAACAGGCCTTCTCCATAGGTGGGGAATGGAATTAATTCTTTAAGCTGGATCAGTCGTTCTTGGATAAGGAAGATTAGATATGTGCCAAGTTCCAGATTATTGAAAAACTTTCCTAATGTCTGGGTCCGCTTGCGAGGGATGAAGGGTAAAAGACACGATGAGTAGATGAAATTCTGATGGAAAAGAAGCAGACACAGGAGGAAGCTTTCGGTTAGAGTCTTGCTACTTAGTGGTCAGCAAGAGCAGACCAGCATGTCAGCAGCAAGGAGTGGCCAAAGGTACCCTACGGGGTAGCCATTATTATCCCCACCATAAGCCATACATCGCACTAGGAATGCAACACAGATTTCAATAAACTATAGACATTCATGGCACACTCCATTAGTGGCTAATCAAGGCAGTAGCATTGCTATGAGCTTTGTGACATTGACATAGGACCTAGAAACCAAGTCAACCGGTCCAGCATTCAAGGACGGCTTTTTCTTCAGAAAACAGTCCATATGATTCAGTTGTGGCACCTTAGGCCCACTGGAAATGCTGGATAAGTAAATAAATAAGGTGCCCCGTATTTTCTCCCCCTCAGTGTAGAACTTCCTTAGAAACCTGGAGGTTGTGGAAGGAGAAATACCCAGACAGACTTGGCCACAAGTCAAATGTCTCAGTTCAGGAGTCACAGTTTTGACCTAGAGACTCACGAAGGACATCCTAGATGGCAGGGACAGAATTTAGGTGGCTGCCATGAGAAAGAGGAATCATGATACAGTAGAGGTGGTGCCTGTTCTCATTCATGTGCAAGCTCTGAAGGGAAAGGTTTTTTACACCATCTAGAAGATGACAAGATGATTACAAGATGTAAACACAGACTCTGTGACGAAGGCCTGTAGAGGAACTGCCCCCTATGGAGTTCACTCTGACTTCTACCCTGTTCCTAGTCCTCATGTCTTCAAGGATTGTCTTTCTTCTTGACAAATTTTAGCTTTCTGCCATCAAAAAGTAGTATATTCTTATTTTTGATCATTAATGAGGGTGATGAATAGGACCATTGAATGGTACTCTGCCCAAGACTGAATTCTAAGAAATTCCACCTGCAAGTAGTGACCCAGAAGATCATCTTGCCAGGACAGCCCACTCTTTGCTTTAGACAGTTCCATATTTACCTTACAATCCCTGAACTAATCCCCATCTCCTTACTGTAACTGGTCATTGACAAGCATTGTTTATTAAGGTTAGATTTACCTCCTTTTTTTGGTTTTTGTTTTGTAAATAAATAAATATCAGCATTGAAGCTGGGTACTGACATGTGTGATCATTTAAAAAAATGTCAGCATACAGGTTTGGCTTCTCTAACAGGGCTATTGTGATAGAATATTCTTTTTAAAAAGCTGGTTTCTGTCTGCTGGCACCTATATTGCACTTGTTGAATTAAATTTGATGGAGCAAAAGGATCTAGAGAATCAAAAATATTAGCATGCAATGTTCAGTAGTTAAAAATGTTCCATTTTCATAGTACAGAGTTCGGGCTTCTTAGTTTGATAGCAAACTGAAGTGGATGGTGAAATCTGTAAATTTATGAACTAAAATAGAAAGAGGAAGAAAAAAATTATTCATTTGTAATAAAAGGAAATTTGCACAAAGAATGAGGGGAGAATACAACACAGCTGTTATATTTCAGCATCACCCATTGAAGGAAAGTAAAATGAGGCTCTTTTAAAATTAATTCCTTTCCTCCTTTTATTTAGCTCTTACTTACGAAAATGCAGTAATTGCTTAAATAAATCAGTCATAAAACTATTTTGCACATGCTTTTGGCTATCATTTTTGAGCATGCACTCTTGAAAGTACTAAGACTTCATCATTAACATAACTTGGTTGCAGTATTGATCGTAGACATGTTTTCTGGTTTATTATTAACTTTAAAACAACTCACTGCTTTTTCCTTATAGGTTGCTATACCAATTTATACCTTCCACAAGTAGGGAACACCTCGATTTCCGTTCACCACAAGAGAAACTCTACTCGATTAGAATCAGAGACCATTATACTTGGTTATGTTTTCTAAGTGCAACATGTTCTCTGTACTTGGAATAAATGATGTACCTGCTACGTTGCCAGATGCATAGTCAGGAGGCAATTTTCTGCCAATGTGGGGTTTTTTTTGTTGTTGTTTTCACATCAATATTAACCATCTCAATCAAAATGCAAAATTCACACTCACTGCCATCTGGATGGTTATACTGTCTGGGGACTTTGTGATAACAAATTGAGAATGGCTTTTCCTCCTCTACTGATGTAATTTCACACACTAAATAAGCAAGATATAAATCATCATTAGGTATTATAGCATATACTAAGCATTTTAAAAGAAGAATGTAGCTAGATGGAAGTTATTAATATCAAGAAAGAGAAAGATGGCATAAGCACGTGGGCAGAGCAGCAAAGCTAAAGTTGTGCCTTTCATCACAGACAGCATCAAGCCAAGAAAGTGCACGTGATGGAGAACACACTTGAGAACTTCTAATTTATGATAGCAATAGTCACAAGCAATGTACAAAAAAATAAGAGGCAAACATGTTCCATTTATGCCTTTTTGATGTTACAGCACATGCCCTGTGATAGACACACTGCCATTTACAAATGACTATGGTGTCAGTGTGCTGGAGGGATACATCTGCTGAAGAAGTGGACAGGAAGTTTTCCAGAATAAGATACGTAATTGACAAACATTTAATAGATCAAATCTTCTATGTATACATACAGGCTGTCTTATTGGAAATACCTGCAGAATCCATTACAAACTCTTTGGATTACATTATTTTTCTCCCAAACAACAAGAACCCAAGAGCCTGTAACATAATAAACCACTTTTTTCCCATAATCTGTCTGGCAAAGTCAATGAGTAGGTAATATCATGGCTGAATGCTTTGAATACTAAATATAAAAATAGAGAAAACCAAACTACTCTCAGGACTACACAAAACCCCTAAGGCAGAATGCTCACAGTCAGCTGTACTCATGGTTTAAACCTGCTTTTTGATTTTAGCCTTTACTTCCATTATACAAATCCAGTGAAGTCAACAGTCACAGTATTGGGAAACTAGTGGAACCAAATAAACGGTCTTTTAATATGCTCAGCAAAATTCGCCAATCCTGAAAAGCCTGATCTGTGGTTAAGCTCAAATCTAGATGCTGCCTAAGCTTTTTTTTTTTTTTTAGCCATGTTTCATTCTAAATGAAACACGAGCAGTCATGGTCTATGGAAGAGAGATGGAGAAATGCAGAAATGGAGATCCACACAGGAGAGCAAACACTCAGCAGGGCTTCTATTAAGAGGCTTCTCAAACATGGTGATCCCAACAGCACCGCTCAAAACCATGCCGTGGCATGGACACAGCATCTTGGAGCTGTCTCCTGCAGGCACTTTAAAGGGGCAGAGCTCCAGCTGCCTGACTGCGTTCATTTAACACACCATTGCTAAACCTAGTGCTTATTATCCTGATAGCAGTTTTTAAGCAGGACTCCAGGGTAGATCTTCAATACTGTGAAGTAACAACCTGTACTGGTTAAACCAGAAAAAAAAATGATAATAAACAGTAGAATTAGTACACATCAGGATAAATATGGTAGAGTGAAGAAGAGTCAACATGGCTTTTGTAAAGGGAGGTCGTGCTTGACTAATCTACCAAAGTCCTCTGACAGAGTCAATAAAACATGTTGGCAACACAGATCTGTTTGATACCATCTGGCTGGATTTCCAGAAGGCACACAAAAAGTCACTTCCCTCGAGGCACTTCAGGAAGCTAATCAGACATGAAGAAATGTTCAGAAGATAGGAAGAAGGGAGAGGAACTAAGAGTTGCCTTTCACAGTAGAAAGAGATCACACGTGGAGTCCCACATGGCTCTGTGCTGAAGTCTGCGTTGCTCAACACGCATCACAAGTGATCAGAAAACAGTGTTGAAAAGGGATGAAAATGTTTGCCGATGACACTGGATTAGTCAGAGTGATATAGACTACAGCTGATTGCAGACTCACAGAAGAACCTCCTCCCACATAATGACTAGGCAACAAAAGTTCACTGTAGAGAAATGTACAATGAAGTCAAACAATGCTAGAAATCACTAGAAAAGGAATCAAGAAGATAAAATATCCTTTTGCTGTTGTATAAATACATGACATATCCACATCTTCAATAGTGTTAAAAATTACGTATCCATCAGAAGACATATAAAAGTACTGTAAAAGGTACAGATGAGTGCAGCAAGTATGGTTAAGATATGGAGCAGTTACAGGATGAAGAACAATAAAATAGATGAAGGTTTTTGTTGTGAAAAGCACTATGAAAACATATGCTAGAGATCAATAAAATCGGGAGTGGTCTGGACAAGGTGAATAGGAAATAACTGCTTCTTTCAATACAAAATACGGAAGATATCAAATGAAACCAGAAGATGCCAGTCTCCAGGTGAACAAAAGGAGCTACGTCTTCACACATCACATAATTAACCAACAGAACTTGTGACAGGACATTATGAATGCCAAAAATGTACCTGAATTCAGGAAAGAATTTGATAAATTCATGGAAGAAAAGGACACCAAGGGCTGTTCAATACAAACCCACACCATCTAGTTTAGGAAGCCCTAGAATAACTGATCACTAGATACTAAAAAAATATTTTGTGAAGGCTCTCTAGAGGGTCCTCATAAACTTCTTGGGCCACTCACTTGGTGGTCACTGTTGGAGACAAGGTGCAGAGCTAGATGAAACTCTGATCTTACCTGTATTGCTATTACTCAGGTTTGAATTGGGGTTATGCACTGTCGGTGCAGAGTCAGTGCACAATAAGAGTGTTCCGTGTTGGACCCGCAGAATGAGCCTGGAATTTCTGGGCAGCGCCATCGCACTGTGCACGCACAGCCACACTTTTTGAGGAAACATCAAACCTACTGTACACATGGAGCCACGGTCTCCAATGTGTTGTAAATGACCAGGGTTTCCAAAACTATGTCAAGCCTCCACTCGCAACTGTGCATGCTTGTTGTCATTGCAAAACCCTCAGATTTACCAGGAAAAGGGTTGCTGCATACCTCAAAATCTTAGATAAATACAGAATTCCTCTATATCGTGCCAGACAAAATTTCCAAGTGAGAAAGAAGGTGTATTCATGAGAAAACAGAAGGATGGGAGTCCTACTTGGAATATCCTCTTTTATCTGGAGGTAATGTGGCTTCTCTGACTTGAGAGACAGGTTTTATATCATTTGGTGGTTCTTGTTTTCATTGTCTGCAAATGAGCTGCCTCTTTGTCTCTGCTTGGTGGTAGGATCTAAAGGTTTGTTAGACAGTTACTTTTCTTTACCCTTGTCATTTTTGTCGTCACGAGTTGCACTGTCATAATGAGAGGCAGTTGAGTTCATGAGAACACCCGCAAATGTCTGCGTTTTTGCCAACCTGATCTTCCTGGTCTGTATTACACGTGTGACTGAGGCTCTCGAACACAGAGGTGTGGCTTTCTAATGAAGTAAACCAAGATAGGGTCTTAATCATCTTCATTTGCCTTAGTGTTTGCTTTGCTCTTTCAACATCATTTTCAAAGTCCATTGACCTCTGAATAATACAGGCTGGAAGTGTGTCTGTGAAACCTCCATACCTTTCAAGTATTTGAAATTCCTGAGATATTTTATGTGTTCTGTTATCTGAAACAACTTTATCATAGATGTTGTTGGCTAATGCTGTTCTGTTGTGATTCATTTCCTTGCTGACTAACGAATTACTTAGCTGAATTTCTTTAATAAAACTAGTGCAATAGTCAGCTCTGAGCAGGTCCTGGTCACCTCTGTTTTCAAATAATTCCATTACCAAATGCTTCCAGGCTCTGCTCGCTGCTTCACAAGTTAGCACGGGCTTATTGTAAGTTTAATCTTAGTATTTTCTATATAGTGAAAACATAATGTCTTCCATTTCTGCCTTCTATTGGATTTTTTTTTTCTAATTCTTGCATGTTTTTTATCAGGACAATACTAGCATGTGTTCTGTGGAATTTTCACCGAATCTATCCATTTTCCTCAGAAGAACTATTTCGTTTTCTAGTAGGACTAGTCCACTTCATACAGTCAATTCTCTTTTTTTTATTTTAGATGTCTGTAAGAATCGATGACGTTTTCTACCCACCATCCCAAATTTTTTTGGTTTCTTTAAAAGCATTGTTGCTATGTCTGAGAGATCATTTGTAGATTATGGTAAGTGTATTGTGCTCTTTGTTCTCCTTTGTTTTACATCTTTTACATCTTCTTATACACTGAAATAAAGTGAGACCTGTTTGTCAAAATTCTCCCCAGTCTCACATTAAATTACAAGCTATATTTTTCCATCTTTTAAGATTTTTCACTGAAAAGTTGGCAGCGGAGATACCAAACCTTCCTCAAGAATATTTTCTAGGAATTGTTTGTACAATTCACCTACCCAGAGCTTGTCCAGACTGTTATCCGTGCTGTCCCTGTCATTATGTCTCACTTCAAAGTTCTTGTAGGCAGATTATGATTTTCATGTGTCTCATAACAAAATATGGAAAGTTTTCTTACTGTTACTAATGTGACTTTCTATTGGGGGACCCTGGTGCTTTTGACTGTTGCTGAATGACCACAGATAAACTTTCTGACATCTAGTGACAATGTGAAATAATTTTTTTTCTGCTTGAGCACAATCCTGCAACCTCAGCATCAGTGTTCTCCATTTGCTCCATTCCTGCCACAAGGCTGCTCCAAGGGCTGCTTATGAAGCAGCTTATAAACCTGTAGCATTTTCCTTTGTTTTCCACATGTTCAGGAATTACCAGGCTTTCCAGCTTGCACTCTGCTTTCAGCAGTCAGCTCAGCAGCAGCAGTCAATCACTAAAAAGCTGGAGCCTCCATTGATTTCAACAGCTTGGCTTTTCTAAAGGGAAGCATTACACATGGGTAGAGAGATTTATTACATTTATTACATATTACTCACTTCATCTCCTAAAGGCTTAAGCAAATGTAATTCATCAATAGTTATCAGCCTAGTTTATACTTTACAAAGAGCCATACTGTAAGCTGAAAAATGTCCCAAATGACAATATTTGGGACATATATATAATGACAATACATGTTTATTGCAGACACCCCCAGCAGCAACTAAAATCCGATTTCTGCGGGAGGTTCCTGTGCAGCCAACAGCCCAGCAGGGGACAGGGGACAATATGGGAGCAGACGTTTGTGGCTTTTTCTCCTATACAGTATTTCTGCCGGAGGAGATAAGCCCTGCTTAGACTTCTTGCTCCACATGCTCTGTGAGGAGGAATGGAGGTAGCCAGCACGAACACCCATTCAGGTCACCCAGAGGAAAAGGGGTACAGGGAATTACCAGTAGCACTGCTGGAGTCCAGTGGGCACCAACTTTGGCAGTTGTTTATTCAGAGTATATCAATAGCTGCTGAATTCTGAACCTCTTCTTTGTGGTGCGGCCACAAGAAAATGAAGACTGAATAAGCTTTAGCACATTAATACTAGGGGATTCTGATGTGCACTTTTATTCTGTCATTAGCAATAATTTGCAAAGGCAGAAACAAAATCAATGTCATAAATATCATATTCCATCTTGGCAGAAAACGCACAGAGAAGCTCTAACATTTTGAAATACTTTCAGCTTCTGCATGAAAAACTGTGAAGCATCTGTCTCAAAAACATGGGGTTTAGAAATAGCTTTCTGGAGGTCAGGTAATTATTTATTTATATTATTAATTCATAATTTAGTTGGATGTAGAGTATGGACTATGAATGCCAAATACTTAATCCTCTCACTCCTTTTGTTGCCATTTTTATGCTGGTTGCTCATCACATACTTATCTAATGCAAACTTCTTCATTTTGACCTCCCAGTGATCTCAGTTGTTTTTCACAGAAGAACCTACATCTCATAAATGTTTATGATAATACACTTTCAGTAGTTATTTTCTTGTCACCTTTTGAGTTTATCATTCACAATGGATTATGGTAGGTGGTTACTAAATGTACACTTCTACTCATTAAGGCTTTAATTTCTACTAAAGTTGAAGAAGAATGATTCATGACCCAAGCTTTAAAAAGTCAGCACATCTTACTCTCTACATTTTTAAACAACCGTTCGTGAGACAGGTGGAGAGAATGTTTTCAGGTCAATTTTGCTACCAAGAGAAATAGTACAACAGAAAAAGGAGCTTTTCCAACAATGTCACTTGAAATGGGATAAAATTCTAAGGATTAGGAATTGAGTGTAGAAAGCATAGGTCTGTTGAATGTACCGTACTAATGTGCGTGTAACTACTAACAACATATA
Source organism: Numenius arquata (assembly GCF_964106895.1). Lineage (NCBI taxonomy): Eukaryota > Metazoa > Chordata > Aves > Charadriiformes > Scolopacidae > Numenius > Numenius arquata. The sequence continues at coordinate 118,971,949 of NC_133577.1, read as the reverse complement.
TTAAAATCCTTCCCCATTTCCCTCTCCCCCCAAATTCAACAGGTGGGCATTCTATAGGTAATGGCTTCCCACCATAACGGTCAGTCAGTTGTCACTCAGTGATATTCACTAAAAGCCCTAATATTAACAATTTGTCTGTTTGTACCCCTCTTAATTTTTTTGTACTGGTATTTGGTGTACACAGAGGCCAAAGAGTGAATTTCAGCAAACTTATTTAATTGTACTTCTTTCCAAAATGTCAACAAAGGAAGTACTACAACATTTTTTTGTTATGGTAGGTTGGATTACAGTCCATTTGGGTCCACATCCTTCTGTAGCCTGTCTCTAAAGAGGCCAACGGTGGATGGTAAGGGAATGAATGCGAGAGACAGCACATCCATAGGATGGTCCTCCAGAAGCACTGGCACTTACCAGCTGAAGGAGACCCTTAACTAGAGCTTGTATATTGATCGTCCTGTGTTATACTTACCAGACAGTATCTGCAAATATATCAGCTCCTCTTCTTGACACTATGTATTTCATGTCCAAGACATTCTGTGGTATCGAGTTCCACAACATAACTATATGTTATGTGAAAAAGTACATCCCTTTGTTCATTTTAAATCTGTTGCCTGATAGGATTTCATTTAATTCTACCTAATTCCTCGTATCACAGAAAATGATGACTAGCCTCTGTCACATTCACAAGTTCAGAGTTGGCTCTCAATCCTTCCTTAAATTTTCTTTTGTAAGCTGGTCAGTCCAAATTTAGTTTGGCTTTCTTCATACAGAAGCTGTTCTAGCAGCTCAATGTTTGCAATGTTTAGATGTCATCTTCAGACTTGACTATTTTGAATAATTCTTCACCATTTTCAACCTTATCACTGGGATCTTCTCTGTCTATCTGAGACTGGTTATGGCTACTTTATTAATATCTGTCTCAGTACAGATACTTTCAGAGACTGCTCATAACATCCTTCATTGTGAAGCCAAGAACCCTGAAGAGAACTTTCTCTTTTATTATATGATACCTCCATTTCTTTCAAAGACTTTGGTGAGGAACCTGAGCTTTAAAAAACTTGAAAACATCAGTATACTATAACTACTGGGTGACCCTTGCCCATTGACCTCTAACATCTCTAATAATTTTGTGAAACACCACATCATGTACAGAGGTTTTGTTGATTTTTCTCCAACATATCAATCTGAACAAGGTGTTTACTTTTTTGTATTATTTTGTATAGTTTCTACCAATATACTCATACAGACTTTCTCCTCATATGGCCCTTCTGGTTTAGAGCAGCACTTGCAAGGCTTCATTTCCCTAGCCTCTATCAATTGCAAAACTAAACAAGGAGATTATTAATATTTGATTGTCGTTCAGATATCTGCAGTTATATTATTAAAACATCTTTTCATTTTTTTGCACCGTGTGCACGAGTCGAGTCAAGAGAACTTTAATATAAAATTAATACAATGCATTTGCAAAGCTCCAAAGATTAGTTTAACTGTAGAGATAGGCTTGAATGCCCTTTGGAACAAATTCAAAGGACACTTGAGTCTTTTTGCAACTCCGGAGAGCTCTAATGCTTTAGCTGGCTTGGTGACTGTGTGTTTGATGCAAAGAAAAAACTGCAATCAAGGCTCTGCTGCAGAAAATGCTTATTACTGGTTATAACGTTCCCTATGAGGTTGATGCTCTTCTGTAGAAGACTTCCTACTGACTGCAGTGAGCAGAGGATAGAGCTGTCCCATCCCATTGTGTCTTTGTTTTGAGAAGCAAAGCCCATTTCAAGCAGAAGGAATTCTTCCTTGAACTCTATGCCATGTTTTGGGAGAACCAAATCTCAAAGTCTTTACTCTGGAAAACTTTAATTGAAAGTAACAGCTTAAAGCTAGGACCACAGAAGACCGGTTCTGCCCCAGTTAGTGAATGTCTAACTTTAACTATTAAAAATGCTGCTTCAAAGTAAGGAAAATAAAAGCTGATCTGGCATTTTATTGAACTTTATTTCACTTGTGAAAAATGTAAATGAGCAGTGACAAAAATGTCAAGGTTGACATTTTATCTACCCTTTCTCCTCTTCTTACATATTTTTGCATATTCCACATAACTCCTTATCAGTTCATTTTAAAAAAATGCATTTTATGTCCATTTTCCCAATGTTTTGACTCAAAACTTTCATGCATGCACTGTAATTTGCACATTAAAAGCCAATTTACAATGCAAAATTTCATACTAATTTTTATGTGCAATTCAAATTGCCAGAACAATGGCGCATACATTAAAAAAGACTGCATTTTGAAAACGTAATCTTATGTAGGCAATAGATTGCTATTGCACCTACAAAAGAATATCATAAAACAGTGAAACATGTCTCACAAGTCATAGCAAAAGACACATTAGCACTCTAAGCAGTGGTTTGTTTGCGTGAAAATTAGCACTGAGAAGTTTTACTGGGAAACTGAGTGCTTGGATTTTCCATTAAGAGAACTGAGGGCAAGATGTGGAGTTATTTCTATTTTTGTGTTGTTTCTGTTCTTCTAACCCACATGGAAATACTGACTGACTTGGAATTTTCTGGAAAAATCCCACTGAATTTTAGAATAATACTTAGGTTTGCATGAAACTGAATGAAACCAGTGAGTAAAATTTTGTTGCCTGGATGCCTTTGGTGAAGCTATCATCATGAGTTCACAGCCAGGAATATGATGTTGGATCTCAGGAGGGATGTTGGGAGCTGCAGAAAGGCTAAGGGAATGCAGAATTTCCAAGTCTGCACTTTACCCCTGCGCTAGTCACTTCTCAGTTAATTCCAGAGGATGATTTGTACAAGGATCAAGGGTAGAACCTGGCCAGCATTTAAGCAGTTAGATGGTACTGCTGCAGAAGTATTATAAAGGTGTTATTGTCACAAGACCTAAAGAAAGGCAGAAATATTCACACTTTGGAGGTCTCTGGTACCTCTGCAAATTGAGTAAGATAGTGTGGCATCAGTTCTGCAGCCTGGACAAAATGGCTCATGTTGGAGATTTTTTCATAACTATAAGGTAAAAAAAATCCATTTTTGTTAATGATTCCTGAAATTCTGGACAGTCTGAATTTGTTGGTAGGCCCCAAAAATGCCCCTTTAAATGACACAGATCCACTGTGCAGCCTGTGTGCGTGATAATCCTGCTTCAAAGCATGCAGGGGGACAGAAGTAGAAGGACCTGCTGAAATGTACTTGTTATTTCTTTAGTTAGTTTTGTTCTGCTGAGTTGCTCTTGAGCTTTTGCTATCCCAAGCTTTTTACTATCCCCATTTACTCTGCTTGCACTAAGTTCCCTCTATGCAGCCCAGAGTAAGAGCAGGATGACCACAGCCACTCCGCAGAGCTACAGTCTGTAACTTCCACTGAGACCAAATGTTGGTCACTGGGGTAAATACTTTTTTCCATTGTCAAATAAAATCCACATTATGTAGAGAAATTAATATTTACCATTTACACAGCATTTCATGTTTCTGAAATACTGAAAACATTTTAAATTGATTAATCCTGTCTGTCATACACATTGAGGTCAAACTTGTTTTTATAGGCAGCAGCGTTACTCAGGATTAACTCAGTGGAACTCAGTTTCTCCAGCTTTACATGATAATATAATTTGGCTTTTAGTGTTTACAAATATTTTAAAGATGGTAAAACATTGAATCAAATTGTGTCCTGATCTGCAAAGCCGTTGCTGTGGTCTTACAGGATTCCATTCCATAGTTTTAAGCAATGGCAGGATCTACTCATTTTGAGGTTAAGCTTCTCTGAGGGGCTACTATGTTTGTGGGATAAAATTTATGCCTGAGACAAATTCACTGAACGCAGATATTTGCCAGCACCCTAGGTCCCTGCTACATCTGCCCTACAAGTGTAAAAATTCAGAGCAGGGCAAGATGTTACTGAATTTACTCATGGTCCCATCGGCGCAGGTAGATACAGGCAGACATTCATCCAGCAGAAGGGAGGGCTTCTCTTATTGCAAAGGAAGGCTCGCAGGCTGGCACAGAGAAAGGAGAGTGAGCCTACAGACCGCTAACTAAGGTCCAGTGCAGCAAATCCTCTTCCTGCCAGTATTATTGCATTTGATGATATTAAAAATATATTTAAAGAATTGTAGATTTTTAAAAATGAAATAGTCTCTCCTTAAATGAGGAGCAGATGGTTAATTCTTGTTCACGGCCACAAGAGGAAAACCAAGAAATAACTGGCGTAATTTATAGCATGGGAGATTTAGCAAAGACACGAGGAAAATGCTTTCCAACCTAAAGGACTTACACACAGTTAGGCATACTTTCACTGAGGATGGTCTAGGATACTTTGGTGTTGTGTTTGGTTTGTTTTGGTTTGTTTGTTTGGTTGGTTTTGGTTTTTGTTGTTGTTGGTTGGACTCGATGATCTCAAAGGTCCCTTCCAACCAAGAAGATTCTGTGATTCTGTGTGATTTTGTGATACAGCTGACCAGCTCAGCCGAGGGGAATGCACCACCAATCTCTTGAAATCCCATCCAGCTTTCCAGTACTGCAATTCCAGAGAGACAGGACCGCCTTTAGGCTGGTGCAGTGGAAACAATCCTGAAAGTAAATGACCAACTTGAAACAATTGTACAACTGAATAGATTTAAGAGAAAGAAAATGTCCTTAAAGTTTTCTTACTACTCTTTATCTCAAAGTTATGTTTTATATTGGGTCAGCCAAGAAAACAAATACCATGTTCTGACGCAATCCAGTCCTGTCTGTCTTGCCCACATCGCTGTTTCTTTTTCCCTATCTTGATTACAGATCAGAGAAGTAGAGGCTTAAAATTGCAGTTGTCAGAACAAGAGGTCACTTGAGTCATTGCAATTTTCAGAAATGTGGCTTATGCCCTCAGAATTTTCTCTGGGAATGTTTTATTGTAAATGAAACATATTTAATGTCACCCTATCTTTGCAAGAGTTTCGAAGAGTTGACAAAGTGGGATAGAATGGCTGAAGGGTTTCTGCTTGGGGTTTTTTGACTGCATAAACATTAGAACAATACATTCCTGGTTTGGCCACTTTTATGGCAAACTGCCTGCACTTCTGGTAAAGAAAGAGTTTAAATGAACCGAACTGAAAACTGATGCCTTAGTGCAGTCGCGTTGCCTGAATCACCCCTTTAGAGAGGGTGAATCCTTTTGAGTTGCCAGAGCTTGGTCTCTGAACCAATTTTTTCCCTGGTGTAACTCCTTTGATGTGTATAAACCTGACTTTCTCTTTCTTCAGTTGTTGCAGATTTGTGACTTGAGTTTTCACAGATATTTTTTAGGGTACAAATTACATTTGTCTGTAAAAAATCCAAACTCTGACCTGAAAGCAGTCTTGGCCATCTGATACTGTAAAATTAGAAACTGAAAGCTGAAATGACACATTTGAAAATATACAGTCATTCTAATTAATATTAGAGGAAAAAAAAACCCACAAAAAAAGCAGCAGATGATAAACTTCACTAATGTTCCCCTTAAATCCTGATTTTATTCCCACCAGCAAAATTACCTGTCTAGCTAGTCTCTAGAAAGCTAATAGTTGATTTTCAAATGTGCACCAATACTTTGCCTGTAAGTATAATCTGTAATGATGCAAACGGAATGCAAATGTTACAAACATTACATCAAATTCTGGTCCAAACCAAAACCAAATTATGTTCCTGTTCTGCACCAGTAAATCCCCAGTGCAGGTCAAAGGCACAACCAGTAGCCAACAGAATAAAAGACTCTGAACAAAAGCTTTACTGCACCAACCACACTGAAACAGGAATAAAAAATACAAGCATAAAATAACAGTAGAAAGCAAGCTACATTTACTCTCTAAATAGCAGACAAAATAAGTGCATAGTATTTGTGGTTCTCAAATGCTTCAGAGGATTGCAGAGTATTTAGTGGAAATCTTTCAAAATTGCCAACTAAACTGATGGACATCTTGTTTATACATGTTACATTACCGAAATTGGGCATTACTATATTTAAATGAGGTTTTGTTGAAGTTTTTCACGTTCTACCAGTTTTAGACTAAACCAAACAGCGGTTTATTGAAATCGAAACGTTTTCCAGTCAGTCTGGCCTGAAGACAAGCCTTAAGTGACTTTAATTCTGGAGTTGTTTCAATTAAAAAAAGAAAGTTTAAAGATGCTATGCTAATCCTGTTAATTTATTTTTGCTGCACAGAATTTTTTTCCCAGCTTTTATATTTATTAGTTATTTTTCCAAGACTTTAATATCTTTCTCAAATTCTCTTTGCATTTATTCTGTATTCTAGATGGGCTGGGAGAGGTGGAAACCAAACCAAAGATTGGATTATGGTGTTTAGAAAGTACGCTCTAACTGCTGGTAGCTTCAACTGTGTACTCGTGGGGTATCAGCAGCTGAAATATGAATCCAGCATCTGGGACAGTCTGAGACCAATAAGCCAGCTAATTTACAATGACATTCTGTTCTCTGTTGGGCAAATAAAAATAGAAGATATTTACTGTGGTACTTAGAGACCCTAACGTATCTACTGCTTACTGTTCAGAGATAACCCATTTTAAGTAAAAATGCTACGTGCACAGTTTTGCTAAAATTTGCAGCTTTATCTTTCAGGCTGAGCAGTAGTTCCTGTGCTTTTCTGCTTCTGCAACATTTATAGCCCCGTCTAGTCCAACCTCAACAAACCTGTAAGAAAAACCCACTCGTTTCCCCCACGTTTACGAACATAATTCACCCTCGCAGGCTCCTAAGCCCCATTTATTTCAGCAGCAGGACCATCTCACGGTTGTAATAATTTTGCTAGTTGAGTTCATTATTCTTACATTTTGCTTGTGTGGCTTTGTATTACAAAGCACCTGGGGAGGAATAACTCTTTCTCTTCTTCCTCCTCTGGATAAATAGTTTCACAAGGCTACTTTCTTAGGTAATTCTCAAGGACTTGGGTGTTTTCATTAGCCTTTGGCTAAGCGTTGAAACTTTGTAGCCCCCACTGGAGAAAATAAAGCCTTCCACCTCACGCTCATCCCCTTCAATCACGGGGAGGACTCTTACTTCACTTTCTGAAGTAGTCACATAGTTACCGCACATTTTGTGCATCCAGGACTTGTAAGTGAATTAATGGCATATTCACCTGAAAGGACCAGTCTGCTCTGATTAAACCGCTCTTCCAGGAACAACAGCATGTTTCAAAACACTCGGCTTCCCCAGCTCATGACAACCGTTACGGAAAGGATGATCGGAAGGCAGTCATTACAGCAGGGCTGCAGCCCTGACCAAAACGAAAGCCACAGGCTTCAGGCACAGAGCTCCCCTCGCAGTGCTCGCTGGCCACCGACACAGACGTACTCACACCGGTTGTCTGAAAGCCAGATGTAAAGCGTGCAGGGCCAGAGAGCCTGCTGGGTCTGCTGGAGAAGGGGTGGCTCCGACTGACGCATCTGAAAATGAAGCACTGAGACAATCATCTCTACAAATAAGTGCTCTGTGCTCTCCACAGTTTGGGGAAGGTGATGTCTTGGGGTTCCCATCTTTAGATAAAAAGACACAGGATAAAAGGCTGAAATACATGACTCACGACTGAGTGATGCTTTTTAGTCATGTGAGAACTACAAAAAGTACAAACAAGTGGTTAGATTTGCATCTTGTGCGCTGCTCCTCAATGCATTTCTTAGTCGCGTGAACAGAGCCCCATCAGCGAGCTGGAATTGCGGCTCTGCAGGACGGTCCTACCCTCCTCGGTGACCCTGGTGATCACTTCATCGGGTTGTTTGGTGGAGACAATAGCAAATGTTCTAAGTCCACCTAGATCTTAAGAAAGGTTACCCTTTTGCAAACTTTCCGTACGTTAAACAACTTCAAAACTTTCCAGAAATGACAAAAAGCAGATCAGCAGTAGGCTGTATTACTCCCCACTGACTTCACTGGCTGTAGTTCAGGCATTCTGAGATGTACCGATATTTAAAATGACCTATGAAGCTGACCTTCACATTGAGAGCCAAAAATACTATTTCAGGATTTTGAGAAAAGGAGACTAATATTGATACAGAGTATCTGTAGAGCATGTCCAGAGGAGAGCCACCAAGCCGGTGAGGGGTCTAGAGAACAAGTCACATGAGGAGAGGCTGAGGGAACTGGGCATGTTTAGTTTGGAGAAGAGGAGGCTGAGGGGAGACCTCATTGCCCTCTACAACTACCTGAAAGGAGGGTGTAGAGAGGTGGGTGTTGGCCTCTTCTCCCAAGGGAATAATGACAGGACCAGAGGAAGTGGTCTGAAGTTGTGGCAGGGGAGGTTTAGATTAGATATTAGGAAGAATTACTTTACTGAGAGAGTGGTCAGACACTGGAACAGCCTGCCCAGGGAGGTGGTGGAGTCACCATCCCTGGAGGTATTTAAGAAACGTGTAGACATGGCACTTCAGGGCATGCTCTAGTGCCTGAGATTGTTGGTTTGTGGCTGTTTGTGGGTGGGTGTGGGGTGTGGTGTTTTGTTTTGGTTTGGGTTTTGTTGTTTTGGTTTTGGGTTTTTTTGGGTTTTTTTCGGTTGGACTCGATGATCTCCGATGACCTCAAAGGTCCCTTCCAACCATGAAGACTCTGTGATTCTATATACCAGTAATTAAAGCATAGAATAAAGAATACGATTGGGGTAATTAACAAAAAGAAATGCTTTTTGAAGCCCAGAATACTCAGAGTTCATGTTAGATATAGTAGAAATAAAATAAGTTAAAATAGCAATGTGTCCTTAAGGTACCTATACAACTGTAACCTCACTTCAGAGCGAAGTCACACAACAATCAGATGATTTGAATTAAGGCATTCTTCGGTGCATTCAGCTCCTAAATAATTAAAACCATTTTTTTTAAAGCCATATTTACATTTTTGATGTAAATGATGTTTTCCAGCCTGAGAATACCACTCAAGGCTATTATTCATGGAGTTCTTCAAATAAAATTTTGTAGAAACATTCATTCTGCACAACATGGGACACCCAACTCATTAGCTAACCTCCTTAGGCTCTCAGTTCAGAAAGTTCAGACCATGTAATCTGAGGTTCTTAACAGTTCAAAACATGAAAACTAAGCAAGCTTCTTGTTCCCATAACCAGGAACCACAGTCCCACTGCTTGTGGGCCCAGCACCACCCTGCACGTTTCTCTACCCACGGTCCCCACCAGGAATGTGTGAATATGTAAACCCTACTGCCACTGCATGGCACTGCTGTTTTGTGTGGCTGCTCTCCTCCTGCTGGGCAAGTAGCAGGTAAGAAAATGGGTTGGGCAAGTAGTGATCATAGAATCATAGCATGGTCTGGGTTGGAAGGGACCTTTAAAGGTCAGCTAGTCCAACCACCCTGCCATGGGGAGGGACATCTTTCACTAGATCAGGTGACACAGTGCCCCATCCAACCCTGAACACTTCCAATGATGGGGCATCCACAGTTTCTCTGGGCAACCTATTCCAATGTCTCACCACCCTCATTGTAAAACATTTCTTCCTTATGTCCAGTCTAAATCTACCCCCTTTCCATTTAAAACCATTTGCCTTTGTCTTGTCACCACAGGTCTCGGTAAAAAATCTTTCTGCATCTTTGATATAAGCCCCATTTAAGTAATGAAAGGCCTCTATAAGGTCTCCATGGAGCCTTCTCTTCTCCAGGCTGAACAACCCCAACTCTCTGAGCCTGTCTTCATAGGAGAGGTGCTCCAGCCCTCTTAACATCTCCTCGGGACTCACTCCAACGGGTCCATGTTCTTCTTATGTTGGGGGCCCCAGAGCTGGATGCAGTACTCCAGGTGGGGTTTCACCAGAGCGGAGCAGAGGGGCAGAATCACTTCCCTGGACCTACTGGCCACGCTTCTTTTTATGTAGCCCAGGATATGTTTGGCGTTTTGGGCTGCAAGTGCGCATTGCAAGCTCATGTCCATTTTTTTGTGCACCAACACCCCCAAGTCCTTCTCAGCAGGGCTGCTCTCAATCCCTTCACCCCCTCCCTGTATTGATACCAGGTGTTGCCCCGACCCAGGTGCAGGACCTTGCCCTTGGCCCCTGTTGAACCTCATGGGGTTCACATGATGCTGTGGTGTCTCACTATTGGGGCTGTGGAAGTCAGTTCATCTTGATATTCTGAAGCCTTCAGTGCGAATGCTGCTGAGTACAGACTGTTTCTACAGTGATTTTGCTGTCCCCACCGTCTGCCATCCTAGACAGCTGCTACCTTCCCTAGGGCTAAAGCCAGCCCTGACAGGTACGCAGCAACTGCAACAAAAAGCAATGTGTGAACTACAGTTGATAATTAGCATTAGATGGATTTTGTGCCTGTGAAAAGCAAACCACTCGTTTACATGCCTTGAAAAAAGATACTTATGGGAAGTAAAGTATAAAATGGAAATTAGAAGACCTAGGTGAGAATTTGACAAGCAAATAGGCATCGACGTAAGACAAATTACAGGGAACTTTCTTACAATATTAAAGATACAAATTACAGATCCATGAGACTCCCAAGAAAATAAAAACAACAGTTACAAAGAATAAGGCCTCTGTATCCCATTTCAAATATAATATGCAGTCACAGAAAAACACAAAGAAGTGTAATAATGATGATAAGAGGTAGGGGACAGATTTTACATGAAGAGACATTAAATAGACTCCTCACATTGGTATAAAGATGATGGGGAAAGAAAAACATGATAAACATATATAAAATCCTGATTATAAAACAATTATGCACTATTTTTCTTAATATAAAAACTAGAGTATGTCACAGAGTTATCAGGCAGAAGAATTAAATACACAGATGTACCTTTTCACATTTATTAAACCATTGCACTAATTGTCACGTGATTTTTTAGATGCCAAAATGATTAATAGGTTCAAGATTGTCTCGATCCCTGTTTTTTGTAATCTGGAAGAGTTACAACAGAAGGAAATATAATCTTTTATGTTTTTATATATGCTTTCTTTTAGCATCTATTACTGGCCACTGTCAGAGGCAAGGTGATGTTAGATGGATCTTTGATCTGACTGGCACAGTTACTCTGGAGTTTTATGCAAAACAAATAATCACCCCTGTTTAGCCATTTTCCCAGCAGAGAACATTGGTTAGAATCTTATTTTTCTCATAATAAAAACACAACAGCAGCAGAAGAATTACAAAGTAAATTACATAGATGTTAATATAAACTGTTAAAATTAAAATAAAACCAGGCAGGATACATCCAATCACACCTCAAGAATAAGAAAGTTCATGACCTAACATATAAACGTTCTCATTTAAATCATCTAATTATCTAATAGTATTATAAGTCTGTAGCATGTGCATATATCTACAAAATTAAGACAAAAAAAGTTTTCTAGGAATTATAAGATGAGAGTCCTTATCACAAGATCAGGTGGTTGACACAGTCTCTAATGACAGACTTATAAAAGGCCTAACCATGAGCCCATGTAAAGGGAAACCATGCTCCTTATCTAAGTGTGATGACAAAACAGAAAAACAAGTGCATATAACTTATTTCTGTTTTTTAAATAAAGTTTTTCAAAGTGCCTCTTCAGAAGATGTTCAGGAAAGGCTATAATAATGATCCAGAGCATGGAATGCATCTTCTCTGAAGATAAATTTGAAAGATTAATTGTGATTAACTTAGGAAAGAGCACAGAAGACTAAAAAGTGCTACAGGGAAGATGGAGCAGGAGTTTGAATTTAATTCAAAGCAATTAAATGATGGCAGTTTCTTAAATAATTCTCTTTCTTACTTCTCTCTTACTTCTCATGTACCCTGTAATTAGACTGTGGATAAAAAAGGTCATTGAGCCCAAAAGTTAAAAAGGAATTAAACATTTCTATGGATTTCAAGAATATGCAGAGTTCTAATTAATCTGAATACCCTGGAATATTAAATGTTAGACTTTGAGGCATAAATCAATCTCTGACTGTTAGAGACTGGAGTGAAACCTAACATCCAAGACAGGTGCAGAATATCTTTAGTTGACAATCACAGGGCTTCTTGTATCTTTCTCAGAAGCATTTGGAACTGACCACTTCTGAAGGTACAACAGTGCTATCTATATGCAATTTTAAATACATTTTCAATTTCTGTACTCCTGCCATGACAAGAATAATTAAGTAGTGCTGTGGGAAGAGGCAGAATCAAGTTGCAGCATTCCTTTGTTTGGGACTGGTGGCATTTGTAGTGGAATGAGGAACCAGCAGCCCAAAATAAGAGAAAGCGGAAAGAAAAAAAGAAGGCTTTTGGTTCAACTCCAGGGTAGATGGGCAGCTGTAAGCATGTCGGATATGATGATTTCAATGCTTGTGTTTGCTGGTTGGGATTAAAGGAGCAGAAAAAAAAGAAGTGACAAGGCATGAAGGCTGCTGCTTGTAGGACATTAGGGTCAATGGCCGTTAAACACAAGGACTACATGAAGGAGCTGGAATGGATAGAGGACCTGAACCCAGAGAGTCTTCATACAACTAATAAGCTAGCAAGTCCCCTTGTAGATACTAGTTGCAAGCGTTGACCTAGCTGACAAGAATTGTCCTGGGGTCCAGTAGCAGAACTGTCTCCTCTGATCCCCATAATGCAATAGTTAGGGCAGACATGGTCTGCTTTCCACCATGGCCTTGGGCTGATCTTGGGAGAGAAGAAAAGCTGAGCCTTAGCTTCCAACATGGTTGATAAAAGGGAACTCCTTTCTGCCTGTGCCCCTGCTGTTTGTGGGTTTTTCAGAAGCAAGGAAAGATGTATGTGCTTCTGAGACTTCATTTTTTTTTAACAGTGAGTTGTGGCAATTACACTCACGGTGTGAAGAAGCTAGGAAGAGAAACAAGAGGAGAAGGATGCGAAACTCTGTATGTCCTGTAAGCAACTTCTACATGAGTTCCAAACCTTGAAGAAGTTGTGCTGCTATCATGATGATCAAATACATCTCACTAAGTATATAGAGGAAGGCAACTACTGTAGAATGAAATGCTACCACTTAGCTTTGGGAAGGTATCTACCTATACTTTAGAATACCTGGAAAAATAAGCATGTTGAACATTGGCAACATTTGCAGATTACCAAATTTTTTTACAAAGTTCACTTGTAAAAAAATACAAAAAGCTCCAAGGGCTGACTGGCAACACAGATAAAGTCAAATGCTGATAAATGCACAACAGTGCTGAGTGGAAGGAATTCCTTCAATTATCGATAAATATCATGAATACCACCTGTACTGTAACACTCAAGAAAAAGGCCTAGGCATCGCAGTAACAGCTAACTGAAGACATCTGTTCCTTGCACACTTATATTCAAAAGAACAAATAAAATACAGGAGTTACAAAAGACCACCATATAATATACTGATGATCCAAGTATATAATAAATACGCTTTTACCATGTACAATAAAATATAGGGAAATAAAAAGTGAGAAAACAAGTAAGGAAATGAAAGAGATATGTAACACAACATACATTGGAAAGAAGACACATCAAGAATGCCTATTTATAATCTTATAATTGGAAGAGTCATTCAAACAAACTGAAAGATAGTACACTGGTAAGAATATTTTGTTGATATAGACAACACATCTTGTTCCCCAGCTCCACTAACGACAATATATTGGCTTCTAAAAATGTATCATCCCATATCAGAATGAAAAACAGAAAATTATTAGGGATATTGATGCTAGTTATAGATCAAAAGTATTTTAGATGTTATAGAAGAAGATGCAAAAAATACAGAAAAGAATTCCCATTGTCATATTGTGCATACAGTGGTTACACTGTAATCACCTAACACTGCAACAACATTCTACTTAAAAAACAATAATATCTTGTTGAGAAAAAACAAATGCAAATGCTTTATTTAGTAATGATTGTTATGATTCAGAAACTTAGTGACTGCTTTCTTCTAAAAATACATGCACTCTTCCAAAATAAGGAGAATTGAATGCTTTCATTTGTAGCTCAAAACCTAATGTAATTGCATTCGGTTTATTATTGTGGTATTGGAAGCAGAACTTAGCTGCATATTTTGCCCTGTTTTTTTGTATTTATAACATTGTAAAAATAATATATGCATCCTTAGGACTTGATTCTGTGACATTTACCAATTCCCACTGAACTGGGAACCAAGCCTGCAAAATCATACTCATAAGAATACACTCCCCAAGTCAGGTCAGGGAATAAAAGCTCCTCACATGAGTAAGGCTGTAAGAATAGACTACAGGAGGTCAAGGTCAGTGGTGAGTTTTGGCTGAGTCAGGGTTGGAGGATAAGGCCCTTATGAATCCTATAAATAGTTCATTGTTAAAAGAGGTCAGATTGAATTCTGGAAGTATTTTGGAAAAAGAAACCACTGCGTGACTAATGACGTACACCTACCCAACCCTCTCTGCTTATTAATGTGACATTTGTCTGGAACCAACACATATAATAAAGAAAAGATATTTTTAGGATGTGCCAGGGAAATGTATTCAGATTTTGAGAGAATATTTTGAATGTATTTAAAGTTTTGCACTGTATCAAAGGAATGGGTTTTGGAGCATACAAATAAGGTATTAAAAACTAGTGGGTTCTATTGGTTCTGATGGAATCAGGAAAGCAGGCCGAGGATGCCAAGAATGGGATTTCCTCGCCTGACATATGTCAGCGAAGAGCTGAAACCTGGACTCCTTTTACTGTAAGTTGAGAGAAGCAGGTGCCTCCATGGACAATTAACCCCGTCCTAGGGCTGTGATTTAGCACAAACTTAAACTGGCTTAACTGAGCACCAACACCGGAAAAAGCAGCTTCCTCAAGGCTTCTTGCCCAGTGTGAGTGGTTTTTTCGCAGTTCTGTAGAATACCTAGATGATCATTGTAGGTCCCTTCCAACTGAAATTATTTTATTCTATTCTATTCTATTCTATTCTATTCTATTCTATTCTATTCCATTCTATTCTATTCTATTCTAATTCTGTTCCATTCCATTCCACCTTCATTTTTGTTGGCATAAAGGTTCAGTAAACTCGATGGGTAATATTACTGAAAGCAGCCCCTCCCACCTTGTCCTCAAGGTTACTTTTCAGTTGGATCAGTTCTCTGGTCTGGAAACTATGCCAGTGGTGGCTGGCAATGGACGGAAGAAATGCTGGGCCTGTTTCTTTCAACTTCAGAGTCAGAGGAAAGTGCTTGGCAAAGGCTCTGAATGAGCCATGGGGGTCTAACTCTTCACTGCTGCCAGTACAGGGAGGTCGTCTTCTGTTTCCCCTCCCTGCTGGCAGCTGCAGGCTACCATCACTTCCCTTTGCAATGGCTGTGGCACTTGTAAAAGCCTTCTGTGATCAGAGACACCCTCATAACCTGGCAGAAAATTAAACCATTAAAAAAAAAAAAAGGGGTAAATAGACGTTAGTGTGTTAGCAAGTAGAGCTGGATCACAGAGATGTCAGATGTGCAGCAGAGCTGGCAAACAAAGAGGCTGGATGACCTGGGGATGAGGTTAGGGAGAAAAAATAAGAAGGGAAGGAAGTCTGGGACCATCCCTTCAACAGTCATGAGTTGTTGGATCAGCTGCTCATCAAACCACACCCTCAGGGCTCCGTTCCATATTACACTGGATGTGATCTAATTGGAGGCAGACACAGAAAGGGTCAGTCCCGCTTTCCTCCAGGCTTCCAGCTGCACATTCCTGGTAGGTATGACAGCAGATGGGAGCCAACAGGAGACCCAGTATCCAGATGGGGCAAAATGCACCATAAAGTGTGTGCCAAAACCAGGTTGTACCAATTGCCCTCTGGAGTTCTTATCTCTCTTCATTAACCGGAAGGACCCTTAACAAAGAAATTGTACTAGAACCTTGGTTTCAAAACGGCTGAAGGTCAATGAGAAAAAATTCAACTGATGCATTCATCTGCTGTCCCTGCCTGCAGTCTCCACTCTACCACACTGTAGCCTCACATTTCAAAGGAACGCATTTGTGCTAAATATTTCTTTTATATTTTACAAGAAAAATGACAATGAAAATGAAAAGACACAAAATGACAAAAGGCAAATGAAAAAGTGAAAGAAGTTGGAACTAATCTGCTGATAAATGTGTTATTGTATCTGGTCCAAAAGAGTCTATTGCAGAGTATCCAAAAGTCTATTGCAGAGTATCGACACTGTCCCCTTGCAATGCAAAATGAAGTCAAAACGGAAAGATCACAAAGGAAAAAAGCGCAAGTTTCTAAACACTACTGACGAGTCCTAATGAGGCTGTAGCTGGAAGAATAAACACAGAGCAAAGAGCTCCTTCAACAGCTGTTGAGACAGCGTGCGCTCCCAGAGCTTTCATCGGCACTAGCAGGGGTCAGTCTGTGGGAAGAACAAAGGAGCCTCAGAGCCTGGGCCACGGAGGGAGAACCGGCGGAAACAGAAAGGCCACTTGGACGACAGTCAGGGACTTTGTTAGGTCCCGCTCCCCTCCCCTCCCTCGCTTTGAGGAATACCTTAATTGTTTCAGAAGCCTCGCTGATTTGAAATATGTTATTGGCTTAAGCATGATATTGGCTTCAATGAAGCTATTTAAGAGAAGGTGCTGTTCGATGTCAGCATGAATAGCAAGTTGGAATTTTTTTCCTCAGTAATTAAAAGACTATTTCCTATGATTAATTATTAAACAAAGCATAGGAAAACACATCCACAAAGCACTGGCATCTGTAACGGATGCTGACTGACTTCGGTGAAACTACTCTGATTTATGTTGATATTCTGTGATTAAAGATACTGAAAAAGTATTATTCTCACACACTGAAATAAAGGTATTTTACCACTCTTGAATCGCAGCCTTTATTTTGACTACCAAAATATTGATTTCTAATTGCATCTTATTTGCATTTCCTAGAGGGTTCAATAAACGTATTGACCACATACTTGAGGAAAACAATTTATTTATATATTTTGTGTTTGACTGGCTGAAAACATTCTTCAAGGAAACAACTGTCTAGACACGATGACAATAAGCCCTCTGTTGCTGGAATGGTGGGAAAAGAGGTTGCCCTCAGTAAGCAGTACTTCCTAAAGAAGTCATGAGCTGTTTGCCAGGCTGTCATGTGTTTAAATATATTCAGATATTCATTCTTCATAAGAAGTCTTAAGGATAATTTCCTGATGCGGAACACATCGATGATTTATGGCTCCGTATGTTTTTTTCCATGAATGAAGCTTTATTCTGTTGAGAGAGCTAAAAGGTCTATGTTATACCCGTCAATGCCAGAATGGGGGGCAATGCCTCATCAGCCCCACGCTTGTTTCATGGTATGATTTTGTAATTCCTGCCACATGAACTGTTTAAAAAGGGATGATAGGCACATACACAATTAGCACAAAAATTGCTGTTAGTAGTAAAAAATGGTGATGCTGGTTACACAGCGACCAGTAGGGCCACTACTGCTGTCTGATGATTTGCCCGACTATGGTCAAGACCCACTCCAGCTAAAAATTAGAGGGAGACCCTTCCATTACTAAGGCAGGAACAGATTCCTGATTAAAAAAAAGATAGAAAAATTTAATCTGACTTCTAAAAGCTTCTGTTTCTAAAAGCTTTAGTTTTACATCCCCATCCCGCAGGTTGCTCCATTAGGATCAGCTCCTGTGCCTGCACACAGCTTCAGCCCGGCTCTAGAAACCCAAACTAACTGAGCATGATAATCAGAAAAGGAAACTGAGTATAAATAGAAAGTGAAATTCACTATTTGGTTTCATGGTGCAAGCAAAAAGGAAGCAAAAGTCAGACATGGGTTATAACATTAATTTCACTTGACAGAGATAAGAAATTGTTGTTGGTTTTTTTGTTTTTTTGTTTTTTTTTTTTAAACCAAGAGCTTCTTTCTCCATCTAGCCAACTTGGCAGATGTTATCAAGAATATATCAGGCCGTCTGTCTTAATTCAAAGCCTGCTGAAGAAAGTGTAAAGGACTCTTTTTAGATTCTTATGGCTTTTGCATGAGGCTTTTGATTTTATGTATCATGGTTGAGGTGGCGTGATACACTGTACTGAGTTATTACTTGAAGTACTCTGAATGAGTCAGCTCTGTGGTTTCTGAGGAATATGTTGTGCTTCTAGGAATTCAACCTGGATCTCTGGGCCCGTAGATATGGCCTCTAATGCACATAGCCAGACTGACAGCTCAGGGAATAACGAGTTTTACATAGCAAGCTCTAAACCTGTGAATTATTTTTTACAGTTGTGAAGGAACTAGATATTAAAGGTAGAAGCGAGAAAATAAAAGCAGCAGGTAACAATGGGAACACAGGATGAGAAAGAAAAAACCCCATCCCACTTCAAAGCATTCGGTGCTCTTCAGGTGACAGTGGCTGTAGCAATCACTGAGATAGTGGTACCTTGAGGAGAAGGAGCAGCAGCAGATTAAGTTTTCTTCCTGGCATTGCAAATTCTTATGTGAGACCGTTCGCTTGTTCCTTAAATGTAGGACTGTACAGCCCCAAGTCTGCGATTGTCTGTTGTTTCTTGAAAGATGGGGCTATCCTGTGCATGTTAGTAGGTAGGCACTCTGAGTTTCATTTTAAGGTTAATGCTGACAACTGATGTCAGCATTTTATGATGTTTCCTCAGATAATTTAAAAAGTCTGACTGCTGAAGTTAATCAATTCAGAAACTGCATCACTTTCTCCTTTTACTGTGAACTCATTTATTTGCCTGGAAGTATTTCCTCTGTACTATATAAACACACAAACAGGCAGGCAAACCATCTGCTTTTTCTTAAATACATATTTGGCAACTGAATGCAGATATATATATACCTAACGTATATCATGACTGTAAACTAAGCTCTCAAAAACAAGAAATTGCCAAAAAAACATTGTTTATACAAACAATAGTTTCTTTAGTTCTTTTTGAAATCACGGAATCCCAGAATCACAGAATTGTCAGAGTTGGAAGGGACCTCTAACTAGAGATCATCAGAGGTCAATAGAGAGCACACTACTCAGGACTGCATCCTATATCACTCATCTTGTAGTATACAGTCCATTTTCCTTAAGATTCCCCTTTTATTTTGCCCATAGCACGGATTAAGTTTTAGAAATGAAAGAAGATACAACAAAATAAGACTGTTATCTGTTATCTAAACCAGAAGTGGTATTATTGTCATTTTTATATATAATTGTGTGTGATTTTTTGAGAAAGCACAGACAATTACACCATGGAATCATAATGACATTCCCAAGGGTCATCAGCAGTGTTGTACCTTTAAGAGTCACAAGGAAACCTTTACCACTTTAACCAAAGAAACTGGCAGAAGAAAAATCTTGTCTTTTTATATGGGTAAATAGTTGTTTTCTAATCATTTGCTGGACAACTGAGAAACTTAGGAATCCTGACTTAAATTCTGGGAAGATCAACTTCAGTTCTGCACAGGTTATAAACCTTTGTCTTGTCTTCCCAGATTCCCTCTTCCTCACTCCCTTTTTTTCTGGCACTGTTCTCCTATCAATTCCTTCAGGTCCTGCTGGTACCATCTTCCCCAGCAATTCGTGGTTCTCTTCTCTGTTTCTGTATCTCTAAACCCTGATAGTTATCATGAATCACCTCATCCCTTCCTGTTCCTCAGATCTCTTCATCTGTCAAGCTATAACTTCCATCTTCTCACTGAAAAGTCAGGAAGACTTCTGACAGAAATTATCTTGCTTCGGTTTCAGGAACTAAATTCAGAGAAGATTCCAATTTCCTGGAGCGGTGCACTGGAGGTGAGATCCCACTCTATGCCTGGAGTCTCCAGAAAGTGTATTTATAAACTTCCGTGAGATAATGCAAACATATTTGGCATACAAAAATAATGAAGAGTCCTTTGCAGTGAAAACACAGTCTGGGGGGAAATTTTTTTGATTAGTTCCTCAACAAGAAAGGTTTTTCCTACTGCACATCTGACGGTGAAGTCTTCACTTCCACAAACTCTTCCAGCAACTTGTACAAACTCTTCCAGTCCTCTCCCGAATAAGGACTGTGCACAGGCCACGAGTGAAAGGATCTCCTCCACACCCATTTGTCTGCATAGCTACTCACCAGCTCACATCATCTAAGAACATTTCCAATTTCCTTTAATCGTGTTAACCAGCTTAAGTTCTATGGCAGACCGAGCAGTCGCTCTCATTAACTCCCTGCAGCTCCTACTGTCAGAAAGGCCTTTCCCATATTGTGTAAGGTGCTCTAGGGGAACAGCATCATCACGATTCTCGGTCTGTAAATATTAGGGAATAATTCACCCATCAGTTAAGTAGGATCTCTTTCAAGAACTGTAAGTGACATGGTTGATTTTGAAACAAAAGAACAATGACAGTTGTTTTGGGTTTGTGGGTTTTTTTTGGTTTTTTTGTGGTTTTTTTTAATGCAAGACCGTCAAACTAGGTAGCTATAATTAATTTTCTTTCTTTTCCTTTTGCATTTGGAGTGCTCGCTGTTAGTCTGACTCTTTGTTACCCATCTCCACATTTCTTTTTGTTTTGCTTTACAGCAGAAGCAAAACTTCTGCCAGTTGGCCTCATCCTGACCTTAAATGCACTCTATAGTGTTGGGCAAAGGAGATTTTCTCCATGTGAAAATTCTCCTTTTTGCACATTCTTACAGAATCAATCATTTCATTGGCTTCATTTCCCTCCTTTGCTTGCCTCTCTGGTTGTGTCATTCCCAAAGACTCATAATCATGAATTAGCCCCACCTCATGTCTTAAAAAATGCATCCATTTGGGACCTTTTGTCCGTTTTCTACTTTCGTCTCTGAAATAAATATTCCAGTCACATTTTCAAGCTTTATTTCACAACAGTGAAAATATAAGCTGAAATTCTTGCACAACCACTTGGTCCAAGGAGCTCTAAGAATACCGATTATGAAACTTGGGATAAAATTGTAAAAAGTTGGCAATAGGGAGTTTGAGAGCATATGCCTGCTTTGCATTTCAATTACCAACGTGCCTTTCATCCACACTTTGCAGATGTACCCGATTCTCATCTGGTCTTTATATAGCTCCAAAGCTTAGCAATGAGGGGGAAAAACTTGGTACTGGATTACCTGTTGGAACAGACTCAAGCTGTTCCGTACTCAGCATACGTCTAGCTTGGTGTGTGTCCTTACAGCCCGTCCACTCTTACACCACTTTTAGCGGGCTGACATCAGCCAGCACATGGGAAAGGAAATGGCAATTACAGGCAGGCTATAGATAGCTGTGGAGTAGCATCTTATCAGCCTAACAATTAATTTCAGCACCTAAAAAAAATCCCAAGCAAACAAACCACAAAAAAACCCCCTAAGATTACACTAAGCTTTACCTCCTTTGTAGACAGATGAAAAGCAGGATCAGGCCAGGCCTAGCCTGAGAGGACATCCTGAGCTCTGCCAAAGCAGTTTGCACTGAGAGACTCGATCAAGTCAGTTGCAATTTCAGAGAAAAAAAATCTCAGAAAACAGGGATGCTGCTTGAAATTGTGGAAAACACTTAATGCTTCCGGGGGGGGTGGGGGGTGGGGGTGGTGTCGTGTGAGGAAGATAGCAGATGGCTGGGGGCCTTTTGATCAGTGGGCACCGGAGGACCGAAGCTTGACACCAGACCTCTCCCACAGTAACTGTTTCAGTCACTCAGTAAACGAAGCTTCAAAAAGGATCAAACAGGATCACCCCTTCTTCCCGCATGCCTCGGCAGGAGCCTGGGCGCCACCTCCAACGGGCAAAACACGGCCTTCCAGTCCACCTGAAGCCCCCCGGTCACCTCCACGCAGCCTACCCGCCGTGGCGGGACTGCGGGGCTCCCTCTCCGCGGCTCCCGCTCCCCGGTAGGGCGCTGGGCCTTGGAGCGGCACCGGCCCCGCCGGAACCCCTCAGCGAGCGACCGCGTCCCGCCCCACCGCCGGCTGAGGGGGACGGAGGGAGGCGGGAGAGTCCCAGCCACTCCTCTCCTCGCCGCCGCCGGCTGAGTGACACCCGCCGCGCCCAATTAGACGCCGAAGCGGCCCGAGCGGGCGGGCCTATGGCGGCGGCCGGCCCTCGGGTGCCGGTGCGGCGGAGTGGGGAACTCCGGCGGCTGGAGCGGAGCCCGGGCCGAGCTGGGCCGGCGGCCTCCCCGCGTCCCCCGGCGGGCTCGGGGCGAAAGGAGGGCGTTATGCTGCTTCACCTGGTAGCCGAATTTGACCTGCGGAGGGATGTGGTGCCCTGGCTGGCAGCGCGGGGCTGGGCCGCGGCTCTAGGTAACGCCGCGCCGGATGGAGCTGTGCCGGCGGGCTCCGCTGCGGCGGTACCGCCCGCTACCGCGCTCCCCGGGGAGGGCTGAGGAGAGCCACCTCCTTCCCTCCGGCCGCCTCCCTACGCTGCGGAGGAGCCGGGCCTGAGGCGAGACCCCCCCAGGGGTCTGCGCCTTCCACTCAGGGCCGCGCCGCCGCCGGCCACGGGGGGCCGGGGGTAATGGCGTCGTCGGAGTGTCCCCCTGTGGAGGGGGGCCCCCGGCTCCCCCTCGGCTAGGTCCCGGAGGAGCCATCGACGCCTGCCCCCGGGCCGAGTGTCGGCGGCGTCCCTCGGGTGCCGGTGGCCGGGGTGCTTGAGGTGGGGAAGTTTGGTGTCTTCAAGGAACTTCTCCCATGCCGAAAGCACTTGTGCGCGCCTGCTGCGCTCCGCAGCTGGTTTCCTTCTTCTGCTGCTTCACACATAATTTTTTTCTTTTTTTTTTCATTTATTTTTATTTTCTCCCCCAAAAGACTTATCGTGCCTCCCTTAGCTACTCCCCTTTCTGAGGCAACACCGCCGCCACCCCCCACCCCAAACCCAAACACTTCTGTCTACGTGGTAAATGACTGCAAGTTAAAATTAGGCAAAGTGTTAGGTGCCACAGCAGTGTGCGATAGCGAGCGTAGCAAGCGCTGGAGGTGGTGGTTGGAAAAAAAAAAAAAAGAATGACCCCACTGTATTCTTGTCCCTGTGGTTTTTGGCTTGTGCTGCTTCTTACTCATCTGCAGGGCAGATGGCTCAGTTCTGCTTTTCAGAAACTGATGGAAACTTTCATTTAAAAAAAAATAATCTAATAATTATTACTTCAGTAGAAACAGATGGTCATTGATGCACCGTGTGATGAACTTGAAACCTCAACTCCTTTGGTTGTTTTCAATTAAAATACTTAACTTGCTTCCCGCGTTGAAGAGCTGTTACCAAATAGTTTCATAAGAACTTGTTTGGAGGTAAATGGGAAAGTATCAGCTCTTACTAGTTTTATAAGAGAAAATTATTTGCCAAGCCATCAATTGTGAAATCTGTTAAAAATTATTTCGCCTAAACTAGATAGAAACTGAATTGTTGAATAATGTACTGCAGGGGTTTGAGGTAAAACTCTGAAATTCTCCACGCGTAATCAATTAATCTATGAATTGATAAGTTCATCTGTGTTGAATTCAAGGAGTCAATTAACCTGTGCATTTCTGTCATTACGATTTCAAAATGGTGCTGACTTGTGTTTGGGAAAGGGACAATTGTATTCAGCTTTCTAAAATATAATACAGACTCTTCGTTCAGTAAATGCCCCTGGTAATACAGAACTGGAAGAATCTAGGTTGGAAGGTGCATCTAATCAGATACCAGCATTGCTATATTGCATTTCAGCTTTTGTCTGTGTATACTGACTTTTTCCCCTGATGTAGTGCTGTTGTATTAGGAATGTGAAGGAGGGAGGTAGGAATTTGAAAAGATTCACTTAAACATCAAAGAAATACCTATTCACAGCAAGTAATTTTTGGGAGTTATGGTACTTTTATGTCAGTGCTTTCAGATGTTATAGTTACTCACATTTATTATTTTCTTTCCTGACGACTTGAAAGCCCTTGATAGCGTGTGAGAATTTCTAATTGCGTGAGAGCTGGGAGTAGCTATGATGATGGGAGGGGAGTGTCAAGTGAAGAAAACAAGCCTTGTTCTCTTTATTCCACTTATTTTTATATGAGCTGCATATAATGGCCTTCAGGAAATCAAACTGTGTTCTCCTGAGTGTGTTGATAAGAGTTGTTTGCTGGGCAGGCAGGTTGGGTTGGTTCTTTTGCAGCCCTTCATCTGCTGGTCTCAGCTGT
The DNA here is from genome assembly GCF_964106895.1 of Numenius arquata. Taxonomy (NCBI): domain Eukaryota; kingdom Metazoa; phylum Chordata; class Aves; order Charadriiformes; family Scolopacidae; genus Numenius; species Numenius arquata. The sequence continues at coordinate 118,947,902 of NC_133577.1, read as the reverse complement.
AGGGATGAGGAAGAAGTTACAATTCTACGTGCAGAATTTGACTGCAGGACTTTCCAAGGGCAGAGATGATTGCCACTTCTTCTTTGGCAAGTATTCCCACTGACACAAGTGTTCAGTGGGAATCGCACAAGTGTTCAGTGGCGTGAAACTTGCTTTTGACACAGAACTTTTCCAACACCTCCGAGATCTCTATTTCAGGTGATAGAGAAATTCATTGACATGGAGATTTCTTGAGGACCTTCTTCTCTAACTAAATTCTGTTCTGAGGAAGTATTGTATGAGAGAGAAGTATTGAGGCCATAGTACTCATCTTGAAAGTTTGAGGTAGTGGTTAAGTTCCGGGAAGTTTCCACTAAGAGAAGAGCAGAATGTATGGTTATCTGAGACCTTCTCAGTCATCACTGCCTAGCCCTAATGTAGCAGTATTGTAGTGTGCTTTGAGTGATCTGAAACCAGTCGAAAGTGATATGTTGCTAAATGTACATGAAGAATTTTCTTTGTCCTGCCGCAACAAAATACAGAATTTATTTCCTTCTGATAATACTTGTAAAAAGTTTGGTTTTTTTTTCCTTATCACTGCAAGCTGTACAAGCTAGTTTATAATACCAGCCTTGTGAAACTATAAGTTTTACATGTTTTCCATCAATGCTTCATGATAACTGCAAAGTACATAGTGTCGAACTTGACTAAATGCTTGCCGAGGCATTAGTTTGGGATGCTGAAGGGCAGCTGGGAACAAGTGACGCTTGCCTTTGGCTAGTTCTATCTCCCTGAAATATTCTGAGGATTGGAGTGCAGCTTAACTGTTTGAGCTGTTTGTGTTGTGTATAATGGATAAATGCAATGTTTGGGTTTTTTTTTTTTTCTGTGAATGGAAGGTAGTGGAAAAGCACATTCCATTTTCTTCATAAAAGGTAGAGGCTATTAGAATAACAACTATAATGAAGAGGTGGGAGTTCGCAGAAATAATTCTTTCCTATGTGTTTTGAAACCCCTTAACTATTTTGTGTTGAAGTTTATCAGATTTAAATCATGGTGTAAGAAATATTCCCTCTCTCTTTCCAGAAGGGAGTAATTTTGGCATGTGAAGTATTTATATGTAAAAATGTATTTAGTATCTTTGCTTAAAGTGTGCATAAATTGTATGATGAACCAGCTCAAATGAAAATTCTGTGTCTTTTGATACTTATCGTTTCAGATACTTCTGAGAATTCATCAGAGCTCTATGTTGTAAATATTGAAAGAAATGGAAAAATTATTTATACCTGGAAGGTAAGTCTGTGTTGTAACTTAATAAAAACATAGCAGAGAATAACACTGTATGTCTATCTATGCTGAATTGAGTTCTTGTAGTTTAAAATTTTTTGCAGTGAGGGTTAGAACGTGAAAACTTGACTGATTACAGCTTGGGAGGGTTGGGCAATGAGAAAATACCCGTCTCCACTTCAGACAAAGGTTAAGAATGATGAAATGGAGAGTAAAGTACTGCTATGATTAAGTCCGTATGGTTTTTGCTGCTGATTTTTTGGGGGGCCAGAATCTCACTCTGAATGAAATGCCCATTCTTTAACAGATAAACTCTTCGTAAGCAGTGCATTCTTTCACTCTCAGAATTTCTCAGGGAAGTCTGACTATTAAATTCATGTGCACTGCTTTAGTTAAATATGTTTCCTCCTACCAGTATGTATATTAAGATGCCATTTATCTAACACTAACTGTGCTTCTGCCTTTCTTCTTCATTCCTTTAAGATTCGTCTATAGCATTTTGCTGCCAGTAACCTGAAGTAACCATTGCTTATTTGTTATCTTGAAGTATCTAGAGCTATCCTTTTTAACGTAGCACTCTGCTCTCCATGGCATATGTATAGATTTTAAATTGAAATGCTTGTATTTCAAAGAGACTTTTAAATGGTTTGAGAAGGTTTCCCCTTGATGAGACAAGCGAGACAAGGTTCTTTTCTTTTTTTGTGCATCTTGGAGAAATCTGTAAACCCAGCTGGATTCTGGAGGACCTTGGTTCTTGAAGAGTACAGCCTGCAGATAGCATACCTCAGTTAAGTAGGGCTGCCTTTTGTTTCCCTCCAGCTCAACAATGCTAAAACTTTCCAGCTTCCCTAGGGTTAAGGGAAGAGGTGAGGCCTTCATCAAGGTATAATACACTTTAACTGTGGGTGGATGTTTCCTTTAGTACAAGTATAGGGAGAAGAGTCTGCACAAGACAACAGTAACCATAAAAACAACACTAAAGAATGTGTCAGTTTTTTAAATTTTTTTTGTTGTTTTTTTCATTGCATAAAACTCTAGAAAGACTTAATGAAAGTAACCCATCTAGCTCCCAACAGGTGATCTGGTACTGTGTACATGTGTTGTTGCTGCTTCCTAGCATCTATGGAATCTCACACTAAGCTTTTTTGGGCTTTGTGGCAGTGGAGTCCAACTGCCTTGTGTGCTGCTCAGGCTCTTGCAGCTGGCATAAGGGATGAGTTGTAGCTCAAGGTTCACACATCTAAACGTGGGTGTCTGCCTGCGTGCTAGATGTCTAAGCTCCCATTGTGGTCAATAGGGATCTAGTCAAAACAGTTGGTGGAGTTTAGAGAACTGGCCACTTGTAGCCTGTGCTTTTGGGGGGAGGTGTGTGGGGTGGAGGAGGTGGACAAATACCCATTAGACTCCATGGACTGAATAGGCCATTGACTCTCTGGAGGATTTAAACACCTAGACTTAGTTCCCCAAACCTAGAGGTCAAGGCTGCATAAGAAGTCACTGAAATTGTTCACTGTAATTTTGCTTTCCTAATTCTGGGAATAATACGACCTCTGCAGCCTGTGTGGTAGGAATGGCTGGATGGCAGAGCCTGAGACCTGGAACTAGCAAACTGCACAGCAGTGCTGCAGTTTTCACCTCTCAAATGCTGTCTTGAAGGATACACTGATATTTCTTTTCCTGTTCTTTTACCATGATAAAGTAGTCTGATCTTTTTCTCCTGAGTGAGTCAGCCTGCTGAAGAGCCAGCCTCTCTTTATTCCAGTGTTGGGAAGGATGCTGACATATTTTGTTTGCTTCTACTATAACTGTTTTTTCACACTTGCTAATGGGCAAACTGGAGAATGCTTCCTGGAGTTTTCTCACAAAGAACAAATGTACCTTAAGGTGGTATTGCATTAAATATGTGATGCTTCTCCCAGAGAGAAGTTGTTTGTAGTGTGTGGTATGCTTTTTTTGTTGTTGGATCAATAAAAATTCTGTTCTTCAGCTGAAAGTGTTGGTATCCACTTAGGTGCCGTTGATGTCAACGGGAATCAATACGCCCACGCTTGTCTGCCTGCACGATAGGAACATGTGGGTGCGTCTGCCCCAGAGCTCCTGTTAGTCTGGGTGGCTCCTGTATTGGTGGCAGCACACGTGGTGGCCCAGGCTGTAGCTGCGTAGCACTTACCCGGCGTCCTGAGCTGCTAATGCTGGGCTTTCCTCATGTCTGTGCTTTTGTTAGACCAGTTGCATCTGTGTCCGCTGCAGTCACACCTTGGGACTGTGGTACCTTACAGCAGGACTGAATTTTTTCTTCTCCACTCTCAAGAGTAGAATGCCAAAAACCAGCACATGTTGGGAGTATTGTTTGTCTGTGTCTGTTTTTTTACACTTTACTACGACTTAACAAGGATTCAATCCAAATGTTTCCTTTTCTGAAACAGTCCATTGACAACCTATGGGTATAGTTCTGTGGTTTTGGAGTTTACTGCAAAAATTTTAAGAGGAGTCTCCATTCATATTTGCATAGGAGAAAGAAGAGTCTTGGTGTATGCGTCTTAGTGAATGACAAGTAGTTTTAGGCCCCAGTTTGACACTTTTAAATTTTTACAAACTTGTTCTAAAATATAAGTATTCTTTTTGCACTGCTATTGGGCTAATATACGTCATCACACTGGAAAACTTACCTGGGAAAACAGGCTGCTTTTAGTGTCTGCAGCTAGTCCTTGTGTTTCCTTAAGCTTAGATTGGAGAAATCATTACTTAATTACATCTTGTAACAAGCTACAGATCTTACTGAGTTGCTAAGGCAGTTCAATATCTCTTTGTCGCTCTCCCCCACTTCATGATAAACTATTTATAACTAATGAGTTACCACTTTTGTAAGGCGCAGCTATATGTCTGTGAGCCTTTCCTGTTGGTCTTAGAGCAACATACTGTAGCCATGACGTTGTTAGAGAGGGTAGTGCACAAACAAGGATGTAAACTAAACTGAGCTGCCCTGTCCTGTTTCCTAATAGATACAAATAGAAAACAACCTTTGTCTGCTAAGTGGAAGAAAATCAAGTGGATTCTGCCTGAAATCAGGGGAAGGTGGAGAATGAGCTTTATTTTCAAGCTTATTTTAGAGTATTGAGTTGTACTGTAGTTTTGAAAGTGTCTGTCTTTTGTGACGTTGATAGTTGATGTAAAGGAAGATATTTTTAACAGAAGTGAATTCTGGTGTCAGCACTTCTATTTTGCAAGGCAATACAAGAATCTTTAGAGTAAACGTGAAAGCAAGCATGTTAGCTTATGCACAGATATGGGCACTGGTGTAGTACTGTTACCAGTCTTGTAAAGTCTATTTTTCAATAGCTAAGTACGGAGGATGTTAGCGTTTTGGAGCTGAAATCCTTTTTTCAGCCTGCAGCCAGACCCCTGGAAGCTGCGTTGGGTGATGTTTGATGTTTCTGTGCTCCCTTTTGGATGGAACCGATGGAATCCCAGCCTTAAATCTTCCAGGGGTCATAGCATCCCCTTTCATTCTCGTACAGACATCCTGCTTCCTGGCCCTACTGCCTATAATGAAAACCAATTTAGAGCCAAAGTGAGAGTGAGAGAGGCGCACTTGGCTTATGCAATGGCTTGTGGGCTGTGGATTGGCCACATTTCAGCTTTGTCCTATGCGTTAGTTCTAAAATGAAAAAAAATAATCTTTGTTCTCTTTCTTGCCTCGCTTTCTTGGAATTAGATAATTAACTGCCTGTTTATAGGACAGGGAAGTGTGCGAGGATGTGTGTCAAGGGGCTGGGGGAAGAGGAGAGGGAGGTAGGAAAAAAATGAAAACAACATATAAGTTTGTATATATTTACATTGCCAGAACTAATTTGTTTTCATCCATAGGGAAATCAGAGAAATACTCACATTGGATTGTACGATCTTCAAACTAAACAAAATGAGGTGAGAGCAATACCAGACTTCTCCCTGGTGAAGACAGTGCTGTAGCATTTCAGATTTTGATGCCTTGCAACAATTATGTTTTGTTCTTAAGGAGCACATGCGTGTTTGAAACAGAAGAGAGACCAGAAAAGGTATTTGAATGATGCTTAGTAGTATTTAGATGCAGAACATTACGGAGCATCTGAATGACTTTGGAGTAGTAAAGTGTCATGTCTGCAATCTTTATTTCTAAACAACCAATTCAAGCCATTTCCACTCCTCTTCATGCTGAACATGTGTGCTAAGAAGTAAAGGTTTTGGGGTTTTGGTGTTATGTGTGCATCTTCGGTTTGTTTGGCACTACCGTGTGTAAGAAATTATTCTGAAAGTGAATGTACTGCAATTCAGTGGCTGGAATCATGATAACGGGCCTTTGCAGGTGTCCCCATTAACATTATGAAATGGGTGAAATTTTGTATTTACATAAATGTCTGCTGTGCTGCTTTAGTGGCAACATAGAGCTCAAAAGAAACAGTAAGAAACAAACAAATGAGAAAAAGGAGAAGCAACAGAATTGAGGCTTGCAATGTGGTTCTTCTGACTGTGAAATTATTTGTTTTAAAAATAGAAATGGTGTATTGGTCAGCAGTGTTTTCCTAAGGAGGAATAATTAGATTTTTTTTTTTTTAATATAGTTAAAATTATTTATTAGCATTAATGTGTTCTCTACAGCACCTCTATATGTTTGAGAGGGATCTCCGCATAATCAGTTGTTCGGTCAACAATGAAAGGACGTTATTGGGTAAATATGTGTTTTATCATAAATTTTTTTGTTGTTGTGGCAAGATGATTTAGTTTAGTAGGATGATATGTTTGGGTCTATAATTACTTAAATCTATTTTGGCCCGTTTTGACCCACAGCAGCCTACATATTTCACTGGACCTATACTGAGTAACATAGGTGACAACATAAAGACACAGCTGTAATGATATTGCTGTTTTACTAAAACAAAAATTGAAGACATGCTGACCCTTTGCTCACTTCCCCCTTCTGCATTTATACATGCCTCCTATATCTAGAAGAGCTTCTGTTGTTCCTTTAACAGAATGCTTTTTGTAGAAACAAATAAATTGTGATGCTTGCTCTTTAGTCCAAGAATGTTTAATAAGATTAATATCAAATATGCGTGCTCACTGTGATTGTGTTGGGTTTTTTTTCCCCCCTTAGCGGTCAGCTTCCGTCAATATACAGAGGAAGAAAGAGTAAGTCGACTATTACAGTCAGGTACTACAAGTGGATCGTTTTAACACTGTTAGAAATATTGTACCCTTTTGCTTTTTTTCCCCCCACATAATTTCTGTTTAGAGAAAGAGTTGTGCATAAAGAATGTTATTTAAAACATGTTCTTTTTGCAGTATCCAAGTATTTAACCTTGCTAATTGAAATTCATCCCATTAATAATGTGAGAGTCCTAAAGGCTGTGGATAGCTGTGTTCGAGTACAGGTAAATTATTCAACTAATCTAAATGTAAACCTTTTTAGTCCACTATGCTAGAGAGAAAAGGTGGTTGAATGCAGAAATGTCTCATGCTATCTTGCCACTGTTACAAAGGTAGTGTGCCTGTTTTTCTTCATAGAGTGAGAAAAATGTTTGATGTTGAATATTTCTCTATTTCTCTGATGTGAAGGCAGCTTTTTTTTATTTCTCTTCAATCCCCTGAAGCTTGTAATTGTAGTGATTGGTGACCATTAGTCTGTAATAGTAGCTATTTTTATTAATTAAATATCATTAGTGTGCCTGTCTTAATTTAAAAATATGAAAATATCCAGGTAAAGAAAAACATTTTAGATAAGTGTTCTAAAGTATTTTGGTTATTTACTTACTTTTGTGAAACTTTCTGTGTAGTTTCTTTACCCAGTTGAAGACAGAAATACTTATACAGGAAGTCGCCTCTTGCTAGTTTCAGAAGATAAATGTGAGTTAATATTTTGAAAGTACATTATCATTCTTTTACTTTTAGATTATCGTTATAGATTATATTTTTGATAGACTTTTATTGGAAAAAAAAATAGAAAAAAGAAGGGTGTGAGCTATTCTAGGTATGTTGAATGTCTTCCAAAAACTATATAATTTTATGGGATTTTTTTTTTCAATTTTAGTAGAATGGCGATCTTTGACTGTAATTATTTGCTTAGTTTGTGCATTCATCAGTTATCTTTATTTCTAAAAAATCTAAAATAGACTTTTGTAGCTGCCTGTATAAATTCAGAACAGATCAATTGACTATGAGAGATGGATTGTGTTTTAACGCATGACAAGTGGGATAAGAACAGGACAGTAGTTCCTCAGACTCAGCTAACTTTGCATGTTCAGCCTAATCTAATGTGAGGGAATGGACAGAAGTGGACACTTGGAAAAGGCTGTTTATCCCTCTTGTCTTTTAGTCTTATTATAGAGTGAGATCGCTTTTTCCCATCTTTTTGGGGAGGCCCATCTTCTTTCCCTGAGGGTGCTGTGCTGATGGGGGCAGCAAGCTGTTTCCATGGGGTAGTACGGCTGAGGCCAGCCTCCACTCAGAGAAGGAACAGGGTCTGGGTCTCTGCGTAGGCGCCTGTGTTCAGATATCACAGGTTTCCTCTTACACTGAGTAGAACTTTCCTAGCTCTAATGTGTTGTGATAGCATTGTAAGAGGTGGGGTTGTTTAATTAGCTGTACAAAAGCATATAAAAATGTATGTTTGTAATATTTTTTTTAAAATATATTTTAAAGATGTTGAACAATTTGACGTTCGTGTTGTTGCAGAAGAAGAACACAAAGTGGTAAGACTTGAAAAATCTTGGGTTTTGAGGTCTTTTTACTGTAATTGAAAATTGAAATGTCTGTAATTTTAGCTAAATATTTTTGTAGCTTTATCCTTGGATAACACAAAGTATTTTAAATAAAGTATTGAAAGTATGGCAACTTATGCAGCCTACTGCAAAGCTGATTGAAAACCCATGTAATCTATGAGGAAAGTTACTTATTTTATTGGGGTTTTTTTTGTTGTTGTTGAATTTGCCTGTTTGTTAGAAATTCAGAGAAAACATAGTGTACATTTACTTTTGAACCATTCAAAATATTTGCAGAGTCACCTTCCTCACTTTGCCGTCTGGGAGTCTGTGTGTCCCTAGTAAAAGATTCATTTGAAAAACAAACAGAAGGCGTGCAACTTAGATACACTCCAAGTACTGTGAATGCTCCAACATCTTTACCCTCATCTTTTTTTTTTTTTTTTTCTTGTTTTTAACGTGAATTTGTGTTCAACAAATTGACAGTGTATGTTTTGCTTAAAAAGCTTATTATTAATAAGCATACATCCAATATAGTAAAGAATTGTGTCACAAAGTCAATGTTTTGCTTTATGGAGACAAGTGTAGGCTTGGAAGGAAAAAGCTAAGTTCCTGATTTTCAGTCACTTTGAAGTCTTTCATGGTTATCTCAAAGTTTATTATTGCTTTTAAAGCAGATAAGTTTTATATGCTGGACGACAGTAGTGGAGTAAAGACTAAGAGTATAACCAGAAAAAACAGATCAATCTAATGTCAACCAAAACAAATCTGTTAAAGGACATGAAATCTCCTTACGTCTTTCAAGAGTGCATTTATAGAGTCCCAGCAGTTTTCCCCAGTCCTGTCCCTTTTCCTGCTGCCAGGACTCTCTATTATGTGGCTGAGACTTTGGATAGAAATCTCTTTCAGAGCTAATGCATCTTCCTTCAATAGTTAATGTAGCTGATTCTGAGCTGACTGTGGTATTTCACTCCTCTTCCCTTCTCTGTGATGGAGTGACGTCTGTTTTTCTTTGTACACTTTGAGCAGCTTAAGTGGTGAATTTCTGGAAAAAATTGTGCTTCTGATCTCTTTAAACTGAGCACCTCACACACAAAAAAAGGTGGACCTGGTGCAGCCAGCAAGTAGCATATTCCCTCTAAGCACCTAAGTATTTGCACCTCTTCTGTCATTACTTTTCTCTTTAAAGCACTGACTGCATAATCACCAGTACGGGACCTTATTTGACAACTTCTAGTGTTCTTTCTTTCCCTTTAGGTGATACAAAACTCGGGTCAGCTTCCAAGAGCCAGAGTTGCAGATGATCTCATTTGGGCACAATGGGATATGATGGAACAAAGGCTCTTCTACATTGTTCCGAAGGTGAGAAGAAAGTAATTCTGGTAGTTTTGTTCCTGTCCGTCTCATGACAGTAAAGTTTTGAGTGTGGGGGCTAGTAATAGTATGATTTTGGTTTTCATTATAGTAGTATGTCTCGTTCCAGCCTCAGCTAACCCAAAGCAAAAGCCAAACTTGCCCTAGCTGCCATTTGTGCATAGTAAATTGCACAACTGGTGGTCTTGGTGCTTTCTATAAAAAAGGGTGGAATGGTTAGATTTTTTTGGCTTTAAAAAGGTCTTTTATTCAAAAGGATCTAAATCTACCAAAAGCTGTCATGAGTAGAATGCCTCTGTTTTAGAGAATTCACATCTAGAAAGTCTGTTGTACATAGGCTTACTGAGTAACCAAATGAGGGCAGGTTAGAAATGCTGAAACTTCTTTTGTTTGTTTCCTCATTTTGACTGAGGGACTAGTTGCATTTGATATATTCTACATAAATGGAAATTGATTTTTCTTAACTCTTCTTAGACACCAAAAATATTTGAATGTTAGGAAATAACAGGAAGTGAACTGTGATGGAGAAATGTATTCCTGTTTTGTTTCTGAGATACCTTTTTGAACTGACCAAAATAAAATAACAGTTTCTTTTGCCATATAGGTAGTTATGGAAAACATTTTTTTTAAACTTTCTAGAATGTGTGTGTGTGAGAGATAATGCTGTGCTTCAAGTAGAAGCCCACGCAATTATAGATGATTGGCAGATAATGATCTGGGACAGGAAGGAAGCATGTCATAGTGCTATTGTGGGGGGTTATATGTGGTTTTTAAAGTCTTCTTTTGTCCCCTAACTTCTGCATGTCTGTGAGCAAAATGGGTTGAGCATATAGAATGCTGTGGAGTATCCAGTCACTTTTCAGTCTGTGTGATATGCTTTCTGTTTTATCAGTTACAAAACACATCCTTTTAATTCCAGGAGTCAAGGAGTACTTTAAAATGTGTCCAGTTTTATCCTGATGAAAATTTTAACTCAACAGTAAGTCATTAGTATTTCTTTATACAATCATTTTGAGTTGGATGTAATTTTGTGGTCCAAGCACTGATACAGAGATCCACTTAAGTGTCTTTTATTATTGGAACTTTTGCAGAGGAAAACTGGGGTTTGTTTTTCCATTTTTTTTCATTATATTCTTTTCAAGAATATATTCAGTCAGATTCACATTGCACCATGGTAAGGTAACTTCACTGGACTTGCACAGATATTAACCTAGAAGTAAGTGTCATTCGTGATACTATAGTGATCTTATACTCAAGTATTGAAAAGCAGGATTATCAAATGCACTAGACAAAAAAACCACATACTAATGTTGTGTCAGTTTTAAGCAAGACAGGAAAATCTGTTGCAGCAAAAATACAGAGAACAAAACATAAAAATTACAACTGTTGAACATGTAATTGTTACTAGCTTTTTGTCCCAGTGGCTGAAATTTGCTCTAATGCAGGAGATTAAATATCATCTTTTTAAATAATCTGTATTCTGGTTTTGGGGGTGACTGCAACGATTAGGGGAAGATAAATAAACTTTGTTAAAATGTTGAATCTGGTGAAATGCGAGTTCAACACATTTTACTGGGCTGAAATATTAATCGTAGTATACTTACTTCACCATGTAACAGGTTTGGTTTTTTTTGGTTAACAGCTGGAATCACACCTGGATATTCCTGTAAATGGCACACAATTAAAGTAAGAGGTTTTTATGTTTTGTGTTGCTTTCCTTTTAATATATAGGGTAATGTTTTACAAACCTAAGTAAAGTTTGTGTCCCAGCCACAGTATCTTTGTTTGCAGTTGCCTATAAGGTACTGGAACATAAGAATATTATGAACACTGTGTCCAGACCTCCAATTCCTCTTGTTTTCATCGGGGTCGACTGTAAAATGTAATTTAATCCTTGACTGCTTTTTCATGCCAGTTATAAAAATTATTTGTCTGAAGAGGTTAAACCGTCCTTCCCCTGAGTATTCTGTACCTATTTAAATTAACTTGTTTTAATCTTGGGCATGTTGTAGTGGTGATGTCAAAATTCCTGTCAAGGGAAGCTCTCCATTTTTAATTGCTGTTACGTGTTTTACTGGGCAGTTAACCAAACCAGTAGCTCCTTCTTATAGCTTATGAGACACTGCCTGTACCCTTTTCTCCTCCAGCATGCTATTTTCAGGCAGCCTGCACTTTCAAGGGCTAAGATTAGTCTGATTTTATCTGTGTCTACTGTGCATTACTGCGTCTGAGTTTGTCTCCTTGAGGCTCCCTTTTAATTGAGGAAAAACTAGTCAGGACGGTCTGACTCTCATTCATAATTCATCTCATCCTCATCTATCTTCAGTCAGTTGAATTTACGTTCCAAATGGGCCTGTTTCTCTTTGTGAATAAATAGGGAGGTCAAAGCTATTAGATCGGATATCAACAACTGAAGGTAGTTGAGTTCCACCCTGCCCAAACTGCGTGTCTCAGAATGTCTCAGCGCTGTGCGGGAGGCTCAGCGTGGTGCTACTGCACATGCAGGTTGCCCTAAACAGGCAGCGTATCCTCTTGCAGTTAGTACTGAAAAAAATCCAACTCTTGTAAGAGCTTCAACGTTATAATTTTTTCTCAAAATTATTACAGAAGGCCTAGGGGAAAATTCCTATAGGATCAAAATCCTTTCTGGAAAAAAACCCAACCAAACAAAAAAATAAAAAACCCAACAAAAACCAACAACAAGAAAGCCAAAGCAGACTTACTACAGTCTTCTGTTGCATGTTCTGCATGGCAAAAATAGGACTTGTAGATTTTAACGATATGAAAAACCTTTAAAGGACAGGCAGCATGCAACTGAAAAAGAATGTCATGGTATAACAAGTTCCGTGTGCGTGTGATTTTGTGCTTTCTTTTTCAAGTATTTCCGCTGAAATTATGTGCCTAATTGCAGATTAAAATGGAGCTTTACAAACATAAGAATGGTAGAGTTAGGCTGCAAAGCCTTTATGTTCTCAGGTCTGATGAATATTTGGATTTCCAGTACTTCATCAGAACTTGCTTTTACTTCAAAGTATCAGAATGGTTGGACACTGCTGCAGTAAGCAAATATGAAGTTTGCAGGTGTAAGCAAAATTGTTGGGTTTTGATAAGTGTGCAGTTTGGGGATTCTCATTTCTAACAAGATTGAGCTGATTGATTAAAGCCTAATTTAACTTGCATTACAGAACACTTGATTATAACTTAATTAGTACTTTTGATTACATAGTTACTGTTCTCATATTTATGTTGTGATGAATCACCATGGATGAAGAAGTGATTTATTTAGTGATCTCTATTTGCTCATAGACTTGTGAATTTTGGATACGATTACTGTGAAGACCAAGATGTTGCATCTAAATCTTTGAATCTTCAGGTTTTTACAAGTAAAGCAGGTAATGAATAAATAAAAGTATTGTCAAAATGATCTCTACTAGTAATTATCATGCAGTGTAATCATAATTGATTACTAAATTTCTTCATAAGACATTTTATATATTTGTATTTTTGTGTTGTTTTTTGTATGAGTGTGAGATTTATATTCCTTTAGAGTATATTTGACAGGTAACTGCACTATTTTTTTTTATTAAGCTTTTTATCCTCTGAAAGCTGCATTCCAAGTTGAGCTGAAGAGTACCTAAGGTTTTATATATCAACACCAACAATAAAACAGTCACCCAGAAATTTTCTGGTAGTCCCACTTCAAAGAACTGGTGTTACGCACTCATGTGGTGAAATATCTCAGTCTAAGCACACTGTAGCATTTTCTGTTAGTTTCAGAACACAGGTGGTACCAAAGCATGATTGTGTATTACATCAGAGCAATATAATGTTAAAGCTGACCAAAAATATATTAGACAGTAAATTCAGGGAAGATTTTGGCTAGATCTGTTATGTGGGTATTTCACATAGCAGATAATTATGTTACAGAGTGGACACGCATAAACAGAGCATCTGTGATACAGACTATAAGAGCTTCATATTGCTGTTAGTATGTGATACTAAACTTAGTATGTCATACTTTAGGGTTTAGTATGAACCTTAAACTTTAATCTAAAATTTTCCTTAAACCCTTAGGACTTAGGAATCTCCCTGCATCCTAATGTGTGCCGTGAGCTTTTTGGTTTAAAAGCTGGACTCAGGAGACATCTGGTCGTCACAGATGCCTGCATTTTCAGCTTCTAAATTAGACCATGCTGCCAAGCAGAGATGGTATCTGATTAACCTTTCGAATAGCCTACAGAGTTGTGCAGGGAGGTGACGTGTTGCAGAAGTGGCTTCTTTACATCTCACTACTTAAGGCATGCTGCATACACATGGACGAATTGCTGAGGTATTTGCCAGTTGCGTTGAAATGACCATTAATGCAAATGTCACTTGAAATACAGTTTCCTCACATGGATTTTTCTTTTTTTTCTTACTAAGGCAGACAGCACGCTTAGAAAGATTTGGGGAAGGAATTAGAAAAGCCAAGTTTTTATTTGCCAAATGTAGCTTAGGCTACTTTTTCTCTGTAAGCGAGACAGAGTCTTTCTTATACAAACAGCCTGTCCAATAGTGGAAAATGTTATTGATTTGTATATAGGGTTTGTTCAGATCAAAACACCCTCTTTTAGTTTAGGATCAAATTCAGTCTTTCTCCAACAACAAGACTGTTGTTTGATTACCTTGAAGGAAAATGTTCTTTTCCATCTGGCAACAGAGTATTTAAATTGTGTGGAACCTCTCACATGCGCTTTTCATTGCGCTTAATGTAAAACACATAATTTTACAATTGCACTTACTAAATGAGATTATTGTATGTGGCTTTTCATTGAATGTTGTTTAAAACTGAGGATTGAGGATTACTCCACTTTGAGGAACTGATGGTTTGGAGCAAATAGCGTTGGTGCTAAGACCGAATCTAGTCGTCAAAGAACACTGCGGGTAATCGCACTAAAGTTCCCTTTTGTATATCTCGTTTGTAGTGATTTAGAGAACTGGACTGCAAACTCTTTGGGGTGCAGACTATGCCTTCTGTGGAACTGCTAGTATGCTTGAAATATTAATGCCAATATCCCTATTTGTACGATTTGGACATCTCTGGAAAAGAATAATTGGCATAACTTCAAAATGGAATATTCCATGCAACTTCCCATTTAATAAAACTCTTATTGGCTACTGCCAATCTGAACTCTGAATGAAATCACTCTTCCTTTCTCAGACTTCCGCAGTAGAAGAAAAGTAGCCGTGTTCCTTATACTCAGCACAGACAAAATGTCTCCAGATAAAAACCCTCATGTACATCTAGATCAGCTGAGTTCAAGCAGCTCTAGTCTCAGAATTAACTTTGTATGTCCAGAGTTCAGTGGTAATTTAAACAACGCTGTCCTGTTATGTTTCTTTTTAGTGCTTTAGAAGTACTTTTCAGTTAAATCTGCTTGGTATTAAAAAAAAATGGAGGCAGTAAGATGACATAAACCCTGGATTACTGTCACCTAACCTTACCTGTCTAACAGTTAAGCATCTGGACAATATTTATAGAGAGAAATAGGCATCTCCAGAGGATGATTTCTTCTATCCATGTTCCTTCATTTGCTGTATAAGAGTTTAAAGGAGATGTTTGGATGGCTGAAGTTAGGTGAGGCAAGTCACTCCTAAGCCAGGGCAATTAGACAAAATGCCCTGGTGCAATATCATATTTGAATTGTGACATTTGGATGCTGTGTTGAGATATTGGTACAAACTTATGTGTTACAGTTCTGCGTGAACAGAAATGAGGATTTTGAAGTTAAAGTTTTGTAGGGAAAGCTTCATGTCTTCATAGAAAGGACTCTTACAATTTCACTGGTATGATGTTTATTTCTCAAGTGGCAGAGTTGTAATTGTTGTGTCCCTAGTTCTGTGGAATGTAGTAACTCACTGTTACTTTGTATGAGTAAAACTTAATTTTTAAATGCTTCCTTTTTTTTCCTGTGTTGTGGTTGAGATCTTTTTTCCTTTTTATTTCTGAAAATATAAGAGTCCATCCAAACACATCTTCATGTGAGTCTTCTCACCTTGTGGCATTTAGCTACAGCTCTTACTGTTTGCTAATTATTTTGAAACACGTAGTGTAGAAGACTTGGTTCTACCTTCGCATAAAACACTTACTGTATAGGTGCCATAGGATAACAAGCTTTCCCTGTATCAGCACCCCCAGCTCTAATTTGGAGAGAGCACTGGTAAGGGTAGGAAGGGAATTTATTTTATATTCTCAGTCTCTGGCTGCTCTAATGGGATTGCCAAGATGGTATCAGATGTAAATAACATTGCCTGGACACTTGCTGATCTGAGACTGTCGTGTTTCTATCTCTATTAATGAAGTACCGTGTGATATTTTTCTGTTGTTCATGGTTCAGATTGGTAGCATTTGGACCAGTACACTAGAGTTGAAAGGTGCACATCCTTTTAATAGTCCTCCATAGCCACTGTTTTTGTGATCAGCGTGTATATATACCCACTGACACTTCAGTCTGAGCTCACTCACTTGCATGTTGTGCAGTTTACAGAACAGTGTATACACTAGTCTCCAGCATACAAGAAAGAAATTTGCAGTGTTGGAAGGGAGCTGTTGATAATAAAACAGCATTGTGGGTTGCTGGAGCTTTTCCAGTCTTCCTCATGAGTCCTGATGCTGCTACTTTAAAAATTATGCGTGCTCTGAAAGTTGCCAAGTGCTCTGGCAGAATGCCTTGTCTGTTGTCTAAATGACTTAAATATCCAAGCAAAACTGTATCAAACAATATTCAATCAACCTAAGAATAAGCAGAAAAAAAACAACTGAAAAAAAATTGTATCTCAGAATTGCATCTCACACTTTTACCTTACCCAGAAGTGCAAAGTGCCTCAGCCATACTATATCACAGCTATGGCACAGTCTTGTGGCCTGAAGTATGAGGCACTTAATCAAGTAAAATACCTTGGTAGCTGTGCTTTTTTTGTACTTGTGCTTTTTCCATACTGTGCCTTTTTTTGTATACTTCATATACATAAACCTTTATTTTTTACAGAAGGTTAGTATTACCTCTTTTTTTAAGTTATAAATTTTTAATAAAGGTAAAAGGTGAATGGTCATAGTTGTGGCTCAGCTTTCCCAGCTGTATTGGGATAATGTGATTTGGAAGCTGTTTCTAAAATGAATGCCAAAGCATCGGTGTAAGTGGATTAAAGTTTTTATAAAAGATGGAGGGAGGGCTACCATCCAGTGGAGTCAAAACAGTCTATCAGTCTGATTTAGAATTAGGCTGGGAGGCGGGGAGCATTCCTGCACAGGGGTACCTAGGCTGAAATAAGCTTGTGCCGAGGACTGACTTTTCTCCTAAAGTAGGAATTAACATCTCTGGACAGAAAGGGGAGAAGTAGCTATCATTTCTAGTGTGAGAAAGCTCTAGTAGCATATCATGCTGCTTCCAATATGAAATTACTTAGAAAGCAATATGTTGTTCTGTATGTATTTGACAGTCCCTGAACAGAAAATACTTAGGGATTGAGGCAGTCTGGAGAGAAAGGCTTGGCCAGTTTTCTGGCTGCAAGCATGATTTCTACTGGGAAGGGCTAAAAATGTATTTCTGAAGAGAAGAACTGGCCACGCCAGAACCCAGGTTTCCATTGTGCCATATCGCCTCCATTCTCTCTTATTTTGTGTTTCACTAGGTAAATGATGGTTAGAGATATGTAATATATATTTCAGAGATTAGTTTCTAATTTGAAATATCTTCCTTTTAGTTTTGTGCAGTGTAAAGATAGAGTGCAGTCTAGGTATTCAGGTGGGCAAGTCAATTTTCTTTTCCTTTTTTTTCTTTTGTTTTGTGTGTGTTTTTTTTTTTTTTTTTAGGAGGCTTGTGTGTGTGTTGTAGCCTACCCTCTGATATTCCTGGTGAAATAAGATACTCCATATATTTTTTACATAAAGGTAAGATTAACTTTTTAAGTTATGCTTTATTTTGGAGAATGCCACTTTGCTGAAAGAACCACAGAATGCCTTGCAAAACAAATAACTACCAAAGTCTGCAGACAAACTGCTGTGGCTGGTGTTTAAAGACAGCAACTGCCTTTAGCTGTGAAGTTGACTTTCCTGCTGTGGACTTCCTGCCTGATGCTGAACGAGTAGCTTCAAACCAGCGGCCTCGTGAGTGGCTATTAATTTGGTGCCATATTTCTACCTAGACTTTCTGGCATGCTGAGCATAAACATCCATGAAATCTGTGGGAGCTTGCAGGTGTGTTGTACTTAACGCCATAAGGCGTTTGTATGGGAAATAGAGCCAACAGCTCTTAGCTTGAATGTCTGTTTAGAGTTCCAGTTCAACATGTCATTTTCACAGCAAGAGGTGCAACACCCACTGACTGTAAGAATAGTTGCTATGTAAGTGGTGCTCTAGCTCTTGATTTTTAAGACTTTTTTTTTTTTTCTTGTAAAGGATAAAGAACATTGCTTTATTCTGATCACAGCAAAACTTGTCATGAGCAAGATCTTTCTCGTTTGATACATGGAGGAGAGAGGTGAATAATTTTTCAGTTGAGAAGCTGCATATTATGGAGTATCCGTGTTCGAGTGGACAACATACCTCTGTTTTACTTTAAGTGTTTTCTTTCTTGTGTCAGGAAACTTTTCATGTGTCAGAGCTGCACTAACACGTTGCTTTGCTGCTGGAACACTGTGGGATTGAATGAACTGCATTTTTGTGTTCGTGAAGGCATTAACAAATTGGAAAAGACCATTCTGGGTGTGGCAGCACTCTGCATTTTATTGCTGTGAAGGGCTGATTTCCCCAGATGTACTTGATCTGTAGCTGAAGGGTGGTTGTATTGCTTGGAGCCAACCATGGCCCTTGAACATTCCTATCTGTATTAGGAAGCTCTATGTGAAAGAACCTTCATGGAATGGAGTTGTTTGGTGCAGAGCTGTTTGGATTCATGTAAGATTCCTCAGTCATACAAGAGAATTTTAAGACTGATCCTGAGGTGACCCATAGAAGCAGAGGTATATCAGGTCCATAAGCCCCATTTTGAAGACATATAAGGAGTTTGGACTGTGCTGCAGTATCTGTGAACTTGGAAGGAAGCTTCCTTCCCCCTGTCAAATCAGGTCGCCACAGTCACTTGATGTAAATGAAAACATGACAGTGATGATGTTGCAGGTATATTCTACAGTGCTGGTATTAGCTTGGGTGTGTTTGCATTGGCAAGTAACAGGGTGGTGATCATGAGTATACTGACTCATGCCAAGCAAGCTTCAGTCAGTATCTTGTGTGAAAAACTTTGTTTTAGATACCCCTTCATTTGTAGCGCTGCTGTTGGTCTTGGAGGTCTCATTTCTTTTTTTTTTTTTTTTTTTTTTTCCAGCATAGATAAAGCATATCTTTCTGCTAGCATCAGGAATTAAAGTCCTGGATGGGTGGCTGAAGCATGGCTCACGATCTACTTTTTATCTTGGTGGTCTTATAAACTGTGGTCCTCTTGCCTTACCTTGAATTTTCATGCATTATTAAGCAGCACCTTGATCATGACACCATTCAGCCTTGAGGCTATTGCAGCATGGACATTTGGAGGCCAGTCATTGTCTCCTAGTTATTTTAATCTTCAGCTTTTCTCAGAGAATGAGGAAGTTTGAGGGCTCCATGTCATTCTTAACTGGATGCCAGAAGAGTGGTGCAAGTCTAGAATAAAATAACAGCTGTGCTGATGCAAAGCCCCTGCAAACACAGTAGGTCTGAAATTAGCCTATGTTTAAAGAGAGCTGAACTGAATTACAGTAATAGGGCATCCAGATAAACAAACTGGAAATTCTTTAAAGCAGTTGAAAGATCACCAAAATGTGAAGCATGGCTTTGTAAAGGATTAGTGTTTGGTTTTTTTTGGGGGGAGGGGGGCGGGGTGAGGTATTTTTACACAAGCTTGCTCTGGGCAGACTGCTTCTTTAAACACAAACAGCCAGTTTCTGCATACTAAAGAACTACATTGTGTGGGTGCAGGTCTACTAAGTACGCAGCAACTCTGTTTAGGATGAAGTAAATCTGTCTGTGCAGACAAGCCTGTAAAACAGCCTTAAAATATCCCTGATAGGGTGTATTGGCACTGCTGAAGTTTCTAGTGATAAAGTCATACTTGGCTTGTAACAGATGGTGTTTATTGTTTGGCTTTTTAAAAAATATTATTATTTTTCCCCAGGTTACAACAAAACTTTTACAGTTTCGCTAGAAAGAACAGAATCTCATCAATTGAAGGAAGTGGCTTTTATGAATCTTGGTAGGTTACTTGTGTTACTTCCCTGTGTGACTGCCATTCTCTGTCCCCAGTAGGGAGACAAATGGCTAACACGTCTCTAGAAGGAAAGGATTTATTTTTTTCTTGACTTGAAGTAGTTGCGTTATTTTGCTGTTTGTGGTTTTTGGTGGTGGTTTTTTTTTTTTGCTTAACTTTTATATCTGGCATTTGCCACTGCAATACCTTGCTGTTAGTAAGCAACTTCCTCTGAAATTGCCTCAGCATCTTCTCTGGAGATGAGCTGCTGAGTTCTTGAGTGTCTCAAGCCTCTTGAGTCCTCCGCTGGAAACCCAAATGTATTGCTAGTGTTTCCTGTGTTAATACAACAGCAGCTTTTAATTAACTCCTTTTATATTTCCTAGATAAAATCAATTCCATCAGAGAGAAGTGGGCCAAGATAAGAATCATGTGAAACAGCCTCTTAAAGCAAATAAGTGAACAAGTGCTAAATTGACCACTGTTATTTCTTTAAATAGACTATTATGTGGCTGCTTATTTGCCTGGCCAGTTCCTGCACCTCCTGAATATTCACCATCCTGACCTGCTGTGCTATAGTTTGTTTCTGACAGGTATAGTAAGACTTGAAGTAATTTTATTCTTGTGGTGGAAACTTGTTCAAATCTCTTTATGTGAAAGTTGTATTTCTCAATGTTTGCTTTATTGCATGGTGTTCTGAAGAAGGAGAGAGATTGGAAAAAGAAAAAGACATTTTTGCCACTTTCCATTTTAAAAAGGGAATCTGAAGTGACATTTCATACTTCATCTATTACGTACTTCTAGCTTGTTATGAAATGGAAGAAGACCTTCCACTAAATTTGAAGTTCTTTGCCTTGGTTTCATAGTTTCCCTTCCCCCATCTTTGCACATGCTTCTCGGTCCTACACTGTTCTCAAATTTCACATGGAGATGTAAATTTGATTTTACATTTCCTTCCTCCAATTGAGTTGCTCTAAATGTGTGTGTTTGGAGGGTGTGGGGAGAGGAAATCTGTGTTTCCTTCACCTGATCAGGCTGATGCAATTTGATTTAGAGCCTCATCTGAGAGGCATGTTATTTCATTTCCAACAAACATGTCTTTATGGGAAGTGGGTTATTTTTGGAAGTGGGGGGGCCTTTGTTTGAAAACAGATACCTGTTCTTCTGATTGGGTGAAGGAGAGGTAAGTAGTGGGAATTGGCACAGGGGCAGCATCACAGGAAGCTAATACCTGTTGTATATACACAATGAAATACTGTTCTGCTAGAAAGGAATGGAAAACATCGCTGTTGTATGGTGGGCCTGATTTCTGTGATGCAGAGGGTCTGGAATCCTACTATGCTGCTGTGGTGGTGAACCTTACTACTAGCATAAATAGAGCGAGCTTGATCTGATGCTTTATAGAGCAGAACCGTTCTGTTCTGGCCATTGAGATTGATGATAGGAATTCCACCAATGCAAATTTCTATCATGATTCTGCATGTGAACAGTTCTGAAGTGTACCAGTATGCTTAGGTGCTAATCCTAGTGTTGTATCCCTATTACTAGCCTTGTGCTCTGTTCCATCCTGTGTACAGGACATAAGACATCCTCTGACAACATTGTGAGCCTCAAATCTGTACACCTTCTCTGCTTCAGCAGTAGGGAAGGAGAGAACTGAGTATGGACTGTGCTCTGCATTTACTTCCTTTACCCAGCCAGTACCATCCTCCTCCTCATCTTCAACATAATACCAGGGCAGCTAGTACAAGAGGCAGACTGTTTCTTGCTGCTGGGATCCTGGGAGTCTTAAGAGAAATACAGGTAGCAGCCAGATTTTATATTCTTGGTCCTTTTTCTCATACCAATGTTCTTCAGGTGAGGATGCAAGAATTGACATGTTGCAAAACTGTTCCATCCGATCCCCGCTCACGTCAACAGTCTTAGATTGCCACGTAGGAAGTATGTATGCCGTGAGCATCAGTGACAGCGCCTTACTACAGTTCCTACACAACAGCAAACGAGACAGCGAGAGATTGGCAGCTCTACACTGTGCTCTGTTGCACTTCCGACACACAGAAGACTTGGAAATGGAGGTGGGAAAAGACCCTTCTCTAAGTTTTTTTTCAGTGACTGATGTCTTATACAAAGCAAAGTCAGGGCATGGATGATATCAGCCAAAGAAATGTCCTGATTCACATGTACTTTTTGGCAACGCCAAGAGGCTCATCAGCTGAGCTGCCCAAACTGCTTTATGGTCAAGGCTATCCTGAAAACATTTATCACTGTATCACTACATGCAAAGTGTTACAACTGAAAACAGAGTTTTGACAGTCTCTTACAACACATGCTTGAACAGAGAGATTTGACAAACTCGCCTGTTCTCGTTCTGACAGATTATTTGTTGGATTTCTGAGAACCTGTCAACATGTCATTCTTTTGACCCCATTCAAGAATTTATCATTGGTAGGTATTTCTTTTCCTGCATGTTGAATTTTCCTGTGTACTCTAGTTGTGACTTCAGGAGAAGCCACAATGTCATAAACTGACTCTTCTTTCGAAACTCTTTGGTTATGATTTACGTTAACTGACCTGCACTTGCGGTGTCAGAGACAGTATCAGTAGTTTAGAAGATACCTAGATCTCTCAAAATCAGATTGGCAGGGAAACTTTTCAAATGCATTCTTCTGTCTAGTGGGACAAATAGATTTATTGTTGTTTTAGGTCACTGGAGAGCAAATTCTCCATCTGGCTCCTGTCTTGGATATCTGGGATGTAAATAATTGAGATTGGAGCAGAGGAACAAATCTCCTCTAGCCCAGCCCAAACCATTTTTTCATGAGGATTTGGCATATCATGATATTCTTGTCTAATAGCTGATTCCTCAGCCTAGCCGGTGCGTGTCCTGTGCCCTGAGCCTTTGTACAAAGGACCCCTGCAGTGCTGAGCTGTAGCCAAACAGCTGACCCGGCCCTGCAGCCATCTGGACTTCTCTTCCTCCTTTTGTGCACAGAATGGGACCAGTTCCACCATGGAGGAAGCTGTTCCAGAGACAGCAGCAGGATTTGTCCCTAAAAAAGAGTTAGATAAGGAACTGACTGTGAAGCTTACTCGTTAACTGATAGTTTATACATTCTTGCCCTTATAAATGTTTTTACATTGCATTCAGCTTCCCTATACTGCAGAATGTGTCCAGAAACTCACAACCTGGATAAACTTTTGCCCTACACGTCACTGCTTGACTGGATTGGGGTAAGATAACAGCTGGTACTTTAATTAATAGCTAGAGGGAGTCTATTTTTTTTTCTTTAATACCACCTTTAACTCGTATGCCTTGCTATTTCATAGGCATGCTCTAAATCCGTATCTGTGCTTTCTGCCCATTTTATTTTGTCAAGTTTTGAGGTAGTGCTCTTTTCCATGAGTCCTATTTTTTGTCAACAAATAAAAGCATTTATGAAACAAGAACAGCTACTATAATGTAACGGAAGATTAAATTTCTCAGTTTTCATAATGAGGTGTTTAATTTATTGCTTATCATAGCAGGTTTATAATGAATACAAAATATATTTAACCAGTTATTTCCAAGACAAACAGTATCACTAGATTTAAGATTCATGAGTAAGTTTGCATAAGTAAAATAAGTAACTTTAGGCAAGACCCTACAGTTAGAGCAAATAGCTTATTTTAATTTCTCTTATCTGATACTGCTGTAACATGTTGTCTTTTTTAAAATGAGATAAATGAAACATCTTTGATATTTCTTTTTGGCGAAACTGAATGTACAGTTTTGCCTAGCTAGCTAGTTTCACAAAGGAAACCAATAATGGAGATTCCATTAGATACCCAAACAGGCTCATGTTTATGGCAAATGATTTATATTCTTATAATTTGTCTGTATTTACAGATTATCCCTGGAGTAACATGTGCAACAGACATTATTTCTCTGCCTGTGTTAGAGGTAAGTTCCAGTAAAAAAATCACATGCTTGTTTGCGGGTTATAGGTTAGGAGCACTTTTTTTTTTGGGAGGTGGGGGTGTACTAAATACAAATGAAGCAGTGTCCCCACAGCCCTGTCCAACAGTAGGGGTGAACAGAAAATTGTGCTCTTTGAAATGTCTTACACGTTTACTAAAATACCAGCTATTCAGACTGATGTTTGCTAGCTCAGATGTTGTGTGTTTTTTTTTTTTTTTTTTTTTTTTGCCTTTTCTGAAGAGACTCCTTCCATTTAACAGGGAAGGTCCTCCAAGAATAAATTCTTGTTAGATTTGGTCACCTCTTCATTTCATGACTTCATTAGCTGGAGGTAAACTTGGCACAACAGACATGTAGGATTTTTACGTATCTCTACGTATACCCACTTTGAGGGATCTTTCATTGTGCTACCATTGGTACCAGTGGTTCCTGACCCTCTCACTTTTTGTCCAGAGCATCCTGTGATTAAAGTGATGTCAGGGCTTTGGCTGCCTAAATCTAGACAAATTCCTGCACAGCCTGGGAAAGGCAGCGAGCTGGATGAGGAGAGCCTGTGGTGTTTGGGTAGGAAATCGTACTTTCCGTTGAAAACAACATGAATGATTCTTCCCATCTTCATTCCACTCCCTCAGCTCCAGTTTAGACAAATACTTAAAATTTTCCTAATTTTCCCCTACAAAATCTGAAAGGGGCTTTTAATAAGCAACTGCATGTGGAGGGCTAATGTGAAGAGTCAGAGCTTGAACCTAACAGTACCAGCAACAGATGGGAGTAGACTCTGGGTACATGACAATATTGTTTCACGTAGCACTTTAAAGAGGTGAGGTCATCCCCGGTGCTTATAATTAGCTCATAAAGCTTCAGCGTTCACAAAGTCTTTTAAAATCAGTGAAGTTACACTGCGTCACAGTTGTGCTGCTGAAGATTCACATGACTGCTGTCAGGGAATCAGGCTTTGCGTGCTTTGCTGGGGAAGGCTGCCCTGAGAGCTGGGACACCTGGGAAAATCAGATCTTGAGAAAATTTGTTGCTACATAATCCTTGTAATTCACTGAGGTCAAAGTTAGCAGGGCTTTAATTTGTCTGAGATTGAACCTCAAGCCCCTGGGGGCAAATGCCTTTAGCAGCTATACTTCCTGATTGTGGAACTCATTTCCTATTTCTGTCTGAAACCTAAACAGATTGAAAAGGTCAGAGTTGAACTAAAGACAAATATTTCCTGCTACTTTTGACTGCAAATTGCTCTAACTCTTGAGTGAGCACAAAGATGATAATACATAGGGTAAGGTTTAGTGCTTTGGCTGCTTTGTACCACTCCAGTGACACAAACCCACCATAGCTTGAGTTCAGCTGGTCGGTTGTTGGGGTTTCAGTTGGTGTGTGTTGTTGGCATCACAAGACAGACCCTGGTGACAAATCTGGTCCTGTAAGTAGTATTTCTTTTGCAAAGATTTTATGGCACTTCACAGAAACAATGGTGAGTTGTTGCTTTGAGACGCTTTTTGGCACTCTTAAGCCTGTGAATTGTTGAGAGCCTTTGGGAGGGCTCTGTTCGTATTCACAAAAAAAATTGTGCTATTTGGGCAACAGGTGTATTTTTGTCACTAAACTTCTGTTCAGTAAGAGATACTGAGAGGCTGTGAGAAACAGGGAACAGTCAGAGTCTGATTGTCAAAAAGCTTTATATAAGGATTGTAATTAATTAAAGTCTGATTTTTATTTTTTTTTTCCTTTCTAAACACAGAGAGCAAAGTTTTTGAAGGGGTGCAAATAGGTTCGATCAGAAGGGGAGAAGGAAGGGGCAGGAGGAAGAAGGGAAGAAAAAAGGAGGAAGTCCAGGAGAAGAGTGAAGATGTTGAGTGCAAGCAGTTGTTAGAGAGATCAGCACAGGAAAAGGCAGCCTCTCCCTCATGCTGTGCCGAGCCACTGGGGCCAAGAGTGATGTTTTAAGGAGTAGCTGCCGCCTGCGCAGCTACGTAGTTGCTGGGAAACGTAGCACTACAGTTCCCAGGGAGTGCACATGCGCCTCTTAAAGGTCATTGGCACCCTGCATCCTTTCAGAGGGGTATAGCTGAGAGCTTGCTTTGTCTTCAGTTAAAATAACACTAATTATGAAAGGCTTCATAGGAGCTTTTCTTAGATTGCAACCTGGTAAGGCCTTGCTTTGACTTCTGGTAATACATTGTCTTCTCGGTGTTCACACTTAGGTATTAATTCCTGACTCTCTAGAAACGTCTGCAAAATAAACACCACCTAAGATGAAGAAGTCTTCTCTTTCTAGTCCTTACCCTGATGATCCTCAAGAAAGAACAGATTTAATTAAAATAGTCCTTGATTTTAAACGTTTGACTTTTAATGAGATCTAATACAGTGCAGGTTTTCAGCAGTGTCTGCTTTTAATTCTGAAGTCTGCCACTTCCTGTTACAGGCTCAATATATGGAAGAAACTTGCTGTCTTGCTTCCCCCCTGCCACACATCAACCAAAACCCGGTGTGGCCTGAATGCGATTTTGCAGTGGTGGTGCGCTCGCAGTTGCATAAATTGGTCACTAGATGATACCCTTACGCTATATTCTTGATATTTCTCTGATTTCGTATTGGTAACATTTATGCAACATACTGCAGTAATAGGTTGTAGATCTTGTTTGGTTAGCTCCAGCAGGGTGAACATATGGTGCCATATGCGCTCCTAGTTTCCAGCTGCTAAATATAACTAACATGAAGCAAAAAGGAGATTTATTTTTCTCTGCTGCAGCTACAACAATAAAGTGAAAATCAGCACTAGCAGCAAGAGGGAAGTGGCTGGCAGTATTGAGTCTCTGCAATTTATTTTCCTTGGCAAATTGTAGTTTATAGTAGGAAGTGGTTTTAAAAGCTTGTGATGTTTTCTTCTAAAGTTGTTGTCATTGTAGAAAAGTAGGGGAGAGGGAGCAAAATCCGACATGTTAATGCAAGATGAAGGAATATTGTGAACTTAATCTTCTCTTCCTTCAAATGTCACGACTGTAATGTCTGTATGGGAAGGTAAATGTATATAAAAAGGGGCAAGAACAGCTAGTACCATCTCTTGTTTTTTTAAAACTGCCAAAAAGAATTGCCTTAATCTCATCTCTTCCTCAGCAATGATCACATCACTCGCCCTTTATAAACAGCGGCTGCAAATCTTTATACCCAGTCCAAGAACAAGCTCAGGAAACCAGTGTGTGTTTGTTTGGGTTTTTTTCCTCCTGTCTGTTCACAGCTGAGTTTAAATTAATTTCAGCATTAGAGTCAAAGGCTTTATAATTGCTATGGAAATGTTTGGATTTTGTTTCTTTTCTGGGATGAGGTGCTGTTACTTGAGGTTGGCAACTGGATATTTGCAATGTAAGTATTGATGCAGCTTGAAAACAGTGGTGGCCTGCAGCTGCCAGGGTCATGGTGGTGTTTCTCTATTTGGAACTACTAGAAACACAGAATGGGATTTATTTGACCCAATGTAAACATTTACATTGAAGTCAGTTGCCTAAGGCTCCTTTTACAGTCAGCAGGAGTCTAGACAATATGGCCAGTGTAGTCTGTGGGGCAGTTCTTCCCATCCCAAATGTCTGAAATAGGTCAGAGGAATTATGACCTAGAAGTACTCATTTCTTCCCAGTGACTTAAAAGGACCCTTAGGTGGCAAGGTATCTGCATTACAGGCACCAAATCTTGACCTCAGACTTAAGTAAGTGCTACTCCTGCCATCAAATCAAGGAAATAAAAGTACTGGGAAAAAAATGGTGTAACTGCTTTTGTTTAACTTTTTTCACTTAGGTTGTTATGAAGCTACAATAATCACAGTTCTTTTCAGTCACTTACTGGGAGGGTGATTAGGTGTTTCTTTAAGAGTGCAGCCTCTATTCATGCTTTCCTTGCAATGCTTTGCAGTTCCAAAACTCCAAAGGCTTCTGGGAGAAACTCAACTCAAACTTGGAGAGTGTGAAGTATGCAGAGCCACACTTGCATTACCACAATAATGTGCTCAGGAGGGAATGGCGTAACCTTTCAGAAGAGGTAAATATGCATGTACTGAAACTGTCTCCAGAGCTGCTTCTGAAGTGCATGTTTTAAAGCCAAACATGGAAGAGATGGCCTTTTTTTCTTAATTTGAGGATAAAGAAATGGGAATCTGATTATAAGTGCAGAGACTTGCAGTCATTTTACTTATAAGGTGACTGCCTGTAAATCTTACTCTGTTAAAATAATGTGAGAAATTAAACAAAAACAGCTTGCACGTACGTGTACTGTCATGTAGGTCAGATGTGTGTGTCTATAAGCATGGGTAGTTGGAAGGTGGGTTGAAGCCCCACTGCATTATTTCCATCCCAAGGGAAAACCAGCTTCATTTCTCATCTGTGTTTTATCAGGGAGTATTTTAATTGGCCTTCTACTTTGTTCATTTGGGGATTTTTGTTTGTTTACAAACCAGAGAGAGGAGAGAAAAACCACAGCGTACTTGAGGAATATTTTTGAAAATGCCAAAAAGTAGGTACTGTTTTCTATTATATTTACCTTTTTTATTTTGTTGAAGCATGTTGAAGGATTGAGCGTGCCATTGAAATAGTTGAATAGGTATCTAATTAGATATCTTACTTTGAGGAAAATTATCCAGCTGAAAATCAATTATTGGAATCCCTGTAATCACTACAGCATGATCTGAAATATCCAGGCCTCTAGAGCTGGGGAATTTATGGTAGACGTGGAGAGTTACTTTTGTGCAACCTAGACGGGTAGAATTTTTTTAATACTGTTGATTATCTTTACTAAATGTAGTCACACGGTCTTTGAAAGACCAAAGGGTCATTTAAGTTTTTTAATGTCCTTATGGAATCCTTTTAGAGTAATGCCTATGAAACAAGCTGATTTTTGTTTCCAACCCTAGGGTGCTTTCTTATCTGGACACTTGGGACTCTGGTAAGTAAAACTTGCCTTGATGTAGGCCTTTGTTGTAAGGTTTATTAGAAGATTTCCATCTAGCTGTTGTTGGCTAAAAATAGATTACTGTATGTGTTTTCAGCATTAAGAGTTTGCGTTAAGATGAGCAGTTATTAAATTGGAGGAAAACTTTCTCTCCGATAGTAGCGGTAGGATCATATACTGACTAGGAAACCCTTGAAAATAAGTTTCCTGTTTAGTATTGGATCAAGCAGCAACCTTTTCTCTGCCTAAGGATTTCTTTTTCAGGATTTTTCTCCTGGAGCTGAGTATCAATGATGCCATATTACTATTGAGTCTTGTCCACTTACAGCTGCCTTTGCAACTCTAGAGCTTGTGTACAGTAGGAGATTATGGCTTGTGAAAAATCCTGGTGTAAAGAAAGCAGGAACACTTGAGATTTTGTGATGCTCCGTTCCTCTGTTACAAATAAGTAAAACTGAATTTAGTAGTAAATTTTGTTCCTGCTGTTCACACATCAGTGCCTTCTATGTGCCCTGCCAGCGTGTGCTCTGAAATGATGCTGATCCAAGTGCTGCTCACTCCTTTTATTACAAAGAATTTTCAGTGCATTCATTTCCAGCCCCTAACACCAGTCATCCGCACCACTGCTGGTTATTGTTATGGGCGCTGACTTTGAGGGACCTTGAATCAACTTCACAAGCCTCGGGTTCATGTTTTCCAAAAGTGCTTGTTGATAAAGAAGTCAGATGTTTAACTGATACTAGAGAACTTCTGGATAGCTGGCAGCTGGTAATAAGCATCAGTCTTCCCTGTAGATTATTCTTCAGGTCCTTTAAAATCAAGCAACACAGGTCTTTGTGCTGCTAAGTGGTGGAGTAAATGTATTTCAAAGTGAGCAATGATGGCTGGAAAGAACTTCGTAAAAAAAACTAGCACTTGAGTCCGTAAAATGATGAAATAGGAGATTTTCTTCCTTTGCTGTTACTAGACAGGAAGCACTGATTAGGAAATACAGGGTCCTTCCATTTAGTTAGAAGAATTGCATTCTTTTACATAGTGGTCTGCAAATCTAAATAACAGAAGCAGTCAGACCATGGGAGAGAACCAGGAAAGTGGGAGGTGATCCTGTGGAGTATTTACTTTTTGTCTAGCTATTTCCTTGGAAAACCCATGCAGCTGTTTTAACATGTTTGTTTGTAAATGACAAGATCTACATAGCATATGCATTTGCATTGATGGTACCAGAAGGTTCTCCTTGCTCTACCGAATCACCACACTGGGATAACTCTCACTTAAATATCAAGGAAAAGAGTGATGCAAATGAAGTGTAAAGTGGTGTGACAGGCTTGGGTTCCTCTATGCTCAATGTTGAACACTTGAGGGAGAAGATGGCAGATGCAGGGTTGTTTTCCGTTCCTCAGTTCTCTCTTATGCAGTCCTTGGTTCTTCACTATCGTAATCCTGTAGGTGAGTAGATCAAACCACAACTTGTCTTTGTTTGTGTATGTTTCTAAGTACTTTTGAAGCTGGTTGAAGTCTCATGGTATTTCTATAGTGTCATGTGCTTGAATGATTCTTGCTCTGTTTATTTCAGAGGAAAGGCTAGTACCTCTCTTTCAAGAGGAAGATTATCAGCAGCAATTACTAATGGGACTGGTATGTGCTTTTGTCACAGTGTGCACTAGAGGACGCACAGCCTCAACAAATGTAAAGAGTAAACTTACAAGTTCCAGTGTCGAGTGGAAGGTTACTTAGAGTAGCTCTGGAACAAACAGTTTCTCCGAAGTTTTAGAGTTCATAGTCATGATACCATAGAGCATGGGGGGGGGGAACCAGCAATGGAAGGCTGATTTGTGAAAATGCTTTTTCTCGATACAACTTCTCGTTGGCTAGAAACTGTTATTCCATCCTCCTTGGAATTCTTCTTAATCTGTCAGTTATTTTTGGGCTACTTTACACCCTTAAAACATGTATAGGTGAATTCCCCACCCACTGTTTCCCTCAAAGAGAAGATCAGAGATCTTCTTGCTCCTCATTTTAACATCTTTTTACTGTCTCCTTTTCCTTCTACCTCATTTCTGGGATTGCTATGGCTATTCTGAGATCCTTTCCTCTTTTGCACTGTTTTCACTGGTGATCTCTCCAAAAGATCTACCATCCTTATGCTTCTGGGTAGTAAGTCCTATATCAAATCCTTACCTGTGCTCCCTCTGTCTAAATACACATCTTGACTTATCTCTGGTTCTCTTACTATTAAAACCAAATAGAACTCTTCAGCGTGCACTGGAAGCTTTCAGTGCTGCATCTGTGCAGAGCATATCAACTCTGTCCTCTTTGTCCAAATTTAAGGCAAACTTTCATTCTTTGCAGACTTGCTCCCTTGCTTCCAAGTCCTCATTCTCTGAAGCTTCTCTATGTTCCTTTCCTGCACTTTATTCAGACAGGTCCAAAAAGCAAGTCACTGCTGTCCTTGTCTATGCTATCCTAATATCTATATTGCTGTCCTGACATTGAGATTAATCTTGTAAACTGCTTGAGGCAGATTTTATTTGCCTCAGTTTTTATCTGAGCTTTGAAACAAATAGCACTTCACAGTAATTCTGAGGAAAGAAGCAGCATGGGCTTGAGTTGTGATCAGAAGCTACATCAGAGGTCAGAGAATACTTCAGAAAGGAGAGGGTAGGGAGTGGCATGGACTGCGTGATTAAAAGCCACCTGATTTTAAAGACTTTATAATTAATATTTAACCTGAAGTTGCCATTAATCACTGAGGTTCTCACAGTTCACGATAGTAACCAAGAACCTATGTGCCAGTTTTCTCTATCGTACGATCTCTCAGGTTCATTTGTATGTAATAAGTACTTACATTCTCAGGATTCAATGTTCATATTAAAATCCTTCATTCACTCTGTTCACTTGGCTTGACCCAGAGAGATGCAAGAACTGTAAGCTTTTTCTCTTCAGTGTCATTGAAAGTTCAACTCAGCGCTGGTTTTGCTGAATTTGCACCAAGTAACCATTTTGACTATTCAAATGTGCTGTTGAATTTGGCAAGATTGTATGGGAGCTCGGGATCTCACTCCGAAGGGGACTTTTGTAATAGGGGAATGCTTTGTTGTGGTCAGGCCCTGCACCTGCTAGAGCTTTTGCATCTTTTTGAAGATGCCATAAGGACCCTCAATTGTTAACTTTTTTTTTTTTCTAGATGGTTGCTCAGCTAAAGGATCATCTTATGAGACATCTACAGTATGTAGGAAAAAAGAAAATTGACCAAATAGTTTTGGATTATGTTGCAAACCTGGTTAGTTTGATTTCAGTCACAATTGTGAGCAAGCATGTATTTTGGCGGGGGGGGGAGGGTCTTGGGTATGTATTTTGTGTGTATATAGCATATGTTTGGTGGGAGGAGGTTGTTTAAGATGATTAACCCTATTTTGCTGCTTAATATTGTTTAAATCGATAAAGGACATAATAATACTTAAATAATATTAAATAATACTTAAATAATATTAAAAAGAGTTAATTGGTCACTCAGAATACAGAAGAAACAGTTCCCTTTACAGCTTCTAGAAATACGAACTACTCTCAGAAGTAAAAATGTGTGCTCATCATGAAAGAATGGTCTTTAGATCAATTTTGTTTCCTGTAGAATACATTGCTGCATGTTTTGAATAATGAAAGTGCCATCAGGGGAAATACAAATTAAGAAAAAAAGATTTCTCTCCAATATGGCACAAAAGTAAATCATCACTGCTCCTACATACTGACTTTAATGGGCTTTTTGCGAGTGTAACAGGAGACAGTTTTGCCTGAAGAAATCCATATAAACTACAGTGAAAACTTGCTTTGCAGATTCTTAATATTGTCTTTCATCCTCTTAAGAGAAACTTTTAAAAAAAAATAATCTGTAAAACCTGCAGCTGTTGTGCACAGAAATTGTTGTAGCTGATCTTGTCTGTCTCAACATCAGACCCTTTAAGGGCAGAATGCAGAGTCCACAAGAGCTCTCATGGCAACTAGTAAATCGTGTTCTTTGTGCTAGTCCTGTCACCTGATTCAGCAGAAACTCCCCTTAGTGCTGTTTTCTAGGGATGGAAATCTCAGGAAACTTTCTTGAGGCTACTGGTGCCTGCATATTTTCTGAAGTCCTCCTCAAATCAGTTGTGCTGTCAAAGTTAGTGTTCTCTGAACTGCTGCAGCTTCCACTGAGGTTGCTGACTTTTCTGTTCAGGCCTCGCTCTGTAGCTTGACAGGGTGTTTTACTGGTAACTGGCAGGCTGTGTTCTGTGTCTTTATAGGAAGGAAATAACAACTAATGACTGATTAAAATAGGAACAGTACAGCATGAACCAAAGCTTTGTACCTGAAAACAGCACTGAAAGAAGCAGAAGTGGAACGTTTGCTCTCCTTTCATTCGTTTTCCAGTTATCATCTGTTCATTCTTAATATAAACTAAGTTAAAAAATATGAGAACACCTGTGCAGCCTTGATCTGCAAGATTAAATTATTGTAGACTAAATCTTACAATCAAAACAAATCTCAGCCCTCCCCATGAGCAAACTTTCAGCTTTTAGGATTTTTTTTTTTTTTTTAACATTACTGAAAGCAAGAATGGTATCAACTCAATTTACAGACTTCTAGTTCTTGGGAAAACTACTATGAACAAAGATACTATGTCTCCAAAAATTGCTTCTGCCCTCTGGCTGGTGCATCTTAGGTGCTGTTTGGAAATCTTTAGAAGTTATTTCTTTGTTAGGCTGGTGTTTCCCATCATCCTAGTCAGAAACTCTTAAATCTTTATCCTGAATGTTTGGAAGTTCTTCAAGGGAATGAAGTGTTTTGATTCTTCCAACAGTTTTCTGTAGCATCAGCAGCATGTAGCTGAGCTACTGAAGCTAAGGAAATAGGAAGAGGCTTGAAATTATTTGCTTATCTGCTTTTATAATAATACATTCAGGAGCAAAGGAGTGTTTGAGAATAGGGCTCCGTGGTGTGTAGCCACTGTATAAATCAATTGCAGCTGAAGTCGCAGTAGCCAAGACATGGGAGCATTAACAGTTTCTCATAAAACAGCAGACTCATGGCTGGTTGCTGTCACAGAACTGTGTGTGTTTGTACACAGAGAAGTAACATGGGGAAGTGTGAATGAAATCCCTCAGTGGGAATTCCCTTGTTTGCCGAGGAGGTCTGCAGAGCCCGAGTATGCCTGGGTACCAGTTCGTATGCCATCTAGCCTTCACTAATTGTTTGCGTGTCCATGTTCTCTCTCTCCTGCAAGCTCTTTACCTTAGCTTTACTCCATATCTGTTTCTCTTATTCTTCTCATTTCAGCAGGGCAGGGAAGGGGAGAAAGTGTGACACTTGCTGCCCTGACAGCAAGTGAAAGAGGGGGCAGAGTGAACAGCCAGCCTGTGGCACAAGAAGGAGACAGACCAGAATGTTGAAATTTCTCTGGAAGTCGCTGCAGTGGCTGCAGCTTTTTGGCTGATGGCTGTGGCTAGCTATCATCTGGTGTGGGCACAACTGCAGGGGAACAGAAGACAGACACCATTTGGATTTGAGTTTTCTCAGGAGGAGGACTGCTTCACGTCCCTCACGCAGGAGGAAATCTGGAAGACAGCAAGAGCCTGTCTTACTCCCTTTTCTCCTTTGCTCCTTATTCTTTTCTTTGGCTGCTTCCACAACTTTCCTGTAGAAACAGCCACAGGAGCTGAGCATTTGTGGTACCAAAGGACTTTAGTGGAACTTCAGTCTGCTCAGCACCTTTGCCTGGAAACATAGATGTGTTTCAGGACAGCAAGGTGCTTTGCAAATGTCAGCCTAGGCCCAAGTGTATCCACTGTCTCACTACTGATCATGTTTTCTCTCAGTAGCTTAGAGCATTCCGAGGAAAATGGCTTCTGATACTTGCCCAGAAAAACCTCATATTGTGTGTCTTTGTTACTAAATGGAAAATGGCTTTGCCATGAAGATATGGGTTTAACTTGGTTCCCCCAGAGACCCGCTGCTGGCCTTGGAAGGGGAGCTGCCTCTACTCCCTCTATAAAACAGATAATGTTTCTTTTCTCTCATGCTCTCATGTTGTTCTGTGTGTTATATACTGAAAAAGGTTTGAGACGTGGCTTCTCTTTATGTATTTTCTACAGTTTGCATTGTGGCTGATTTCCAAAGTGCGTAGTGCTGTTGGCAAGGGTATCATGTCACAAACGTGGACGTATTTGAGATTTGAGCGTGTTGTGGTAGCAGGGTTGACACTGACTTAAGAAGCTGTTGTCTTTCTATACCCTGTGAGAGCCGTACAGTTTGCTGAATTGTTACGCAAAGAATATTGAGTCTGGAGTATCGTAACCGTGAAAACAATTTTTTGTTGTACAAATAGTAAGAAGTGATTCTGGAGTTTGTAAGAAGCTTCCCTTCACCTCAACATCGATCTTCAGACCCAGCCGTAGCTCCCATTGCAGAGGCCTTCGCTGCACCTTGTGTGCTGGCCAGAGATGAAAGTCGTTCTGGCAGCAGGTGTGGTTCTTGTGACCCTTCTCTGAAAACTGGAAATCACTCATTTCCTGGAAAGTGAGTGGAGAAAACTTGCCATGCTCCAGAGAGATGAAAGTGGAGCTTTCCACTGCATCCAGAAAGTATGGAAATGGAAAATATTAGGTGGTTATTTTGCATCAGGTACCTGTGCAAGGCTGGATGGGAGTGGTAGAGAGAAAAGGTAGAGGTACCTTGTAAAGGTACCTTGGCTGAGGTGCAGAGGAGAGCACTCAGGAGCATTTCTGAAGACCAATATTCCTGTTCCAGCCTTTGCATATGAACTCTCCTGTGTGTCCCCTTTCCTCTCTTGCTCAGAGCCTGTGACAAGTTAGAGGTTGAAAGGGGCAGAGCCTATGAGGGGGGGAAAAGAATTCCTGGTTTCTGGCCATCTTGGGGGGAGAAGGCTTTATATCTTCTCGTGATGTCTCTCTGCAAAACGGGGGTCACACTTGCTTCCTGAGAGGTTCCTGGGGTTGGTTGATTAGTGTGCTTTGAGGCCCAGAGATAAAAGGGGTAGAGGAAGTGTCTCAGTTGTGTTACTAAGATATGGAAGTGGTTACATGTGACAACTGTGAGGGGTGGCTGGAGGAAGTTATTTCAACTCTTTCATGCGTGCTGTCTCTCTCTCAGTTGTAGAAGCTTAGAAGTCCCAAGTGAGAACAGGGCTTGTGGTTTTTATATGCCAGTGGTCTGTACTGGAGGTCAGCCTGGGATCATAAAGAAGCAACAATATGGGCCAAGGGATTGCTTTACTTCACTATGGACAAAAAAGAAACTCAACAGAAGAGGAGAGACATTTGCTTGTCTTATCTTTCCTCCTTGCCAGGGCTGCATTTGCGATTCCTGCTGCAGACTTTATTCAGCAAACTGAGTTTTGTCTGGGCCCTAGGGACCTTTCCTTGCCAAATGCTCAGCCACTCGGACATGCAGGTTTTGCGTTCACGGCAAACAAATCTTTGAGAATTTGATGCAAGAGCATGAGATCAGCTGGTCCCCAAGAAGCACAATGTGTTAAGATGCTGCATGTTTTGCACAATGCTTTGATGAGCTGGAAGCACTTACTTTAAATTTCTGGGATAGGGCAATTCAGTCACAATTCCAATTTTAATTAATTTTACAGTTGAAGCCCCTAGGTAAAAAAAAAAAAAAAAAAAAAGATAAATACTGAAGTCTTAGTAGGATCCTCATGATAAGTTTTTAACATAAGCTGGTTTGTGAAATGAATGAATGCCAAGGGCCTGCTGTACATAGGCTTCTAGAAACATCCAGTCTTTTCTTTTTTGTTTTAGCTGAATCTGGTACATCGAATAATGAAAGAAGTTTGGAGGAGATACCAGCTTCATTCCTGCACCTTCTGCTTGTGAGCAAGTCATTTGTTCAAGATTTCAGGCTGCCTTTTATAACACGGGCATAATAATTTTGGTCTTCAACAATACTACTCTCTTCAACAGTTACTGCTTACTCTGCCGTGAACGTCAGCAGGAGTGTCATCTATTTATTTTTTTTTGATGATTCTGCCTGCCCTCTCTAAGTCAACATCACTATTAATCATAGAGGCAGTTTTACAGCTGGAGTTCTAAGTTGCTGAGCTCACAGTGCTCTCAAGCTGGGTGGTGGGTGTTGACCTGGCTTTTATAGGTGTTCACTTATACCAACTCTCAAAATATTTCCCTGGTTGCTGTTGATACCAAGTGCTGCTGAGAGACACCACAGAGACATTGTGTGTCAACGTTTAGATGAACAGCTAGTGCTGTTGGGTGACAGATGCCTCAGCAAACAAGATAGCATGCCATGGCAGTTCACCCCAAATGCATGCACTTAGCGCACGGGTAATACAACAAATTGACTGTATCTCCATGAGAGCGTGGGCATCTCAGGTTCCTAATATGTTGCTCCTTTGTTAAATACAGTGATGAGAGAGGAAGTGCAGGAGAGTTTGCAGTGTTCCACATCATGAGTCGGATTCTGGAAGCTGCAAATGGCATGTGCATGCCTTTGCCCCCTGGTAAGTCCTACATTTTGCTGTTTGAATTGTGAGGAGAGCAGTGCTATGAATTCCTCCCACAAGAGCACTACTTGCAGCACGTGTGTCAAGTTAACTTTGGCAGAATTGAAATCTGTTCAAGACCGTTACAGAGGGAAAGACCTTCCATAAACACTTGCAAGTGAAATGAACAAAACTGAGTAGTTACTACAAATAGAAACAACAAATCAGAGGTCTAGTTCTCTGTTTTCAGCTTCCGGTGGAATGTTTGGGCACAATTTTAGCTCAGAACTAAGATTTAGACTTCTTTCATTTAGGTATTTTTCTTAGCTGGACTCTAGTGTCATGGGCTACAAGGGAAAATCGCGTCCTGGAGGAAAAAAAGTGGTTTTTCTCATGCTATTGCCCTGCTAATATTTTTCAGTTTTATCCTGGGAGGATTCCCTCCAGCCTTGATGGAAGAGCTGATCTTAATAGCAGACTTTCACTTCCTAGAGTTCCTCATAATCATTTAGAGTCTTTTCAAAACACTTGCTCGTTTTTGTTGGTAAAGACTTCTTAATTCTTTCTGATTCTGTTTGAATCTTTCTAGTTTGTGTTTCCTGATCTGTTTTTAGTCTTTGAAACTGTTTTTGGTATGAGGTTGTCCCTCAAACTTACACTGCGTGGGCGCAAACTCTGCCATGTAACGGTGTCATGCGATGCCTCAGGTTTTGATTAATTGGGCAGAATGAGAGAGATAAAAGGCAAATTAATAGCACATTTGAGATATAAGGCAGCAGTTGGAGATGTTTAATAACTGTGTGCGATGCTAGTGACTGTTTTGAGTCCTCTTGGCTTTCCTCTTTCTGAAGGATTGTACTTCAGAGGACTTAAAGAATGCCTAAATAAGACTACATGATTTTTGATAAAGTGATTTCCTCACCAACTAGAAATGGTCAGAAATTAAGAAGAGTGTTGGCTTTAGCTAGAGCAGTGCCAGTCTCTAATACAGACTTAGGGAAAAATATTAATATTGTTGTACCAAACAAGTTTGTCTCTCACAGGTTTTCACACTCTGCACTTGGGGCTTGGTGTCCGATGTCTCCCTCTGCACACCCTCCTGCACTATATCGATAGTGGAGTCTTGCATTTGACAGAAACGTGTGTCAGGAAATTGCTGAAAGGTACAGTGAGTTTCATGTGTTTCATTTGTTACCAGCCGGTTAACTGGGAGTGATGCCCTTTCAGCCAGTTCAAACCCGGGCACAGGATTGACTGCCCAGGAGACTCGGTTTCTCCAGAGCGCTTTCTCAGTGAGGGCTGTAGCTGATGGCAGTGCCCAGCTGAAAGGAGAAAATTAGGGCTCAGACGACATGATTGAGCTTTACTGTAGTAGACAAAGAAACACCTGTTTAGGAAGAATTTGAACTTATAATCTTTCCACTCGGGACTTCTCAGAAAAGTGAATACTAAAGGTCATCATAGAATTCGTTGGGAGATTTCTGTGACCTTATGAAGGTGCACGCATGCGTGTAAGGAAGTCAGGCTGCTATCCCGTCCTCAGCTTTTGCTTTAATTGTATTTGGAACAAGACAATCCTGGTGCTGGGACTGGCAAACAGCTGGAAACTCAGTGCTAGGAAGCAAAAATTCAAAATAAGTAAACAAAAGCCTACCTGACCCAGCATCCCAATATTTCTGGTAAATATTGAGGCTGTAAATGTCTTCTAAATATATCATCAAGGTTACCTAAAGGTGGGAGTTAAAATCAATTCTGTATGAACCCATACAGTCATCAAGAGGGGCCTTAAGGCTTCGGAACAAAATGGGGAGCGAGGCAGATACGGCAACCGTGCCCGCAGCTGCCACACACTTGAGTTAATTGCCTTTTCAGCGTCAGAGGGAGGAAGAGAGAACTGTAGTGCAAGTTTCCTGGGATACAGTAGCACCGTGATACAACTCTCAAACAGTAATGCATTTCATCACAGCTGCAACGACGTTCCCTTGTTATGTGCTATTTCTCTGGTGTCCAAGAAGAGGCACACAATGTGCAGTATTAGTCTGTGCCTGGTCTTGGTAAATGAAATATTATAAATATGGGGGGTTCTACTTAGTCAAAACAGGTTTAAATTACTGAATAAGTTGTTACATAAAATGGTGAAGTTACATACAAATATATATATAAACAGTATCAACATAAATAGCAGTCCTAATAGCACTTATTTAAAAATAAAATTTTAATTTCATTACAGAGATGATATTTATTCAGAATGCCTTAATTGAAAGTTGAAAGGTTTATGTATGTAGTTACCACTAATGATGGTGGTTTTTTTTTTTTTTTTCCCTTGTAGATCTGGATGACACTGAGGAGAATGAAAAGCTGAAGTTCAGTATTATCACGAGGCTTCCTGAGGTAACGAATAACTTTGAATGTCATTTCTTTGTTTCTTTGAATTGATAGGAAATTCCTCCAATGGAAGCCAGTGGAAAACTTAGCTGGGATTCAAATAGGGCACAGGTATAACCTGAACCTCCACAGTTTCTCCATCTGCTGCTCGTGACCTGTAGGGCACCCTGATAACTTAAATTGTCTGTAGTGTCTCCAGTAATCAAATAGCCAAGACTGACGCTGTTCTGTTGGGTACTCATCTGCATAAAGAAATAATAGTTTTATGGAGTTTAAAGAAGATTTTTTTGTGTGTGTGATTTTTAGCATCCACAAATGTCTGTCTTGCTTGTGACCTGTGCATTTGGTTTTATTTGTTCTATCAAATATGTTAAAAAGCTGGTACAGTAAAAGCTGTAAAATTTGTTCATGCAACTGTGGCAGGGGTTGAGCTACAAGACCTCCTCCTCTGAAAGGGGGAGCCTTGCCCATTGATAAGGTGACTCGTTTAGCCACATGCGGGAACCAATTACTGATGCTCCGTTAAAAGTTCCAACAGAATGCGAGATTGACTTCTGCTTTTCTCCTTTTGTCCTGGGTGCAGACCACAGCACTGCAGAGGAAGCACAACATCTCAGTGAGCAGAGGGAAGCCCGGGATCCCCCTTGGGGAGTGCCTTGCTGTAAAATAGGCTTTTCTCAACATAAGTTGCTTATTGTTTGCTCATTATGGGCTGTTATGTATAGTTCAAATGGCCAGAAGTGCCGCTTTGGTTTCCTCTAACAAGGGCTTCTTTATTTGGCAGCAATTTTGAGAAGGGGTAGGGAAGGAGAACTCCACAGGACGTTCTTTGTCCTCTGTATTTTGTTTCGGGCATGGGTTGGTGAGCTGGGGTCAGCACGGGGCCTCTCTGAGCTGTTAGCCCAGGCCTGGTGGGTGGGGAACACCATTCCAACCACCACGCTTGACACCAGGGGCTGAGCTGTGAGCGCTTTAGGGGACATGGACTGCCAGTTACGCACAGTAGACTCAGTGCATTATTGTATCCATTTACAGCTTTGGGAAAAAATGCAGAGAATAGTTTGTTTGCCAAAAAGGATGCTTTGGGGTGACTTGGACTTTGAGCAGGTTACATTCACTAGATGACTTTAGTTGCATCAAAAGCAAGTATTTAAGCACCATTGAAACTGTCCAGCATTTCCTAAATGAACTCTCAGTATTGAGAATATTGCAATACAGCTGAAAGGGGGGGAGGTCTGGACAGGGGAGATGGCAGAAGGTGGAGCTAACTTCATAGTGTGTTCATATTTGTTTGCTTATTGGTTAGGATTGGAAACTTTGAGACATCTGGGTTTGAATCTCTCTTGCCTTTAGGAATGTGAATCAATGTCACCAGTTCCCAGGAAGGTGCCCCAAATAGTGAGATGAAAATTGTGTTCCCAGTGTCTCTCCTTGTTGGTGCTCTGCTTTTGTAGGATTCCTTAGGCTGAGCCCGAGAGAAGCCCTGTTCTGAAGGGAGCACTGAGGAATGGGGCATCTGTTGTTTTTTGGGAGAAGAATGGAGCTAAACCAAAGTCACAGTAAAGGATAAACACTTATTTTAAGCCTCAATTCATATTTAAGTAAACGTGCGAAGTGGGACAGACAGATAGAAACTTCCTGAGTAGCTCAGTGGGTACCGAGTAGCAAGGATTCGATTGCTTCTCACACTTTGTGAGTGTGTTGTAATCTCTTAGTTACTGGCTGCAAAAGGAAGGCTTGGTGGTAAAAATGATGACATCTTAGCTTCTGTCATCAGTGTCTGAAAGCAAAGCAGTCTATGTTATAGCTTGGATTTTGTTTCCTTTTTTCCTCCTTCCCCCCCCTCCCCCCCCCCCCCCCCCAAAGTGTCCACTGTTCCTGTGTTTATGCTTTAAGGTTTTTGGGTTCTTTTTTTTGCTTACTAGGCTCTTGGTCAAAAGGTCCGCCAGTTTTGGAATCATCCCATAAATGCTAATTTAATTGCACGGAAATACGTGAAACTTTTGCTTGAGAAGCTGGGGAACCGGCAGGTAAGAGCATGTAGGTCATCTTAAAAAACCATTTGCTTTGACAGTCTTGAGATTCCTGACCTTTCTGTAGACTGTAACACACTGA
The DNA here is from genome assembly GCF_964106895.1 of Numenius arquata. Lineage (NCBI taxonomy): Eukaryota > Metazoa > Chordata > Aves > Charadriiformes > Scolopacidae > Numenius > Numenius arquata. The sequence goes on along the minus strand of NC_133577.1, from coordinate 118,906,370 downwards.
AGACAACACTGAAATTTGGCACTGTGTGACTTTGTGAAGTAACCTGAAGTCTTCTCCCTTACAGCGCAACAGGCCTTTCCCCGAGAGACTCTCAGTCCCTGTAGAGTTTTTGCCACTCAACTACCTGACTAATGTGCTGGCAGAGATAGAGGACCAAGGTAATGTTCCTTCTGTACTTCGGAAGATCAGTAATTGTTACTCTTTGCTCACGCTCAGCCGTGTCCTGACTATGCTTAGAACTGAGCCCTAAAACGCCAGTGATGTCTGAACATGTAGGTTTGGTCATCTTTCTGCTGATGGGAATTGTCAGAGGGGCTTCTGCACTGTGTATCTCTTCATCCAAATCCAGTGTGTGTTTCACTGAATTTCACTGAATTTTTTTAGAGTTGGAAGGGACCATATAGATCATCTAGTCCAACTCCCCTGCTGAAGCAGGATTGCTTAGAGAATGCTACTCAGGACTGCATCCAGGCGGGTCTTGAAAATCTCCAAAGAAGGGGACTCCACAACCTCCCTGGGCAGCCTGTTCCAGGGCTCTGTCACCCTCACCGTGAAGAAATTCTTTCTCATATTCGAGTGGAACCTCCTATGTTCCAACTTGTGCCCGTTGCCCCTCGTCCTGTCACTGGGAACCACTGAAAAGAGTCTGGCTCCCTCCTCCTTCAACCCACCCTTGAGATACTTATAGGCGTTAATAAGGTCTCCCCTCAGCCTTCTCTTCTCCAGTTGAGAACTGTTGAATCCAGTTAGCTGGATGAATGAACTGTTCAATCCAGTTAGCAAACCTGCATTTTTCAGAACACATGTAGTGAAACACGGCTCACGTACCGCGTGGTGGTAGCTGTTACTCTGTCTTCAAATGGGGGGAAGGGTTTGTCCTTATTTACACAGCATGGTGGCAAAGAGGCAACCAAAATCAGATTTTCCACCTCCAAAAAGAGTACCCAGGTCACTAGGTGAGGAGGTGCTCTGAAGTAACAGCTGTTTTTTATTGCGATGCTGTCCTCTTTTTGAAATGAAATTCAAATTAGTTAGGGCACTTGCTTGATACAGTGAGGCATCTGAAGATTTTGAATTCCACTGAAAAAACAAGGTGCGTTACGGGAAGCCTTATACTGTTTAGCATTACTGGTTATGCCTATATTAATAAAAAAAAAGTAGTCTGGATAAGGACCTGAAGGCTAAAACAGGATTGTCCATGTGCAGATATTATCCCGTTTGAGGAGGAAGGAGAGTTTAAACCATATAGAAGCATATGAGACTGTGCCCTGGTCCATTTTATGTACTATATAGCCACTGTGCTAAAATCTTGGTTTGGATCTGCAGTGTAGAATTAGCATGGAGATCCCTAGTGGTCTCCAGAGGTGGCTGGTCCTTTACTTATCCCACCAACAGGAAAGTTTCTGCCGTGGGTGAGCATCCAAGTGACTGCACTGAGAGCTGTAGGTATTTTGTGGAAATGAAAACACGTTTCCATGTATTACCTGATCTTTCAGTGTTGTAGCTGAAGATGTTTAATAGACTGCAGGACTGAGTGTACAAGAACACTTGGGATTTTGTAAATACTAACTTTCTGACAATGTTTTTCTAGGTGTGCATCCTTATGAAAAACAAGACGATGTAAATGTAAGATTTGTAGAGGAAACAGCACTCAAACACACGATGATGCTTTTGGGCCTCAAATATTCCTGAAATAACGTGCTGTTGAAGAAACCTACCTGTGGTACTCTGACGTAGTATTCACACAGAAGGGTGCTACCACCTGGGGTTTTTTTGTGTTTAAAACAAGCTTTAGTGTCATGTTGTTTCCCAAATAATCTGCAGTTTTGCACAGGCACCATTACTGACATAAGCTACTCAAAATACTGTTTGATGCAATGTATTAAGGCTGAAATCACTGACTTCTAGATAAATCCTAGAGAAATGAATCTGACACAAACCCAGGCTTCCAGTGAAAGGTATCTGTGGTTTCGTTGGTTCATGTTGAAGTGTCAAGTGAGTGGGACTACAGTGAGTATCAAAACACACTGTGAAAATTGGTATTAATGTCAATTATTTTAACAAGACAGACAGTCCTGAGAACGGTAGTCCGGTTGTGTTGTACAGCAACAAGAAGCCAGTAACTGCTTACTCATTTAGATAAATAGAAGGATTTCTTGCTGTATTTATGTAAAACAGGTAAGAGTAACAAATGTTGAATGGGTCTCTCTATATCATCAGTAACGATGTATTCATTCCTTGGGGTGGCCGTGTGTTATCTTACGGTACTTCTGCCTTTGGAGTTGGATTCTAATATATTTACTTTTGTAATTAGTGCAAAATATAATCTTCTTAAAGTGCATGTGACAGGGTCTTGTGTTTGCTTTTTGCGATATGTATAATATATTGTAAGCAATACAATATAAGGAAAAAGTTCTTTAGAAATTTACCTTAATGGTGACTTGGACAGAATTTTACTTAATTCTTTCCTTACAACTTTTAGTGTTACAGTTCAAGCTTCAGCTACAAAATGATGGAGGTTTGGTTTTCCTTCATTTTCAACTTTTATATATAAATACCTGAACCAGTGTTGTGTTTTGTTTTGCTGGGGTTTTTTTTAAGTTCTGAATTGTGACATTAATTTAAAATAGTAATAGTGGTTTGCTATCTTAAGTTCTGACGTGTAGGATTTCTGCAGTCTTTATTGGATTTAAAACCAACTCTATCAAAGTTTCCTACTATTAAACTAGTGAAGTTCATTGACAAACTGATAGATTTTGGAGGTTTTCAATAGCAACCCCCGATACTCTCTCTGAGCAGTTCCCACTGATGTTTCCTGTTCCCAACCAGTCAAATAAAAAGATCCAGTTCTTAGGAGTGACGCGGCCAGTTCATGGTTGTTCCTTTGTCATTGCCATCAGGAGAGCAAGAGTTTTAGCTTTCTCGGTAACTGCACAGAGGGAAAGAATATTTTTCCTCAATGTAATTAGAATTTTTCTGGCAAGCATAAGCTCCAATCCCAGCCTGCAGAAAGCTGTGTTGGTGTATTTGCGTAAGTGTTGGGGACTTTGTTCATATTGTATTAATAATAAGAGAAGATTTTCTAGCCTTTTCTTTTTAGTGAAATGTATTATAAAATATAATCAGATGCAATAAAACTTCACCTGGGAAAAAAATAAGCATAGAATGATGATCACTCATTTTTTCTTAACATTTGAAAATACTGCACTGCATTTAGGATACCAGGTTCCTCCGAGCCAGGAGAAGGGAACTTGTATGACTGGTGAATTAGCTGTGTTTCTGGCATTAATAACTACCTTTATTTTCAATATGGAATCTGGCCAAACACTAACAGCTGTTCCTTCAGTGCGGTGTAAATGCCGTTGACCCCAGAGATTCAGCAACTGGTAGTGGCCTCTCCTGCTGTAGGTGCTGTCTCTTCAGATTTCGATTGGCTTGACGGTAGGTTTTCTGAAATGCCTCATGTGTGAGCTGGGTTCGCTTGGTTTGAAAGGGGGGTGAGCGCCGTAGGGCCGTGGCAGCGGGAGGCTGTAGCTGTCGTCCGGGATGTAGGCGGTCGGGCGTTGCTCAGCCATTGTGTGGATGCAGCCGGGCGCTGCGGCTTCTTCCTCTTCCTCAGCGCGCTGTGAAAGAAACACCTTGGGATGGCTCAGTGATTATGGGCTTTCACGCCTCAGTACGCTCCTGAGCCACGGTACCGAATGCCTAACGAAGGCAACACCCTTAGCCTAGTCCTTAGCAAACCAGGAAACCCAGAGGGGTATTAATTGTTTATTGAAAGGAAAGCATGAGTTATTGGCCACGTAGGTGTGAGTTTGTCCTTTCAAATAGTATACAGTCTGAGCCTGTAATGCTTCTGTTATTTGTGAAGAAAACAGAGTAGATGAACTTAAGTTGTAATAACTGTGCACAGAACATCTCAGGAACAAGATAATGGTTCTGATGCTTCAAAATGTGGCTATATTTACCCTGACAGCTGCTGTTCCAGTTACTGCAGCGAGCTTGGATCCACAGCACTGAGAGGGAACTGAGTCACAGCATGAGGAGAAGTGTTAATGACAAGGAAGTGTCTTATTCTAAACCAGTTTTACTGCAGCAGTTCTGTGTGACTTCAAGTTCTTTAAGTGTATAGACAGTGTATTCCTCTCCCAGCTTTGTGCACCTTTCAGATTCCCATGGAGCAATCAACTAAAGGATTCATACAGCAAAGCCAATTTCCCATCAGCAAGAGTTCCCCCAGGATGCACATCTCAGTGGTTCTTTTTTTTTTTTATGCTACTTTTTCTTCTCTGGGAGCTCTCTGCTCAGTACCCAGCAGGGTAGCGTTTGAAGCAGTATTTGCTGTGCTGCCCTGCCTGCCCTCGGTGTCTGGCCCAGCAACCTGATTCCTTCCTACTTCTGATGTGATGTTCGCTGCATCAGGTATGTGGAAGGTGCTGAACTTACTTTTCCGGAGCCCCACACCCCACTTTTCCAGTGTTACCGTGAAATCCAATGGAAAGCAGCACTTCGCTGATGGCACTCTCACCCATCATCTCAAAACATGGTCACCCAAATTACTT